>NC_137910.1:2296697-2299197 GCF_963457725.1 Sprattus sprattus | reverse complement strand
ATACAGAGAACACAGGCGGGCCAAGGTAGGGACATTCACACGCATAGTCAGGCACACATGCACACATAACTGATGAAGACAAATATGCAAACAGACAGACGCGCTCACAGATATATAGACAGAAGCACAGACACACAGACAGCCACATGTGTACATACACACACACACACACACACACAGAGGCAGAGGGAGTAGCACATCGAATCGCCAGCACACCTCAAGGCTCTTCCTCCTCTTCCTCCACACCTGCCCTCCACCCAGCAGTGTGGAACAGTGTGTGGGGGGGGGGGGGGGGGTTTGTGTGTGTGTCTGTGTGTGTGTCTGTGTGTGTGTGTCTGTGTCTGTGTGTCTGTGTCTGTGTGTGTGCTTTTGGCAGGCTAAACGGTGCATGTCAGTGCACCCAGCACTCCACACACACACACACACACACACATACACACAGCAAAACAGAGGTTTCAGAATGAGGACTATTAGTCCTGTCTGGAGAGTAAGGGATGAGCTCATGTTTTGACCCGGTCAAGAGTTGAATCTTGGACAGATCTGGTGCGGGCCTGGGCCACAGCTGGTTCAGCTTCCTTCCAGAGTGGACTAATGTCTGAGTTTGGACTGTTCTGATTTGTATCAGATAGTAATTTATTCTGTGATGAATGATGGCCTGATAGACGTCAGATGATCGGATCATGTCAGAAACTAAAGTGTCACCGGCAAAACATTCTTCCATCCAAAACATACAAATAGAAAAAAAGCCTTAATAAAATAGAATAATAATGCATATTAAACACTCCTAAATTAGTAATAATCTAGTAGCACGTAGTACAAATGGAGAGTTGCTAACACCAGTTAGGAGGCTGTGGTCGGGTTAAAATATTAGGGCAGAATGGGGGTTAAGACGTCCAAGTCAAACAGGATTAAACTATCCCAGATGAGATGAAAAGCAATGCAAATGGCTCCTTCAAATGCACAGCGTGTGTGTCATCTGATCTCATCTGGTCTGACTGTATTGTTGTCCTTTGGCTGAGATGGATAATTCAGACAGGTTCCTCTCAAATGGATTGGGCCCAGACCTGGCCAGATGTGGTCCACAACCGTCCCAGAATAAGCAGGACTCTGGGAGTGATTCTGAGTCGGGGCTAATGTCTGAAGATCGTTTGTGACGCCGCTGTATGGATCATCTGAAAAAGTGGAACCAATAGTTCCCTCGTGTCTCTAGAATTCATTGAGAACCTCTTTGTGTTTGTTGTGCTCAACAGAGGATTTGTCGACATAATGTGTTGTATTATAACTAGTGTGCTTTGTTGAGGATATTCTTTTTTCTCTGTCCATCTGTCTCTCTATCTATCTCTCTCTCTCTCTCTCTCTCTCTCTCGCGCTCTCTCCTCCCTCTCTCTCTCTCACACACACACACACACACACACACACACACACAAACACACACACACACAACCCACTGGTCTGCTTCCATTTCTTGATTATTCACACACCCTGTCCCCCTCCTGCCCTTCACGACGCACACACACACACACACACACTAACACACACACACACACACACACACACACACATACACACACACACACACACACACTCACTCCTCTTTTCCTGCACACTGGAGCACTTTTCTTTGTTTGTGTGGAGGCGATTAGCCGAGAGCAGGAGAGCCAGCGGGCAATCCCCCATGGAAACGGCTGTCCTCAGATATGCCTGATAGCAACGCTGCAGGCCCCATCTGGAAGCACACGGCTGTCCTCAGATATGCCTGATAGCAACGCTGCAGGACCCATCTGGAAGCACACGGCTGTCCTCAGATATGCCTGATAGCAACGCTGCAGGCCCCCTCTGGAAGCACACGGCTGTCCTCAGATATGCCTGATAGCAACGCTGCAGGCCCCATCTGGAAGCAGGCCATCATGGCAAGCAGGCCAGGAGACGAGGAGGAGAATAAGAACGACAGAAAAGGAGTGAGAGAGAGAGGAGAGGGAGCGGAATAGAGAGAGGGAAAGAGGGAAACAAACGCTGGCACTCCTCACCGTTTACTCTGGGTTCTTGATGCAGGTGGATCCAAGTGTGTGTGTGTTTTTTCCTCCCAAATCAGCAGAGTCACTCGTGTGAAAATGGCTGGTCTGACCAGTGGGTATGCGGAAACCACTTCCAAAACACACAACCCTTTTTTTCATCTAACCTATCATAGTGAATGACTGTGCATCTCCAGATGCAGTGTTTACCTATCAAAGTCTCTCCAATAACACCAATGTCTGTGAATGTTTCTTTTTTTCCTCATTTTGACAAAAAAAAAAACATTTATGTGGGGAGGAAAGCCACTTTCCTCCCCACATAAATGTTTTTTTTGTCAAAATGAGGAAAAAAAGAAACATTCAGAAAATAAATCAGATTGCAGTAATCACATATCATCTCCAGTGATTGCCTATTTTACAGATCTCCCCCTTGGTACATGTCCTTTCCAGAACACAATGTTGATTACCAATTCAGTCTCTTGTTTTTC
>NC_137910.1:2286697-2291697 GCF_963457725.1 Sprattus sprattus | reverse complement strand
GGTCGAGGGTATGAAGATGCTTAATGTCCTATTAACTACTCTATAATTCTTTATTTAGTTTATTTAAAGTAACATTATGCAACAATAATACTTCAGGGTTAGGGTTAGGCTTTTAATTGTCTGCTGAACTAGTAAGTAGCTTATTTGCCGTCTTGCTTTGTCTTGTGTTGCACTTGCTTGATGTTTGACTGTGTAAGGGCAGTTGTTGGGTTACTAGTTTGTCATAATGTCAAAGTCAGCACATTTCAAGAGATTTCGTTAGTTTTAGCCGCTAGCATATCGTTAGCGAATAGCAATTGATCCGGAATGCTTCTTTAAGGAGATGTCTCCTAAAGCAGCAATAAGGAGTTCTGTTCCAAACCTAGTGTGGGTAAAATGGGTACCATTCTCATATTGGAGTACCAGATTATGTAGGTATCTTACCCAATGAGCAGGCGCCGGGTGAATGTGGGTGCAATTGTGTATGAATTGTGATATTGTCTTCACGAGGGCCACCAAGACACACTGGTGCTGTCCTTGCAACAGCAACAATATGTTGGTAATCTCACCCGATTGGACAGGGATCAACCATTCAACACAAAGGCAGATCAATTAAGTTGATAATCCACAAATCAGTCTCATTAAATATATCAGTCTCATAAAATATATTATACTATCAATTTGGAACTCTGATTAATAATTAAATTAATAACTACAAACACAGTTACCTTATTAATAGTATGGTTGAAGGTCATTGGAGTTCTGAATAGAAGAGGTTGACAACGTCCATTCTTGTGTAACATTAAATAAACCAGCGTATATAAATCAAAGTATTTATTACACAATGATAAAGAAATAACACACAATATGTGATCTAGCTAAATGTACCTAACTAATTAATTGAAGAAGTATATGTATGTGTAAGGGAGAGGGAATGTGCGTGTGCGAGCGAGCGAGCTTGTAAGCTCAGAGTTGCGCTGTTAGGAGCGCGCCTGAAACTATGTGTGTGTGTGTGTGTGTGTTCCTTTGTCCTGACCACGTAGTTCCGCGTGCATGTGTGTGCAATCGTGAACATACATGTGTGGTGATGAAAAAGGACGAGCCTTTCTGCAGCGGGAAGTTCGATTATGAGCTTCGCGTGTGTGGCTATATGAAGGCCAATGTATTTGTTATCGTATGTTATTTAAGATGCCATATTAGAAGAGGGAAGTGGTTAGTAACGCATGCAAGTCCCGATGTATATGAGAAGCAATCCTAACGTTAACCCTTAGATGGTGTGGCGAAGCCAACTACCAACTAACAATGAAAGTATATAACAGTTATGTTCGGTAAACAAAACAGATACAATACATGAACAATGGCATATGTAAACAGTCCTATGCTTAGCCAGGTTGTGAATAGCTAAATGCCCAGTCAATGTCAGTTTACCAGTCCTTTGGGGAAAGTTGTGCTGACGTAGATGAGGATGTCCGGAGATGGAGAAAGTTGTCCTTTTTGCGAAGTCTTTGTTTCACTGCAGTTCAGTTCCGAGGAGTTGATCGCTCGGAATGTTGCAGTTTCCGCGAGGTCTCTGTTGTGCTTTGTTCCCGTTGCAGAGTTAGCTAGTTAGCAGGTCTAATGTTAGCTGCTTTGCTAAAATACTTTGTCTTAGTTAGCGGGCAGTGTTTGGCTAACAAAGAGAGTAGGCCTTCACCAGATGACGGTGGAAGGACTGATGCTCCTTAGCCGACGCCAGGAGATAGAGAGATGTGAGCTGGCCAACGCCAGAGTAGAGAGAGCGCAAAGAGAGAATGAATGTATCATTTCAACGCAGTTTATAGGCAAAAGTACGTCACGATTTTAACACCTTGTTTTCAGCCAATTGTCTCTGTGAAATGTCAGATAAGAAAGTCAGAGTGATAAGGGAATTGTGGGTAATGAAGTCTTTTGTTGGACTCCACCTACACTAGCGCGCTAACAACCTAAAAGGCAGGCAGAAACCTTGCAAACATCACCAACAGCCCAGTTGACACTGATAGAAGCTCGCCAACACACTAACTGGTTTCTTTTGGCAGTACAGCTGGCAATGTCATGCTGTGAAAGCTTTTCTTCCATTTTTGCAAGGTGTTCCAGCCAGGAAACACAGAACTACGTAGTGCATATCCTGGATGGCTAGTGGGAAAGACACAGGTGTCCTTCACATGACCATATGCTATCAAAATTAATTTAAGGATGGTACCAAAACTAGTTGGCTATAAAACCATACCTCAAAAACTGTCAAATTGTTGCATAGTGTTATTTTAAGTAATCTCTTGCTGCTTGAATGAGTCAAGAAGCTATGTGTCAGTGTGTGTGTGTGCGTGTGTGTGTGTGTGTGTGAATGTGCATACCTGTGTATTTGTGAGCCAATCTATGCATGCTACCATGTAAAAGGCGTAAAGCTTCAGGTCGTCTGACTCCTGATGCGCTCTCGTAACTCATCGTGTTTTTAGGGTTTAACTAAAGTTTCAACTCAAGCAACAAGCTGCTGCTCTGTCCTCATAAGATATTTAAGGGTGAGAGAGACAGAAGAGATGGAGAGAGATGGATATCTTGTGGAAAAGAGAAAATAAAAGCGTGTACATCTCATGTTAAAGTGTGTGTGTGTGTGTCGGGGGTGGCAACAGCGACTGTTTAAAAACAGGAAGAGGGCTCTTAAGATCCCTGCACCCACACACACACACCCTGCAGTAAACATCATCAGCAGCGCACGGCTGCAACATCCCCACCTGTGACCCCCCACCAGTGCTCTCGTTAAACAACACACAAACAACACACACACACACGCACGCACGCACACACACCCACACACACTCTGACACTTACACCGACACCGACGCACACACACACACTCACACAACACACCACAAACCCTACCACACACGCATGGGCACACTTACTCACCACGCCATCTTATAGGGGTGTGTTGAGCCAAGAGGTGTGTGAAGGCTCACAGGAGAAGTCTCACGTCTGACCTGCTGAGTACGAGTTCCACATAGTCTTGGCCTGTGAGGGGGGCTGTAGTTCAAAGGTCAACTCAAAAAGGTGCACACTGGCCGGAACCAATCAAGTTCACGCAGAATAGTTGTGGATACCTGGCTGGATGATCTGGAAGTCTCTAAGTTCACAGAACCATGATAGAGTCATGGGAGGGAAAGACTATGAAGTGACGTTTGGTCTAGTTTACTTAGACACGAGGAGTGGCTCTGATTCTGATTCTGATTCTGATTCTGATTCTGATTCTGATTCTGATTCTGATTCTGATTCTGATTCTTAGACACAAGTAGTGGCTCTGAAACGGCGACTCTCTGTTTTTTTGGCTATTGTGTGATGTCACAGGCTTTCAGAAGTCCATGTGGTTTTATTAGCCGCGATTCAGGTCAGTTAGTAGCTGTGTGTGTGTGTGTGTGTGTGTGTGTTGACTGTGGGTCACGCCACAGGGACAGCAACTCTTTGCCAGCGGTGAGGGCTGTGTTGTGGTCATTGTGTGTGTGTGTGTGTGTGTGTGTTTGTGTGTGTGTGTGTGTGTGTGTGTGTGTGTGTGTGTGTGTGTGTGTGTGTGTGTGTGTGTTGCCAGCGGTGAGGGCTGTGTTAGGGTCATTGTAGAGGCCTCTTGAGCAGGGTGTTTCAGCGCAGAGTTCAACCCTTTCACAAAACACAGTAACTCTTCTGGGACACACAGCTCTCGCACACACACACACACACACACACACACACACACACACACACACACACACACACACACACAGCGCTCGCTCGCAGTGAATGGAGGGCCTCTCTCACAAAGTCTTTTCATTTAGGGTGATAGAAGGAGCTGTGTGTGCCAATGGTGCAGAGTGGAAAAGTGGAGCATAGTGTGTGAGACAGTGTGTGTGTGTGTGTGTGTGAGACAGTGTGTGTGTGTGTGTGTGTGTGTGTGTGTGTCTGTGTGTGTGTGTGTGTCTTTTTTATTCATGGTGATAGAGAGAGTTGTGTGCCAATGGTGCAGAATTAAAAGTGGAAGATAGAGTCTGAGAGTGTGTGTGTGTGTATGTGTGTGTGTGTGTGTGTGTGTGTGTGTGTGTGTGTGTGTGTGTGTGTGTGTGTGTGTGTGTGTGTGTGTATGTGTGTGTGTGTATGTCTGTCTGTTTGTGTTTTAGTCTTTTTGTATTCATGGCGATGGAATTGTGTGTGCCAGTGGTAAGGAACTGAAAGTGGAACATAGTGTTTGTGTGTGTGTCTGTATGTGTGTGTGTGTGTGTGTGTGTGTGTGTCTATGTGTGTGTGTGTGTCTGTGTGCCTGTGTGTGTCTGTATGTGTCTCTGTGTGTGTGAGAGAGCGAGAGAGAGAGAGAACTCCTGAGGCTTTGTGCCAGAGACTCAGTGAGTGTGTGATTGAGGTCAGGTTGGTTGCAATGAAACACACAAACACACACACACATGCACACATACACACACACACACACACACACACACACACATACTAGTAGCATGCTTTGCACTGAAGTAGTCAGTCTCCTAGAGGTCTGTCTGCAGTAATGCATGAACACATGCACAAAGATACACACACACACACACACACACACACACACACATTCCTACTCACAAAGAAACACACACATACCCATACAGACATGCTCAGAGACACTACATGCTCCACTTTCAGTCTGTTTCACACACATTCGCCATCTGCTCTTTGTGATGTTTGTGATGTCAGGTATGTGTATCGTGTGTGTGTGTGTGCATGTGCAAATGCATGGATTTGACTGTGTGTGTGAGTGAGAGATATGGTTTTATATGCACCTGTGTGTGTGTGTGTGTATGTGTGTGTGTGCAAATGCATGTATTTGACTGTGTGTTTGTGAGTGTGTGTGTGTGTCTGAGTGTGTGTGTGTGTGTGTCTTGAGTGTGTGTGTGTGTGTGTGTGTGTGTGTGTGTGTGTTCAAATGCATGAATTTGACTGTGTGTGTCTGTGTGTGCGTGTATGTGTGTGTGTGTGTGCGTGTGTGTATGTGTCTGAGTGTG
>NC_137910.1:2271697-2284197 GCF_963457725.1 Sprattus sprattus | reverse complement strand
CTGGACAGGGACGGGGAGGACGTGGCGAGGCGAGGCCCTGGCGGGGGGGTGACCCTCGGCCGGAGGAGGGACTCGTACTCGCGTCACGCCCCCTGGGGGGGCAAGAAGAAGCACTCGTGTTCCACCAAGACCCAGAGCTCTCTGGAGGCCGAGCGGAGGGGGGGGGGGGCGAGCGTCGCGGGCCGCCGGGAGGAGAGAGAGGCGATATGTCGTCAGCTCCATCCAGGAGATCGCTGAGCCCGGGGGAGGAGGAGGAGGAGGAAGAGGAGGAGGAGGAGGAGCGGATAGGGGAGGGGGAGGGTCGGCGGGCCGTAGCCTGAGTGCCCGGTCGCTACGGCAACGACTCCGGGACACCATGGGCCTGTGCCTGCCCCTGTCGCCCCGCCGGCGATCGCGCTCCACCTCCTCCGCCAAGCCCGCCTCGTCGTGCTCGCTCGCCTTCTCCACCGTCTCCTCCTCGTCTTCCTCCTCCTCCTCCTCCTCCTCTTCCTCCTCCGCCGGCGGCTCGTCCTGCTCCTCGTCCTCCAAGCGTAAGATCCACCTGACGGAGCTGATGCTGGAGACGTGCCCCTTCCCGCCAGGCTCCGACCTGGCCAACAAGTGGCACCTGATCAAGCAGCACACGGCGCCCGTCAGCCCGCAGGCCTCCAGCGCCCTCCTGACCTCCTCCGACCTCGCCTCCTCCGAGGCCGCCACCACCACCGGCCACTCCCACGCCGCCGCGCCCGAGGACGAGGAGGAGCGCATGCGCGAACGCCGGCGAATCAGCATCGAGGAAGGCGTGGACCCGCCCCCCAACGCTCAAATACACACCCTCGACGCCGCGGGCCTTCCTCCCAGCTCCTCCTCTTCCTCATCCATCTACAAACTGGGACCAAAGATGGCTCCAGCCAGCAGCAGTGGCGTCAGCCCGAGCGAGGCCGTCACGAGCGCAGCAGAAGCGGGCCGGGTGAACTTAGGAGCGATGGTCACGTCGGGGAGCGTGCTGGGGGGCCTGGTGGCGCAGGCCCTGTCCGGGCTCTCCGCCTCGTCCTCGTTCTCCCACCCCCCTCCCTCGGAGGACTGCGACTCGGAGGAGGACAGCACCACCCTGTGCCTGCAGACGCGGAGGCCCAAGCAGAGGCACGCGTCCGGGGGGGGGGACGGGCACTCGACACGGCAGGTCGGCAGCAGCAGCAGTGGAGGCGCTGGGTCGTCGAGCAGCAGCGGCGGCGGCGGTGGTGCCGCCGGCGGTCCCTGGAAGGTCCACACGCAGATCGACTACATCCACTGCCTGGTGCCGGACCTGCTGCGCATCGCGGCGCTGCCCTGCTACTGGGGCGTGATGGACCGCTACCAGGCCGAGGCGCTGCTGGACGGCCGGCCCGAGGGCACCTTCCTGCTGCGCGACTCGGCCCAGGAGGACTACCTGTTCTCGGTGAGCTTCCGGCGCTACAACCGCTCGCTGCATGCGCGCATCGAGCAGTGGAACCACAACTTCAGCTTCGACGCGCACGACCCCTGCGTCTTCCACGCCGCCACCGTCACGGCGCTGCTGGAGCACTACAAGGACCCGTCGGCGTGCATGTTCTTCGAGCCGCTGCTCACCGCGCCCCTCCACCGCACCTTCCCCTTCGGGCTGCAGAGCCTGGCGCGCGCCGCCATCTGCCAGCGGGTCTCCTACGACGGCATCGCCGCGCTGCCCCTGCCGCCCGCCCTCCAGGACTTCCTCAAGGAGTATCACTACAAGCAGAAGGTCCGCGTGCGCTGGCTGGAGCGAGAGCTGCCTGTCAGGGGCAAGTGAGGGGGTTTAGGGGGGCAGATTTGGGCTGATGGTGGAGGACATGGAGGACAGTAGAGTGTCTGAATCCCTCTTGGGTGAGTTTGTGGGGTGGGGAAGCATTCATGGATTCTGGGGTCCTGGATCTTGGAGAGGCTCGTGAAACCCTCACTCTGGGTTCAACATTTCGGGGGGGGTGGGGTGATGGTGATGGGGATATAAGGTGAAGCCAGGGGACTGTGTCAAAACTCACCCCACCCTCTGGACACAGATACGCACACACACATACACACACACACACACACACACACACACACACACACACACATACACAACCAACCCCAGTAACAAAAGGGTCACCAGCCGGCTTCACATGTGTGCGTTACCAAGAGTCATGTTATGGACATGCAAACAAACAGAACTCACGCTAACCTCTTTGAATCTCCTGTATTTTAATCATAACCAGTCATATGGAACACACACTAACACTCACACACACACACACACACACACACACACACACACACTGCCTCTAGTAACAACAATGTTCTTTTTTTATTTTCCTTATCATGTTGTTTTTTTATTTTGTTTAGCTCTTCTTTTTGGAAAGGCAGAACCCAGTCTTTTATCTCATTCTTTTTGTAAGACAATAACTGTTATGTTTTCTCTCGTTTTCTTCTTCTTCTTCTTCTTCTTCTTCTTCTTCTTCTTGCTCTCTGCGCTCCCCGTTTGCCTATCTGCCAAAATGTCTGCAAGCATTGCTCTCTCTCTCTGCTTTGATCCTGTGACAGAAACAGCCCCGCCATGTCATTCCCATGCTGTCCATCGTGTGGCTTAGCCAATTAGCTTTGTCATTTTTGCGAGGCTGATGACATGCCTTCTAAAGGACACTTAAAAGCTTGCACTAGTAGACAAGCTGTCTTCAAAGGGTGGACACTTGGGCCTGGAAATGACTTAGACGCGGCAGTGAGTAGTAGCCCTAACATCCTGGACTTCGACTGAGTTTAGCGGAAGGATTAAGGGGTTCCAGTGTGCAGATCAGTCCAGCACCTGTTCTAGACTAGTTGTACTAGTGTTAGTACTAATCCAGGGAAAGATAAGACCCATGTCGGGGATTAGGACTAGGCTTTTGTTCTGAAAGCACAAAGCCCCTGTCAAACAGGACCGAAGGAAATGAATAGTAACAACGTGGTTTAGGGTGATATGGGTGTCTGGTTTTTTACTGGTCTGGGCTCTGCATCAGTCAGAAGGGACCTGAGCACTCAACAGCTGATGGTAGAACGGATCTGGCTGAGGTCTGGCTGAGATCTGTCTGAGATCCGGCCCACGTTCTTTACAGTGTTTACTGATATGGTTAGAGCTGACTGGCTAAGCCAGTGTGTGTAGACTTGTTTTCAGATAGAGGTGTCTTTTGTGTGTAAGACTAGAACCTTCTAGAAGGAGGAGGCAGTAATGACTCAGTGACCACTTCCTGTTAGATCCAACTAGGAACAGGAAGCTTTACCAGTCGTCATGGCAAAGGCTGGGCTGCAAACCTTGAGTGGCGGACCTGGCAGGGATGGAGTTCTGTTTTTTTTTCTTTGCATGCTCTCCGATGCTTGGCCATCACTGGGCTTTAAAGCACAAGAAGGTCATTCTGCTGTGCACCTCCATGTAGTCACACACACACACACAAACACACACACACCTCCATGTAGTCTCAGGCAGTAGTTTTACACGCTAGTGTGTCCACACACACACACACACACACACACACACACACACACACACACACCTCCATGTAGTCTCAGGCTGTAGCTTTACTGCGCTAGTGTGTCCACACACAGAATTCAGACGTACCTGTGTCAAGTCATGTTATGATCACACACACTCAACACAATGCAAATACTCACATTATTACACACACGCACACACGCACACACACACACACACACACAACAGTTCGGTTTCAGGATACAAAAGATACAGGAGAAGTCTTCCTATACAGATATTCTTTTTCACCCATACACACACACACACACACACACACACACATTCACACACACATAAACACACATGCTTCCATATCTGCCTTTTATCTGAAGAAAAAGGAAACTCAGTAACACCAGCTTTTCTGAACTTTACCAAACGCTCTTGAGTATACTACGTGACCGCACACGTGACATGTGTGGGCTTCCATACTGATTCTGTGTGCTTATGCTGCATCTAGTAGTCATAAGCACCGGGTAGCTAGTACACATTCATAGGCCACGCTAGGCCATAGGGACGTGCTCTCAGTTAATCCTCACTCATAACCAGCATTATCACCCCCCGCTTTCCGTTAAGGGGGCCTCGGGGGGCCCCTCACTAACCCGCACCAGTGTCAGGTGTGCTCCAGTCGGCTGCGTGGACCCCCCCTTCGTCCCCCCTCCATGGAACCATAATGCACTAGTCCATGTCAGAAGAGAGAGACAGGTGAATATTGAGCACTGTTAAACAAACGGATGATAACTCGATGACAGACAAATAAAGATACAGCCAGCATTTATATCAAAATGTAAGTATTTTAAGAGAAAAAAAAACAAATATATGTATAATTATGTAGGTCTAAATGAGTATTTTTTTGGTATAGAGAAGTGGAAAGAACAACTTGAATTCTGTTGGGGTTGGGAAGAACCATCACGGAGAAGGGAGGGGGGGCATTTTATAAATACTCAGTGTGAATGACGTTGACTTTGTAGATTTAGTATGTAGTAGAAGAGGCGACTAAATTCCCCCCTGACAAACAAGGCTATCAAAAGCAGAACACTGTGCAGTGTGCAGTGTGTGTAGGCAAAGGTCTGTGCATGTAAATGTGTGTGTGTGTTTGCACATGCAATTGAATTTGTTTGTTGTTGTGACCAAAGCTGGACTAGCGGGCATACCCAGTCAATCGTGTTAAAGAACACAGTTTTATTAGCATATCTCTCCATATCTCTTTAAGCTAATCATGCTACTAACAGTATATCATGAGGTCCAAGTTTTAAGAGGCATACATTCGCCTCAGTGGCTGCCAATCATCTGGCTCGTTGCACTGATTGGTCAACAAATTGCTCAGGAAGCTATTCTATCCAATAGGCGCACCAGACCTCACCAAGGTTCTCGTCCCTCCCCCTCCTTCTCTTCTCCCAACCCCCACGGTCTAAACTCTCAGACATCGATGCTGCACGCAGATGCCCATACATTTGCTTACTCTGTTGTCTCAACAACAACAGTCCCAATGCAGTTGTGGCCATTCACAGAGTGCCATTTAAAAGGGAAGACTGTCTCAAGGCACTTTTGAGAAACCTTGTGTATGTAGTGTGTGTGTGTGTGTGTGTGTGTAGGTGTGTGTGTGGCTTGAACCTCCTGGAGCAGGCAGAGCAGGCTGATAGGCAACAGTCCAGTGAACGAGCAGTCGTCATAACGACCCGCCGTGAGCGTTACATGGACGGTTGGGAATTTGGGACCTCAGACTTGAAAGCGCTTTGCACTCGCCGCCAACATAGCAGTGGACTCTGGAATTGATCCGTCTGGATCTGATGAGGTCTGAAGCCGGGCCAGAATCGGAGATGTGGGGGTGCCAGATCGGAGATGTGGCCCACGTCCGGACCAGAGGCACCTGCTAGCTCTGCTGCAACCCTCCCAGTGACCAGAACACACCAGTTGATTAGAGTTAGAGTTCCTCAGCAGTGCCACTGCGTACGCTTTGCACTCAGAACTCCTCCTGAGCAATGCCTCCAAAATGAAACTGTATCTGTGAGTAGGTCGCTGTGTGTGTGTTGGTATGTTTGTGTAAGTGTGTTTGTGTGTGTGTGTGTGTGTGTGTGTGCCTCAGCTCATTTCCATGGCTGAGTCATCTCTGACCTTGAGCAAGGGAGAGAGAGAGAGGGAGAGAGAGAAGTGAGTCTGGCAGGAGAGGTGGATGTTGACGTGCACCCTGTGCTTTTACTGCTTCAGAACGTATTCATTATACACCACGGGGTGCATTATAAGAGGCTCAAATATGCTCCGTCTGGTCTGCCTCTCTCTCTCCTCTCTCTGTCACACACACACACACACACACACACATGCATCTGTTCGCTGTGTGAATGTGTGCATCTAACTCTCCTGGCACTTTGCCATGGTTCCCTGCCCTACCCCTGGCGTTAATTGCAGGCTATATTTATCCCTATGGGGGCTAAATTCACTGGTTGCTAAAGGGGCCTGTACTTTGGACTACAGTGCTCAGAACCGGGAGGGGGCTAGCGTAGAGAGACGGACAGACCCCCCCCCCCCCCCCTCTTGTTCGTTTTCATTTCACCACATCCTCTACTTCCTGCGGAGAAACGGTGTGTGTGTGAGAGGGAGAGAGAGAGTGGTTGTTTGGTGCAGGAGCAGCTGCCAGCATCTCCCCTGCACACACACACACACACACACACACACACACACGGGCACATGCACGCATTAATGAGCACTGTGAAATGGACAGTATTAACTGTTGGTCAGTGTGCATACTCACAGAGTTTCAAGCGAGGGTGAGGTCCTTGTCAGACAAGGAGCCGGTGTGTGTTTATGTGTGTGTGTGTGTGTGTGTGTGTGTGTGTGTGTGTGCGTGCGTGCGTGTGTGTGTGTGTGCAAGGTGGGGCGCCGTGAAAAGGACAGCACTTAGAGTCCAAGAGCCCAGGTGAAAAAAGAAATGTGTTTCCAAAAGTCTTGGGTGCTGTATGCGAGGTGTGTGTGTGTGTGTGTGTGTGGGATGTGTCTAACGGATGTGACTGTGTGTATGTGTGTGTGACAGTGGATGGTGAAAGGCAGTCACAGAGAGGGACACTGGTCTTGAGTACGCTGTGAGGGGTGGTGTCCTCTTCTGCCCTGTTCTCTTTTTCCTCCCTCGCTTCTTCTCTTCTCCCTCCTCCCTCTCTCTCTCTCATCCCTTCTTCTCTTCTCCACTTCCCTCTCTCTCTCTCATCCCTTCTTCTCTTCTCCCTCCTCCCTCTCTCTCATCCCTTCTTCTCTTCTCCCTCCTCCCTCTCTCTCATCCCTTTTTCTCTTCTCCCTCCTCCCTCTCTCTCTCATCCCTTCTTCTCTTCTCCCTCCTCCCTCTCGCTCATCCCTCCTTCTCTTCTCCCTCCTCCCTCTCTCTCTCTCATCCCTTCTTCTCTTCTCCCTCCTCCCTCTCTCTCTCATCCCTTTTCTATTCACACTCTTATGAACAGCAACTCATCCAGCTTCCTTCCTTTAGTGGCTGTCCCTAACTGAGCATCTCTCACCCATCCCCAGGGGAGAGTCTTTAGTGTGTGTGTGTGTGTGTGTGTGTGTGTGTGTGTGTGTGTGTGTGTGTCCCTAACTGAGCATCTCTCACCCATCCCCAGGGGAGAGTCTTTAGTGTGTGTGTGTGTGTGTGTGTGTGTGTGTGTGTGTGTGTCCCTAATGGAGCATCTCTCTCGCCCATCCCAGGGGAGAGTCTTATCAGGCCATATCAGAATTACAACGCCAACCGCTCTGCTCTTAATACTACTATATGCTATGGATGGGTCATTGCATGTCACCATTTACCTGAGTATACTATCCCAGTGATGTATACTATCCCAGTGATGTATACTATCCCAGTGATGTATACTATCCCAGTGATGTATACTATCCCAGTGATGTATACTATCCCAGCGGTGGCTCATCCCATTTACCGGAGTATACTAAAGCCCAACCTATGGATGAGCTCCCAGGGACAAATAGAGGCTATCAAATGAAGCAATGGCTGCCCATGAACCACGGAGAGCCAGGGCAGCGCCACTCTCCACAGCCCTCTGAGGGGGGGGGGGGGGGGGGGGGGGGGAGGGGAGGCTGTTGCCGTGGATGCCTGCTGCGCTGCGCTGCGCTGTGTTTGTCTAAGGCATGGTGTCTGCCGGGAGCCAGGAGCACACACACACTCCCCGCGTGACACGGGAGGACAAACGGCCCCTCTCCCTCGTTTGAAATCGAGAGTAATCACATCAACCCTTACCCCAGACACACACACACACACACACACACACACACACACACACACACACACACACACACACACACACACGCACGCAAAACACACACACACACACACCTGCCCTTCGACCGCGAGGTGTACTCATCTGTTCAGACGTGCAGGGGGGGGTTCGTGGGTGGGGCGGGGTGAGGGACTGGTGTATCGTGTCCATCTTTAGGGCCCTTTTATTGAACAAAGTTTTATGCAAAAGAAAGAGCAATGCTAAAACATTCATATGTAAATATATATACAAAATATATTATTTTTGTTTCCGAATATTTATCTTCCCTGATTATGCATTAAGAGCTTGATGTAACCACGGTTACACCCCTGAGTGTCACTTTATTGTGGTGTGACCACGTGCAGTGTCTCCTATTGTGGATCTACAGACGCGCACACACACGCACACGCACACGCACACACACACACACACCAGCACACGCACACGCACGCGGAGCAGTGAGGAGGTGATGACAATTTGACAATGATGAGGAATAATGGATGTCAGCGCTCACTGAGCTCCGCTGAGCGGTTATCCAATCCCTTCGCACGCACAAACACACACACACACACATCCTTGGCACGACAGCCTTCTCCAGTATGACCAATCATAAAGACCCTCACTGCCACGGGCAAGTTCAGCTCATGTCAGACTAATGTCATTTCACACACACACACACACACTCCTTGGTCTCTCCTTCAGTCACTCTGTCCTTGCTTCTTCTCTTGTGTTCTACTTTTAGTTGCGGCTGTCAAGACATGTCAGGTGTTTTCAAAAGACGATCATGATTACATTTTTTCACTGTCTATGTTGTTTCTTTTTTATTTCCTCTCACAATGTTTCACTTTTGGTTCTTTTCTTTCTCTCTCTCTCTCTCTCTTCTCCGGTGTAATGTTTTTAATAAAGAGCCAATCAACGCGACACATGTAGCTATCTCTCTTGGTGCTTTAGCCTACGCTTCATTGTCTTAATATTCCCAAATAAAATAAAAAAGAGTTCAATGTAATCCAGTCATGTGTGGCATGGGTCTGTGTGTGTGTGTGTGTGTGTGTGTGTGTGTGTGTGTGTGTGTGTGTGTGTGTGTGTGTGTGTGTATGAGTTCAATGTAATCCAGTCATGTGTGGCATGGGTCTGTGTGTGTCTGTGTGTGTGTGTGTGTGTGTGTGTGTGTGTGTGTGTATGAGTTCAATGTATTCCAGTCATGTGTGGCATGGGTCTTTGCAGGCGCTCGCATTAACACTCTTTTTTTTTATGTGAAGGATGATGTCATTGTTCTGTTGTTCGTGCTGTTATACAGTTATGTTAAGTACTCTGATTAAAAACCCATTTTTGTCAAGAAAATATCTCAAATTAACACAGTTCTAACACGGAAAAAAACTTTTTTTTTTAAAAGATTAAAATAAAGCTTTAAAATGAATATGTTTTTGTTTTGTGACCCTGTTCTCAGTTCAAGAATGAATCAGAGCCTGTCTTAAAACTGCAGCAAAAATATATGGAAGCAGTGAATTGAAGTGAGTGTGCCAATTTCTCATACATTTTCACCTAGTGAAAGTCAAGTTCTTTAATTATACAGGATGATGGGCTTGATAAGATGTAATCTATTCTTAAAGATTATATATTATATATATATATAGAGAGAGAGAGAGAGATCATAAATCCTTTATGAGATGACCTCACCTGTTTTTGAAAAAGAATGGCCACCATGAACTGAATCTGATCCTGGTTTATCTGACACCCTACTTCACTCCTTCCTCCGTTTGATTTCTCTCCCTCCTCCTTTCTCTCCTTCCTCTGTTTGATTTCTCTCCCTCCTCCTTTCTCTCCTTCCTCTGTTTGATTTCTCTCCCTCCTCCTTTCTCTCCTTCCTCTGTTTGATTTCTCTCCCTCCTCCTTTCTCTCCCTCCTCCTTTCTCTCCTTCCTCTGTTTGATTTCTCTCCCTCCTCCTTTCTCTCCTTCCTCTGTTTGATTTCTCTCCCTCCTCCTTTCTCTCCTTCCTCTGTTTGATTTCTCTCCCTCCTCCTTTCTCTCCTTCCTCTGTTTGATTTCTCTCCCTCCTCCTTTCTCTCCTTCCTCTGTTTGATTTCTCTCCCTCCTCCTTTCTCTCCCTTCTGTTTCTCTTCCGCTGCAGTCATACCTTAAAAATAAGCACTGAGATCTATTTTGGAGGAATGCGGTGAGAACAGGATTGTGTTGGCAAGCACTGGCTGTTTTCTTTCACACCACATCAAGTGTGGCTTAAACATCAGCCCTCGGCCCGGCCCGTGCACCGGAGCGTCCAGCGCCGAGGTGGAGCTCTGCCGGGCCCCGGCACAGGTGAATCCAAATAAACACAGGTGCTGCTCACAGTTCTTTTTTTCAAGATTTGTTTGTTGCCTTTTATGGATAGATCAGTGCAGAGTGGGACAGGAAATGAGAGGGAGAAGGGGTGGGGAGTGGACAGGAGAGATGGCATCGGGCCGGATTAGAACCTGTGACCTCCTTGAGCTTCAAGCCTGAATGTGGTGGAGGCTACTGTGTGAGCTACAGTGCCCCCCAGGTGCTCACAGTTCTCTTCAGTCAGGAACCGCCTCACATCTCAGCTCAGCACAAGTATAAATGGGAAGAGACAGGGCGGGCTTTAAAGCAGACGGGATTTCACGGAAGGCAATAAGCAGGGGGAACAGAATCAGCTCTGCTTTTGTCCTCTTCCTCATTCCCAGTGTAGCTGATGGAACGAGGGGAAAGCATTTACGAAAAAAAGACATTTCGGTTCAGAAGGCTTGGTAAAACCTGTCTGAGTTCGGTCATGAGAAGGACAGCAGAAATAGAATCCAAAGGCCCTACTCCTGCTAGATATACGAGGTATACAGATGTCTTGTAGGCCAATGATTGGTACAGATGTCTTGTAGGCCAATGATTGGTACAGATGTCTTGTAGGCCAATGACTACAGATGTCTTGTAGGCCAATGATTGGTACAGATGTCTTGTAGGCCAATGATTGGTACAGATGTCTTGTAGGCCAATGACTACAGATGTCTTGTAGGCCAATGATTGGTGGCCAAGAGGCAAAACTCAACACTGGTCACATAAGCCAGAGACCTCACCTCTGAGATCAATATCCCAAGTATTGATTATAGCGGAAGCCTTAACCCTGCCTTTATATCATGACACAACCCAGCAGTCCACATGTCTGTGGATGTTGTGTACATGTCTGGTTGAAGTAGTTTGTGCTAATTGATATGCTGAAATCCTGAAAGATATCTTCAACATTCCTGCCTGGTTTTAAGATCTTGGAATCAGCTTGGGAATAAGAGTCCTTAATAGTGATAATAGCAGGAGCAGAAGCCCCTGTCAGCCCTTTAGTTCATAGTTGACTGTTCTAAGATCTCTGCCTATATTTAAATGGGTGACAAACCAGGAACTGATACTGTCACTACAAATGGAAAAATGCTAAGGTGCTTGTTTGAGACTCCTTGCTAGTGTTTGTTTTGTTGAGCATGTCATCCATAGGATGGCTGTGAGTTTTCCTCAGTCAGGCTGTGCTGGGCTTGAGAGCCTGAGAGGGAGAGAGAGAGGGAGAGGGAGAGTCTGGATGCTGTGCTGGGCTTGAGAGCCTGAGAGGGAGAGGGAGAGGGAGAGGGAGAGTCTGGATGCTGTGCTGGGCTTGAGAGGGAGAGGGAGAGGGAGAGGGAGAGTCTGGATGCTGTGCTGGGCTTGAGAGGGAGAGGGAGAGTCTGGATGCTGTGCTGGGCTTGAGAGGGAGAGGGAGAGTCTGGATGCTGTGCTGGGCTTGAGAGGGAGAGGGAGAGGGAGAGTCTGGATGCTGTGCTGGGCTTGAGAGGGAGAGAGAGAGGGAGAGTCTGGATGCTGTGCTGGGCTTGAGGGCCTGGGAGGGAGAGGGAGAGTCTGGATGCTGTGCCTGGCTTGACGGCCTGGGAGGGAGAGGTAGAGGGAGAGGGAGAGTCTGGATGCTGTGCTGGGCTTGAGAGGGAGAGGGAGAGTCTGGATGCTGTGCTGGGCTTGAGAAGGAGAGGGAGAGTCTGGATGCTGTTCTGGGCTTGAGAGGGAGAGAGAGAGGGAGAGTCTGGACTTGAGGGCCTGAGAGGGAGAGGGAGAGGGAGAGTCTGGATGCTGTGCTGGGCTTGAGAGGGAGAGAGAGAGGGAGAGTCTGGACTTGAGGGCCTGAGAGGGAGAGGGAGAGGGAGAGTCTGGATGCTGTGCTGGGCTTGAGGGCCTGAGAGGGAGAGTCTGGATGCTGTGCTGGGCTTGAAGGCCTGGGAGGGAGAGTCTGGATGCGCAGACAGGATGCTAGTGACCCAGGAGGAGCTGCTTTGAAAGGAAGTATAAATAGCATGTGGGTTATCAGTTTCAAGCCAGAAACCCAGAGCTGCTGAATAATTTAAGGATTTCATGCAGAGAGAAAGGAGAGGAAGAGAGAGAGAGAGAGAGAGAGAGAGAGAGAGAGAGGGAGGAAGAGAGAGGTAAGGTGAAGAGAGGAGAGGAGAGAGAGATAAAGACAGTGAGGGTCGGAAGGAGAAAGTTGGAGTGGGATAGAGAAAGAGAAATAGAGTGCAGGAGATAGAGAAGAGAGAGAGAGGGAAGAGAAGAGAGAGAGAGGGAAGAGAAATTGAGAATGATGGGCGATGAGTTAGTTGGTCACCATGGAGAGGTTCCATTTTGGATCAAAGTTTTAAATCCTACTTCCACTTCCCATGGAGTGCCCTATTTATGATCTACCCAGGTTCTGACCCAAAACACAGAA
>NC_137910.1:2261697-2266697 GCF_963457725.1 Sprattus sprattus | reverse complement strand
TATAATTGCCGCTTGGCTGCCCCTCCTGTAAACCCAGTGCTTGGTGAGCTCTGCTAACTCTCACCTCTAGCCCCGGCTGCCTGCTGGAAGCTTCTGGAGAGTCTTCACCATGCCGTGCATTGGCACCGGACGTCTGAACCAATGCTCTCTGCGCATACACATGTTTACAGAGTTCTGACAAATTCCTTCCACTCTCTCTCCTTCCACTCTCTCCTTCTCTATCACTATCTCTCTCTCTCTCTCTCGTTCTGCCTCATCCTTTTTCCCTCCCTTCCTCCCTCTCTTTGCTTCTTGCTCTTCCTCCTTCACTTCCTCTCCGGCTCCCTCTGGGACCCAAACAGAGCCGCGTCTAATTTCAGCCCTGTGGCCTGAGAGCGCCTGAGTCCTGTGGTGGAGCAGCGCAGACCACAGAAACCCAGGGCAGGCCCTGTGGTGCAGTCACACATGAGCCCTGCAGCGCAGCTAGATAGGCCCTGTGGCGCAGTTATATAGGCCCTATGGCGCAGGAACATAGGCCCTGTGGTGCAGTAACACATCAGCCCTGCAGGAGAGCTAGATAGGCCCTGTGGCGCAGTTAAATAGGCCCTGTGGTGCAGTTAAATAGGCCCTGTGGTGCAGTTATATAGGCCCTATGGCGCAGGAACATAGGCCCTGTGGTGCAGTAACACATGAGCCCTGCAGGAGAGCTAGATAGGCCCTGTGGCGCAGTTATATAGGCCCTGTGGTGCAGTAACATAGCACCTGCAGTGCAGCTAGATAGGCCCTGTGACGCAGTAAAATAGGCCCTATTGCACAGAGGCATTAGGGCCTTCGGTGCAGTTACATAGGATCTGTGATGTAGTTACACATAAGCCCTTCAGTGCAGTTATATCGGCCCTGTGGCATATTTATGTAGGTCTTGTGTGGCAGAACAGGTGAGGGCCAGATGAGGGCCAGAGGAGGGCCAGAGGAGGCCCAGATTAGGCCCAGATGAGGGGGTGATGAGGGGCCAGAGGAGGGCCAGATGAGGGCCAGATGAGGGCCAGAGGAGGGCCAGATGAGGGGGTGATGAGGGGCCAGAGGAGGGCCAGAGGAGGGCCAGAGGAGGGCCAGAGGAGGGCCAGATGAGGGGGTGATGAGGGGCCAGATGAGGGCCAGATGAGGGCCAGATGAGGGGCCAGATGAGGGGCCAGAGGAGGGCCAGAGGAGGGCCAGAGGAGGGCCAGATGAGGGGGTGATGAGGGGCCAGATGAGGGCCAGAGGAGGGCCAGAGGAGGTCCAGAGGAGGCCCAGATTAGGCCCAGATGAGGGCCAGATGCAGCAAGATGAGTTTGAGCCAGGGAAAACTTGCCAGATGAACTTCCAGGAACTTAAACTGATGAGGTGCTGCCTCAAAATCACACACACACACACACACACACACACACACACACAAACACACACACATGTGACTCGAGCTGTATGTGAGTACTGGAGGGGAGTTGGTGGGTGGAGGGGTAATTCTGAGCAATCATTTGGCTTCATTCACACAGGCTGATGGGAAATGTAGTTTATGTGTCAGCAGCTGACCACATGTGATGAAATCCCAGAGATCGGAGTAGATATTTACAGCTTCTATTACACAAGTAATCCCCCAAGCACGATCTCACACACACACACACACACACACACACTTACGCACACTGGAGCCTGAGCACGCCCAGATCACAGGAAGTGAGTGTGTGGTTTGTTTAGGCCCCCCTTCATTCTTTCCCAGAAAGATGAATCAGACAGGATGAACACACCGCCCGCTGGACCCCTTCATCCCACACACACACACTACACTCTCCCAGCAGTGTGTGTGTGTGTATGTGTGTTTGTGAGAGACTGTGTGTGTGTGTGTTTGTGAGAGAGAGTGTGTGTGTTTGTGTTTTTCTCATTCTCATCTCATGTTTGGTTACTGAGCATTGGCTCAGAGTTTTGTTTCTGTTTTTTTTTTTGTCTGTATGTGTGTGTGTGATTCTGTATGCTCATCATTGTGTGTGGATCCATGCACAAATGTCTATAGATTTGGCTGTGTCAGTGTGTGTGTGTGTGTGTGTGTGTGTGTGTGTGTGTGTCAGTGTGTGTGTGCATGTGTGGCTGTAGAGGGGGGACATGGTTAGGGGTGAAGGTTGAGTCATCCAGCGAAGATGAAAGCGAGTGTGTGAGTGTGTGTGTGTGTGTGTGTGTGTGTGTGTGTGTGTGTGTGTGTGTGATCAGCGAGCTGTCCCATTTTCCAGCTCTTTCTCCAGGATGTGTCTCCTCTTCAGTCCCCAGGCGTAGCAGCTCCTCTGAAACACATGCAACACACACACACACACACACACACACACACACACACACACACACACCCACACACACACACACACACATGCCTTCACTGCAACACAACACCCCCACTGTCTCTGAAGGACACAGACTCATCCCTCATCACTCTCAGTGTCCGCTGATGAAATCTAATGTAGATATCTGGAGCGTCTGAACTCTGCATCGTTCCCCTATTACTCATGGAGTGTCCACCACTTCCACCATGACTCCATTTCTGTCCATTGTGTCCAATTTCAGACATATTTATTCATTTTAGTTATTTGCAAATGGTTCTACATGCAGATTTTAGTTTACTTTCCCCCATATGTCTTTTTTGTTTTGTTTTTGTATTTGTTTTTTGTTTTGTTAAACTGTTATCTGGATGGATAACATCCCAAAACAACGAAGATCTGTCAACCAAGTATTCCGATCAGGGTTAATGCCTGGGTTTCTTGAAAGTTGAAAGACAATTCCTGTTGATGATAAACGTTTCTCATCTAAAAATACCATTGAATTCAATATAATTAAATTGCACTGAAGTTATGTAACTAAAAAAAAAACGATAGTTAAAGCACTTTCTTATCAAGTAAGAATATCTCAGTTCGCTGGGTTCATCGTAATAACTGTCTAGCTGTCTGGGCACAATCAGGGCTGAAACTGAAGGGAGTTTTGTTCTGTTTGTACATGTTCATCGGCTGCATGCTCTGTGGTGTGAATTACACCGTGTAAGTGCCTTTGTCTTGTGAAATATGCCACACACAGTGCTGACGTGCAAACACTTCAATCTCAGCTCTGTCATTCACAACCATTCCCTTGGACAACTAGCAGTTGTCTCACGTATTATTCACTGCATCCCAGATAGCAAAAGGCCACTGGCCCACTGTCGGGCCACTGTCGGGCCACTGGGGGAGAGCTGGTGATCTGCTGGGGGAGAGCTGGTGATCTGCTGGGGGAGAGCTGGTGATCTGCTGGGGGAGAGCTGGTGATCTGCTGGGGGAGAGCTGGTGATCTGCTGGGGGGAGAGCTGGTGATCTGCTGGGGGAGAGCTGGTGATCTGCTGGGGGAGAGCTGGTGATCTGCTGGGGGAGAGCTGGTGATCTGCTGGGGGAGAGCTGGTGATCTGCTGGGGGAGAGCTGGTGATCTGCTGGGGGAGAGCTGGTGATCTGCTGGGGGAGAGCTGGTGATCTGCTGGGGGAGAGCTGGTGATCTGCTGGGGTAGAGCTGGTGATCTGCTGGGGGAGAGCTGGTGATCTGCTGGGGGAGAGCTGGTGATCTGCTGGGGGAGAGCTGGTGATCTGCTGGCCTTTCCCTCATCGGTCTTCATGTGGTCCACTGGTGCGTTACAGATAGACGGCCCCGTTTTGCCACTTGTTCATTCCATTCCTTGTTCACTTACACTTTTTTATTTATTTTCACCTTTCGTTATACCAGTGCGTAACAAAGTCTTCATTTGCCCATGTTATTTTTCACCTTCAGAGCCTTCTAGTGCAATGCACTTGTAGTTCATGCCTGTTCAAATAGACTATGCCAAGGTTATGATTGAGAAATTGCTAACATTTTATGTCATTTTCTTAATATCCACACCCTGTTAAACTAAAGATGATGGTGTTTCGAAAGCGGACCAACCACAATCCATGGGTAGACAGACACTATAGTCTTGCTACATGGGATAGGATGCATTCCAAGGTACCTAATCATACTTGAGAAATGGAGGGCTCAAAGGGTTGACTCAGTGAACTCAGGTGACCCTAATTCCCATTCCCCTATTCATGTAGGAATATGTTAGCCTGGTGACACCAGCCAACGTATTTCTGCCTGAATTGATTTCAAGCTCATACTCAGTCTGGCTTAACCCCACCTTACATCGTTTCCAGGCTTCACCCTACAACCGCACCAATCAGCGAACAGTTCAGAGCTGTGACGCACAACTCGCCTTGCCGAGGTGCATGTAGTCCTGCGGAGTTTGTAGTTTACCAGCATTGTCTCAACTCTCGAGAACATCAGAAAATTAAAAGGAGAACAAGAGGATTGTCTTGTAAGTTTTATGATTGGAAAGGACGTCGTAGCTCTTCTCCCAACTGGCTTTGGGAAGAGTTTAATCTAACAGATGGCCCCGTTAGTAATGGAGAGACAGACCGAATGCTTACCAAACGTTGCTGATTGGTTAAGGGAACTCCAATGATTTTAAACCTCAAGCTAAGCACCCGCCCATCTCGGAAACCAAAATGCATGGGGTTGTGCCGGACTGACTGACGAAAAGAAATGGAGTCACAGGCTGGTAATGGCCAGTCTAGGAATTTGTGCCAGTCTCAGTAATCTGGTCAAGTCTGTGTGTCATTCTACCATTTTGCAACCCAGTAACAACGACAGCAATCACCAGCCATGGGTCTCTCCCCTTTCATACACTACGTTGATATCAGAGTAAGCTCTTGCCGCACGTATTGTTTCATGTCTTTTTGAAGCCATTTATCGTCATCCACAGGTGGTTGTGATCACCTCAAACCCATGACTTTTCTTTTATTGATGATCTGATTTTGAGAAATTAAACTTTGTTTCAGGCTATGCGGCAATGATTTTGCCAGGTTGCCAGTGTTGCCTAGTTGCTCTACTAGCTAAATAGCTATCTAGCTAAGGAAACTTTCAAAGAACCATATCCAATTTCATGAAATGATAGCTAGCTTTATAATTATAA
>NC_137910.1:2229197-2236697 GCF_963457725.1 Sprattus sprattus | reverse complement strand
AATACTTGGCTGCGGTCAATACACAGGTTTGTATTATAAAATGACACACAATTCCGACATGCGGTTTATATGCGGTGCGGTAAATAGTCAGGAAAATATGGTCCTGTGTGCCTCAGATGGCGGCAACATCGCTCTGGCCGGTCAGAATGATGCGGAGACCCCTCTGGTCACGTGTTAGTCTGTCGTAGCGTCAGTGTCGAAGCCTCAGCACTCAAACGAACCTTAGTCTGTCGTAGCGCCAGTGTCGAAGCCTCAGCACTCAAAACGAACCTTAGTCTGTCGTAGCGCCAGTGTCGAAGCCTCAGCACTCAAAACGAACCTTAGTCTGTCGTAGCGCCAGTGTCGAAGCCTCAGCACTCAAAACGAACCTTAGTCTGTCGTAGCGCCAGTGTCAAAGCCTCAGCACTCAAACGAACCTCTGGTCAGGTCTGTCGTAGCGCCAGTGTCAAAGCCTCAGCACTCAAACGAACCTCGCATCTGGTCAGGTCTTAGTCTGTCGTAGCGTCTGTGTCGAAGCCTCAGCACTCAAACGTACCTCGCATCCTGATCTCGGCACCACAGAGACTCTTAAAGGTTCCTTTGCACAGCAGTTAAAGCAGACACTCCACCACTGCAACGGCCTCTATCACAGATCAGCACCTACCACTCAGGACCACACCTTCCCATAGGAGCATTACCAAACTGTTGATTTAAAACCCTTCAATGCTCACATTTATTCAGTCGAAAGAGCCATGTTGTTCAAAGAGCAGAGTAGAGCCTGCAAATGTTTCATTGCTTCATCAATTGCTCTGCATTCAGGAGTTTACCAGATTCTGCACATTTTTACCAACACGATTCTGCACATTTTTACCAACACGGTTACATCATGGGTTTTGTTTATTGTTGTTATTTACACAGTTTACATTTGGCAGGTACTGCACACAACTTTAGTCCTATCCGTAAGACGAGCCCATAACTGAGCCTTAACCAAGAGAAAGAGTGTGTTCAGAGATTAGTCTGTGGTAAGGCAAAGCTGGTCTCCTGTTTCTTTTTCGCTTCTTCAATCCTCTACTCCAGAGATTTTGCGAACTCAGCATAGTCTATGTAGCCGTCGTTGTTTTTGTCATCATCACGCAGAACGTCATCGATAAGGCTTATTAGGTCCTCCTCCTTCATTGGCTGAGTGTCCTCCCCTCGCTCCTGGAGAGGGGACATGGCAAGAACAGAGGTTAACTTCACGTGTTGAAGGTGAGGCTAAAGAACAGTACAGTACAAACATATATGTTGACACGGCACAGTTCAAACAGACAATAAAATCACACTGGACTTTCTTCTGTCATTTCCATTGGCTTAGCTGCTTAATATTAGAATGAAATCCTTGTATGTCTTTCAAGGTTTTACCGCAAACCAATGTGAAAGAACGCTTCAGTCCCACTGTGTCAGATAGATCGAGTCCAATACAAAGTCCTTCTTCCCCAGGCTTCATCATTAGCTTGTGCTCTGCTCTACTGGGCTCCATACCTCCTTGTGCACGTGTGTGATGGCCGTGGCTCTGCTCTAGCGGGTGTCATACCTCCTTGTGCACGTGTGTGATGCTCTAGCGGGTGTCGTACCTCCTTGTGCACGTGTGTGATGCTCTAGCGGGCGTCATACCTCCTTGTGCACGTGTGTGATGCTCTAGCGGGTGACATGCCTCCTTGTGCACGTGTGTGATGGCCGTGGCTCTGCTCTAGCGGGTGTCATACTTCCTTGTGCACGTGTGTGATGCTCTAGCGGGCGTCATACCTCCTTGTGCACGTGTGTGATGCTCTAGTGGGTGTCATACCTCCTTGTGCACGTGTGTGATGGCTGTGGCCAGCTCCAGCCCGTCCAGCAGGTTGTTGCCGTCGTAGTCGTGCATCTTGAAGTAGTGCAGCTGCAGCTCCTGAGGAGACATGTCCTTCTCTGGCCTGTCAATCACCCCCTCCAAGTGCTCCATGATGTGACTGGGCAGAAATGGAGAGGGGTAGACGGAGAGAGGGAGGGGTAAAAGGTTGAACTCAAGTTACGTTTAATATTTCTCCTTCGACTCATCTGTAGTACACTCTGAACTTACTTTTGGGAGGTGCCTCTGGCAGATGGGCCCTTTTGACTATGTTCTGCTCAAGATTTGTGTGTTTTAATGCCAATCTCCTTTCTAGAGCTTGTGTACCCCAAATCTCATTGAGTGAATGTTCTCTGTAAGTGGTGCTACACTTTCAACGTGTTTTTATTTCCATTGTTGATGTGCGTTCTCCTTCTTCTTTGTTGTTTATTTGTGTTATTTTGTACCTTAAAGTAACACTATGTAACAATTTGACACTGTTTGACATATGGTTTCATAGGCAACTAGTTTTGGTACCATCCTCAAATTCATTTGGATAGCGTATGGTCATGTGAAGGACAGATAAACACCTGTGTCTCCCCCACTAGCCATCCAAGATATGCCCTATGTAGTTCTGTGTAATGGGCTGGAACCCCCTGCAAAAGCAATGCATTGGCAACTATACTGCCCAAAAGACAGGTTGTGTGTTGGCAAGCTTCTGTCAGTGACAGCTGGGCTGTTGTTGGTGTTTGTAAGGTTTTTGCATGCCTTTTAGGTAGTTGGCTTACTAGTTTGGGACAGAACTCCGTATTGCTGCTTAAAAATATGGTGACCACTACTCAGAATGCAATGTGCCACGACGTAGTTGCCCATTCTCTATAGTTATAACTGAATTTGAACTATTTATCTCACAGGTCTTTCCCTAAATCACAGAGAACAACACCCACAGCAGCTGACACTGTCTGACACTGGGACGGATCTCATCGTCACAGGCATATGCCCTCCAGAGCCCCTTATCACCTGGGCTGATGCCACGCCAACCAGGGCAGCTTGCTCTGACCCAGATCTGACCAAGAGGCCATGGCGTGGCACAGATCCTATCCAGCCTCACCCAGGACTGGGTCCGCTCCCAGTTCATCTGCTATCTGACTTCTCTTTAAGGCGTTAAGGCCCAAATTTGAAGTTAATTTGAATTAAAAAAAAAAAAATCTCTCTATATATAATTTGACTTTCATCACTGAATGCAAAACTTGTGGACCTCTATATGACAAAATGGCAAAACCTTAAAATGACAAAACTATGTATTCACCACACAACAGAAGAACTTAAAACTGAGAGCAGCTGGAATGTCTCTCAGCTTTCACCTCCACAGAGAGGCTACTGTCTATCAAGTAACAGAGGATCACTGTGTTCCAAGTTTAGAGTCCATTAACCAGAGAACAGCTATCAGTTTAGGCAAATGATCAAAGTTCAGTGACCCTCACCCTCACTATAGCAGGATCCCACCTGAATGTCACACAGCATAAATACTGTAGACCTTTAAAGATCAAATAAATTTAAAAAAATGAGGCCAGCAATGGTGTGATTTTGAACACGTCTATAAAAAGTTTGGCATAATAACCTGTGCAATGCATACATATCGTGGGTGGGTGCATTACAGATCTGGTTTGCCATTGTATGTGAATAACTCCATAACTCACCCTGAGATAAAATAGGCTAAAAAATGTATGCGATGCACACAAATATGCTCTACATCACATTTTGCCCCGGCATGTCAACATTGTGGTTAGTTATTTTGGCAATAAACCCCTTTCTGTTATCATAGTGTAGGACAAACATATTCAACTCACTCTTTATCTTGGACCATGTTCTTATCCAATCGTATAATAGGCGGGTGAGGCGGGTGGTCATTCTCATCACCCGGCTGTGGTTCGCTGTGCTCAGCTTCATGGGAGTAGATTGTCGGGAGGCAGAAGGCAGCTAGAAGTAATAAGGTCCATACTAACGTTACCCCTCTCCTTGTGCCTCTCCTTAAAGCCATAGTCCCCGCTGGCTGTGATGCGTAAAGCTGGGAAGAAAGACAATCAGCAAAGTCTTGAGCGATGCGTAAATGTTTGCGCAAATCTTTTAGAGTAATGCTGTCATCTGGAGCTGAGATCATATTTGCAGTTCATTACCAGTCATAGCCCGACATGTGCATGAAACTGAACACCGACTTCGAACAAATTGCCGTGATTTAACTGAGAATGTAGAGGTTGCGGACACAAAACTAAACTTAAGATAGCCTAACTTAAAAGTGCTGAACTTTAACGTCGGCAGGTAGCATAAAGTCCATCTTTGCCGTCAACATGCTACCACACGGCGAGAATACAGACCTTTTATTCATAAACCTGAGAGTTAAACATCAACAAATCAGTTTGACTTTAAATGGAACTGCAGCATACGCTAGGCTATTATATTAAATACTCCACAAGAGCTTTGCTAATAGATACAACGTTCATATTGTCAGAAGATAAATTCGGTTAACGTTGTACACTCAGTGGCTTGCTCGTAAACTGACATTATCGAATCACTTTACTCACCTGGGATGGAATATAAAAGCTTGAACCGATGCCAACCCTTTGTCAACTCACTATAAATAAAAAGTGCGATCTGGCTATATTCTGGAACAATAGCTAACGTTCCCTTCCATAAATGCTTTACCTGTTTTAGATATACTTATCTTGGACCGATTTGCTTGCCGTAGTTCCTCTTAACCTCATGGACACGACAGCTTAACTGTGATTGGACGTTCAGAGTGCGTCAGTCAGTGAATAAGTGTGAAGTGGTTTTCTCAGTCCCTAATCCACGTCCAACTGTTCGCTTTGAAAGTGATGCATCTTTCAAGTATTCCTGCCTGCTGACGGACTGAATCGTCAGCATTCTCAGGCCAAAATAATGGCTCACTCTCGCCGAGAAAATGAGACTGCCAAATCGCTTTTCCGAAGACTGGAGGTTTTGTTTGGTGTCACATAGCTAGAACCCTGTATTGATGCCTAGAGAACCTCATAGCCGGTTAGTTTGTTCCCTGTGTTGCACTTAGTTGTGAGTGGTGTGTTAACTGAATATCCTAATGACACGCTACCCTGTAGCTGTCATAAGAATAAACGCCACCCTAGCTCTACCCATAGATACCCATAGACTGTGGTACCCATGCACTGTGATTTTGCAGTATGGACATTTTAATGTTAATTTAATGTAAAATGTTTAATTTAATTTTGTCGTTTTTGAAGCGCTTACAATGGAAAGATGTAAGGCTAAAATAAACTAAGCCCATATTTATACTCAATTGCCAAACTATTCGAAACGGCTCGTAGAGTGTGGGACTAGGTTTCTGATAACATCACAAAATAGCGGTTCTGCAACAGCTCAGAGAGTAATTATTGTTTTCCGTTTGGCGGCGCTGTCCCTAACCTTCAACATCAATATATGAACTGTACTGCTCTGATCTATTACAAACGTCTTTACAATTACGCTGATATATAAAGATATATTTGTGTCTTCACCGAAATATATTGTGTTATGGCCATTGAGTTTGTGTTAATCTCTGTGTTAAACCTACAGAACAGACCTACATAAATGTAGCACAGGCTATAGGCTACTTCAGGGAAAACAACCCCCTTGTAGTGATCAGCTAGCTGGCTCTAAACCCTGGTAATTGATCTGGTTAGATGGCTAACTGTCTCGGAGGATAATCCAGGACAATGCTTCCTTCCGAGTCATTCGGGGAGTATAGCCTAGAGATCAAATCACTGTTCTGTCCTGTCCTGTTGGAAACCTGTTTCTGTCCAGGAAGGCAAACGTTATAGTGAAATACAAAAACTACAAAATACATTATAAGTCTTTACGCTAATAGTTTAGAATGGGCTACCATTGTCTCCATCAATCCCCGACGGGGGGGGGGGGGGGGGGGGGGGGAGTGCCATCCTACACACCAAATCGAAATATAGCCTAATTATAATGATAATAATAATAATTCATTTTATTTTGAACGCACTTTTCATTCAGAAGAATCTCAGAGTGCCTATACAGTTACATATGACGAAACATTTAATATATGCATAGAATGTAGGCATATGGGCTTAATTATAGTTAAGGTACAGAGATGTATGAATGGTGAAACGGTTTCTGTTTGATAATTGTGCTAGGGTTAATATTTCTGGAAGCAAAAAAGTCCATGCCCATGAATAATGCCAAATCACTTATAGGTGTTTGAAGTTTGATAAGTGCTCATGAAAAGGAATGACTCTAGTAGTAGGACAGTGGATATTGCGCTCGCACATGCTCAGTGAAGTTACATGTTTTCTTCCCCTTTTCCTATCGCTTCACAGTGCGCCGTGACTCCACTTGTGTCGGGAGATTACAGTCAACGAGACCTACCGGGAATGACCCACCGAATATCTTTCTCGCAGTACCGGTTAGAAGCGGAGATCGAGAAGTATCGCGCAGAATGTCAGTGGGATAAGATACCGTCTATGGTGGAACAACTGGCTGCAGCCCGCTTTCATGACGACGGTGAGTGAGCGCTCTATCTACCTGTTGCATGGCTGTGGCGAGGCGACGCTCAGGGCTTTTACGCATTCCCCGGGAGAGGAAGGACAGTTGTTCCGCCTGACTTGGACTTTGTACCTTTTTCTGGTAAAGTCATATGCTGCAGGACGGCTATTTTTGACCACGGGAAAGAACAGGAAAGAATTTGTCACTATTGCCAAGAGTAAAACATTTGGATAGATACATTATTTTATTGGCCACTTAAGTCTCTGTCTGTATGTTCACACATCTAGTTATTAAAGCTGTCTAAGTAAAATACCCTGGGCTGTCATTTTACATTCCAGACAGAGTCCTATTCTGTAGGTGAACATATTCTCGTCTGTTGCCACATTGGAGCCTTTTCTCTTGTATTTATTAATTTCTGTCCGGTGAAGGTAAACAGCATAGGCAGACTTGTCCTTCAGCTTGGCTGCAGCTTGTATTTGTTATTATGTCAATAACTAAATGTAACCATTCATATGACCACTCAAGAGAGGCGCGTCCACCTGTGTCCACACTGCATTCTCCCTCTTTGTCTTTCAATCTCTCTCTACCTCTATATTTCTCTTTCTCACTCCTTTCCCCAGCCTTCTGTCTCTCTCTCTCTCTCTCTCTCTCTCTCTCTCTCTCTCTCTCTCTTCTCTCTCTCTCTCTTTCTCTCTCAATGGGAGAGGCCAGCTGTTGTACTTAGCCCAGAACAATCCTGATGTGACTTCTGGTTTCTCTTAACTGTAATGTCGTATGAGCGGACAAGGGACAAGTGTTAATGACTGATTGTGACCCTGAACTATCACCCCATGGAGATATGGTGTTGAAACTTGTGCATTTTAGTAACCCAGTTTGCAAAATACTTTATCCAGGCTCTGTGAAGTAGGCACTCGTTCAAGCACAGCCATTTCACAACACACCAAATGGACAAAACAGTGGCTTGAGGTCAAGTGTGAGTTTAGACGTCAACATAGCATGACTGCCCGGAACAGAGCCAGTGCATATTTCCACTCTCCTTCAAAAAAGTTTGTTGATAAGAATTGAAGAGAAAATATCAGCGCTGTTAAGATAAAAGCTAAACATTTGGTCAGAGGTAGAGGGGCAGTGCCGGTGTTTTGTCC
>NC_137910.1:2204197-2206697 GCF_963457725.1 Sprattus sprattus | reverse complement strand
CACACACACACACACACACACACACACACACACACACACACACACACACACACACCACCTCACACTCTTGTGACCAAGAGCATCTCTTCTGAGTCATAAAGTAATGGCATGCATTCCAACTCAGAGATAGCAACACACTCAGTGACACACAGTCATCTGACTCGCTTGTACATACACACACACACACACACACACAAACACACACTTACAGCCAGCTGGCACATGCTGATGTCTGATTTAGTGTTCTCTTTAAGAAGCAGGGCAGTGTTTAGGGGGGGGGGGGGGGGGGGTGAGGGGTTGGGGGGTGTGATAATTTTAGTGGATCCTTCACGTTTAGACTCGTATTCCACTTGCTGTTGGTTGGGCATTGCAGGACAATATACAGTATGTCTTGCACGCACAGCGTGGCATTGTACCACCGCAACACACTTCAAGTCCAAACACTCCTACAAACACACATTGAGAAATCAAAGATGTGCTGCCAGCCGGCGGCATTCTTTCGCGTCCAGTGCCAGTGGCATTTTTAGCCCCTGGCAATGAGGAGTGGACCCTTGAAAAGAAAGGTTAACATTGACGCTCCAAAGGTTGGCACCAGCATAGCATAGCACCCCCATAGACATGAATAGGAGGAGCTGAGAGTCCTGCCGGTAGCTGGTGCGCTTTATTTATTTGAAGGGTTTTTATCGTGTTTAACAGTCGGACCTTACTTCTAAAGCCTGGCATTTACATGTCGTAAAACTGCCATCGGAGCTGCCAAACTGTGTCACAAGGTTCCATGATAGATTGCTCCCCGGCGGTGAAACAGGGTCGTCTTACCATTATTGGTAATTTGCTACACAGCTGATTATGTTTGAAGCTAAGGACAGCTTCCTAGCGTGTGTGTGTGTGTGTGTGTGTGTGTGTGTGTGTGTGTGTGTGTGTGTGAGTGTAAATGTGTGTGTGTGTGTGTGAGTTAAGGACAGCTTCCTAGCATGTGCTGTTGGGCCAGTAAAGCAACTGTCTGAGAGACACCAGTAAGTGTGTCAGGGCAGAGGCTCCGTCCTGTCATCACCAAAGCCAGTGTCCGAGGATCTCATTGTGTCGCGCTACCCTACCAGTTATTGTTGATGGCATGACAGCCCTCAAAATGTCAGAATATACAGTACTGTGCAAAAGTTTTAGGCAGGTGTGAAAAAATGCTATGAACTAAGAATGCTTTGAAAAATGTAAACAATAAATGTTTATTTTTTATCCATTTACATGGTAAGACTGAGCACAGCAACAAGACACAACGTAGTTATACTGCATCAGCAGGGTCTCTCCAGACAAAGATTTCAAAGCAGACAGGGGTTTCAAAATGTGCAGTTCAAGCTCTTTTGAAGAAGACGTTGAGGATCGTAGACGCAGTGGTCAGCCAAGGAAACTTAATGCAGCTGATGAAAAACCCATCAAGCTTATTTACCTTCGAAATCGGAAGATTTCAAGCAGTGGCATCAGCTCAGAACTGGCAGAAACCAGTGGTACCCAGGTACAGACATTTACTGTCCGGGGAAGTCTGGCCAGAAGTGGTCTTCATGGAAGAGTTGCAGCCAAAAAGCTCTACCCCGACAAGGAAACAAGGCCAAGTGACTGAACTAAGCACGAAAACATAGAAACTGGGGTGCAGAAACATGGCAGAAGGTGCTCTGGACTGATGAGTCAAAATTAGAAATATTTGGCTGTAGAAGAAGACAGTTTGTTCGCCGAAGGGCTGGAGAGAGGTACAATAATGAGAGTCTGCAGGCAACAATGAAGCATGGTAGAGGTTCCTTTCCAGTTTGGGGCTGCATTTCTGCAAGTGGAGTTGGAAATTTGGTCAGGATGAATGGAGTCTTCAATGCTGAGAAATACAGGCAGATACTAATCCATCATGCAATACCACCAGGGAGGCGTATGGTTGGCACCAAATGTATTCTGCAGCAGGAACATAACCCCAAACATACAGCCAATGTCATTAACAACTATCTTCAGCTTAAAGAAGAACAGAAAGTCCTGCAAGTGATGGTATGACCCCCACAGAGCCCTGATCTCTACATCATCGAGTCTGTCTGGGTTTACATGAAGAGACAGAAGAATTTTAGGAAGCCTACATCCACAGAAGATCTGATTAGTTCTCCAAGATGTTTGGAACAATTTACCAGCCGAGTTCCTTCAAAAACTGTGCGCAAGTGTATCTGGAAAATGGATGCTATTTTGAAGGCAAAGGGTGGTCACACCAAATTTTGATTTAATTTTGAATTTTCTTCTGTTCCTTCACTGCATTTTGTTAATTTATGAAGAATTGATGAAAATAAACTGTTAACACTTCCATTTTTGAAAGCATTCTTAGTTTACAGCATTTTTTCACACCTGCCTAAAACTTTTGCACAGTACTGTATATAATTTTATTAACCTGTGATGTAACGTCTCTTAGTATCTAGATTTCCAAATGCTGTCAATTACTGCTTGGAAACACTGTGATATCATTGGACACAATTTAGCC
>NC_137910.1:2171697-2181697 GCF_963457725.1 Sprattus sprattus | reverse complement strand
ATGCTATGCTATGCTATGCTTGAGGCTCTTAAACCTGAAAGAGCAAATGTCCTCTGAGGGTGTTGTGGTGACTGCTGCTCGTGACCGAAGCTGCCCCAGGTTCTCTACCCCTAGTCTGAGGGTGATGTGGTGACCGAAGCTGCCCCAGGTTCTGTACCCCTGGTCTGAGGGTGGTGTGGTGACTGCTGCTCGTGACCGAAGCTGCCCCAGGTTCTCTACCCCTAGTCTGAGGGTGATGTGGTGTCCGAAGCTGCCCCAGGTTCTGTACCCCTGGTCTGAGGGTGGTGTGGTGACTGCTGCTCGTGACTGAAGCTGCCCCAGGTTCTCTACCCCTAGTCTGAGGGTGATGTGGTGACCGAAGCTGCCCCAGGTTCTGTACCCCTGGTCTGAGGGTGGTGTGGTGACTGCTGCTCGTGACTGAAGCTGCCCCAGGTTCTCTACCCCTAGTCTGAGGGTGATGTGGTGACCGAAGCTGCCCCAGGTTCTGTACCCCTGGTCTGAGGGTGTTGTGGTGACTGCTGCTCGTGACTGAAGCTGCCCCAGGTTCTCTACCCCTAGTCTGAGGGTGATGTGGTGACCGAAGCTGCCCCAGGTTCTGTACCCCTGGTCTGAGGGTGGTGTGGTGACTGCTGCTCGTGACTGAAGCTGCCCCAGGTTCTCTACCCCTAGTCTGAGGGTGATGTGGTGACCGAAGCTGCCCCAGGTTCTGTACCCCTGGTCTGAGGGTGTTGTGGTGACTGCTGCTCGTGACCGAAGCTGCCCCAGGTTCTCTACCTCCATAGAAAGACTTGAGGTCACGACCACACCATGTTAGTTTTTGCTCTGTGTTCTGAGCTATATTACTGTGATTGACCATTTTAGCTCATTTATGGGTTTTGGTATAAAATAACTTGATTTGTTTCCAGATATTTTGAATATAACCAAACTAGTTTTTTGCCCATATATAAGAACTGTATATAACATGTACAACAGCTCAGACCAAGTTTACAGTTCACTTTCACTAAGTCTCTTAAGTTCCTGCTGTGTGTGTGTGGAGACTCCCTAGGACTCTTCACTGGCTCTGGCCTGGCCTCCACAGCACTCAGATCCACTCCTTGAGCTGTGGCAGCACACACACACACACACACACACACACACACAATATTCTCCCATTGTGACAAGTGACATTCACTTTGAACCTTTTTTGCTGTGTCAATATTTGTAATGCTGTGCTTTCCAATGATTCTATTTAATAAGAACAAGAATGGGAGCATTCAGAGAATGCAAACCTCCGCCTTGTGACCTTGACCTTTGACCTTGACATCTGAAAATCTAATCAATTATTGCCATTACATTACCCAATCTCCCCACAAAGTTTGATGGAAATCGGTCCATGCGTTTCTGCGTAATCCTGCTGACAAACAGACAAACAAACATACAGGGGCGAAAACATACCCTCCTTGGCGGAGGTAACAACAACTGGAACATAGAGCAGGTGAAGGATTGCTTAGTACGTGATGACATACATTTGAAATGTTTGCATTGAGATGGTTTACGACAGAAATGTCAATCACGTTCACGTTCCCTCTTATCTGTCTCAGACCCTCCACTAGGCGCTCACTCTCTCTCAGACCCTCCACTAGGAGCTCACTTCCTGTCAGACCCTCCACTAGGCGCTCACTTCCTGTCAGACCCTCCACTAGGCGCTCACTTCCTGTCAGACCCTCCACTAGGCGCTCACTCTCTCTCAGACCCTCCACTAGGCGCTCACTCTCTCTCAGGTTGGTCTCCATCTGTGCCTTCAAGTATCTGAGCTCCACGCTCTGCTCCACCATCAGAGCACTAATCCTTCCCAGCAGTGTGGATGACAGGTGGGCAGCTTGGCCGGGTGGAGGCCATGGTTCCCTGTTCTGTCTATTGATGTGTGTGTGTGCCATAACCTTGTTTTGTCCATTCTGACTGACGGTGACTCCTCCAATGCATCCCAGCCAAACAGCAGCACCAGCAGGCACTAGTGTGTGTGTGTGTGTGTGTGTGTGTGTGTGTGTGTGTGTGTGTGTGTGTGTGTGAGTGTGTGTGTGTGTGAGTGCACCAGCAGGGCGCTAGTAGGCTCCATGATGATAGCAGAGGCCTTCTCTTCAGATATTTGACCTCTCATCTCTCACTTCTGTATATTTGGATCTGGTTATATATTACAAAGGTCTCGCAATCAAGCATGCAAGTTCTGCAATTCACGTTGTGTTTCCTCAATGGAACAGTGCTGTTATGCCAAACTATCCCAAAAGTGGTCTTATAAAACGGCAAGACAAACAACTCAATGTCAAAGTCTTATAAACATAGCAAGGTTATTTTCATATTCAGGTTAAAATAGCTTACCATATACATGACATAGCTAGCTCAAGGGCAGTATAAAGATTTTAAATATTGAGAACCCTATGAGAATGGCCGACAGCATTAGATAACACAGGTTATCAACTGGGGTAGAACTGTATTAATGAATGAATGGAGTAATAGTTTAAATCTTACATTATGCTGACACCACTGTCCACAGCGATGGCGCTTAAAGTATTAACACAAATAATGTCAGTCATCCTGGTGTTAATGTGAAAAAGATACCAGACTTGTATTGCTCATAGTCAGAGTACGCAGTGCAACACTACAATACTCATCATAGTTGCAAATGTGCAAATGTTGCATAGGTGCAAATGTTCAAACATTTAGTCCTGTTTAATAAGCCGTAACGAGGTTAACGAGGTTCCCCCTTATGAGTCTTTCCTCATTTTGTTTACTTCCCATATGCTACTGGTGTAACTGGTTCTTCTGCGCTACTGGACGCTAGTTCAGCCACACACACTTGCCTGTTGTCCTACTGTGCATCGCTGTTATTCTCAACCTTCCGTGGATGGAGCTGTTCAGCCACACACACTTGCCTGTTGTCCTACTGTGCATCGCTGTTATTCTCAACCTTCCGTGGATGGAGCTGTTCAGCCACACACACTTGCCTGTTGTCCTACTGTGCATCGCTGTTATTCTCAACCTTCCGTGGATGGAGCTGTTCAGCCACACACACTTGCCTGTTGTCCTACTGTGCATCGCTGTTATTCTCAACCTTCCGTGGATGGAGCTGTTCAGCCACACACACTTGCCTGTTGTCCTACTGTGCATCGCTGTTATTCTCAACCTTCCGTGGATGGAGCTGTTCAGCCACACACACTTGCCTGTTGTCCTACTGTGCATCGCTGTTATTCTCAACCTTCCGTGGATGGAGCTGTTCAGCCACACACACTTGCCTGTTGTCCTACTGTGCATCGCTGTTATTCTCAACCTTCCGTGGATGGAGCTGTTCAGCCACACACACTTGCCTGTTGTCCTACTGTGCATCGCTGTTATTCTCAACCTTCCGTGGATGGAGCTGTTCAGCCACACACACTTGCCTGTGGTCCTACTGTGCATCGCTGTTATTCTTAACCTTCCAAGGGACCGTGGATGGAGCACAGCACATTTATAGAGATGATGTAAGAAGCAGTATCTATTGAAACCATAAAAGCAACCATTCAGTAAATACAGTTCAAATCAAGAAATGCGAGCCACAGAATCCGTTCCTCCCTGAGATGGTGTTGGCTTTCAGCCATTTTCCATGAAACTGCTGTGTGTATGATATGCTTGTGTGTTCGTGTGTATGCATGTTTGGCATCACTGAGAAAGTTTTCGAACATCTCATTTTTGTCAATTAAAATGTAATCAAATTATTTTAGCTCAGTTGAAGGTTGTAAATGACTATTTTCAGCTGCCTGGAAACGGATGATTTTGAGTGGAATCTCTATAACCGTCATACACTGTGTTCTTGTTTTCTATAACCGTTACACACACTGTGTTCTTGTTTTTCTGTGTTTTTCATTTTCCTGCAGCCATCACCTCCGTGTCTCAATTGCACACGACGTTAGCTAATCCTAAATGATCATGTTCAAGGGCTAATTCATCTTTAGAAACCCCTTTTGTCAGTTCATCTGAAAACCAATATGCTGTTTAATAAAACCAGCTCTTTTGGGCTACTTGAGCATCTGGAGCATCAGCACTTGTGCATTTGATTATGGTCTAAACATGATCAGAAAGAAGAAAAAGCTTTCCACTGAGACTCACATCCATTCTAGTGTTCTCTTATCTATGTTCTCTTATCTAGTGTTCTTATCTAGTGTTCTCTTATCTATGTTCTCTTATCTAGTGTTCTTATCTAGTGTTCTCTTATCTATGTTCTCTTATCTATGTTCTCTTATCTAGTGTTCTTATCTAGTGTTCTTTTATCTAGTGTTCTCTTATCTAGTGTTCTTATCTAGTGTTCTCTTATCTATGTTCTCTTATCGAGTGTTCTCTTATCTAGTGTTCTCCATTCTAGTGTTCTCTTATCGAGTGTTCTCTTATCGAGTGTTCTAGTGTTCTCTTATCTAGTGTTCTCTTATCTAGTGTTCTCCATTCTAGTGTTCTCTTATCTAGTGTTCTAGTGTTCTCTTATCTAGTGTTCTCTTATCTAGTGTTCTCCATTCTAGTGTTCTCTTATCTAGTGTTCTCTTATCGAGTGTTCTAGTGTTCTCTTATCTAGTGTTCTCTTATCTAGTGTTCTCCATTCTAGTGTTCTCTTATCTAGTGTTCTAGTGTTCTCTTATCTAGTGTTATCTTATCTAGTGTTCTCTTATGGAGTGTTCACTTATCTAGTTTTTCTCAGGAATTAAGGCTCTTCATTACTGACCATGAAACTGAAGATAAAACCCACAAAGCTGTGAATCACATCCTTCACAGAACAGGTTCTACCGGCTCTACCTTCACAAACTAGCTCAAGCTAAGCTAGTAAAAGGAGTAACTCTAATTTGGAAAACAGATACCTGACAGCAAGGTCCTCAGCTGGCTGCTTTATTCAATAGGACCCACCAGTCTCCAACAACCAGTCTCATCTCCAACAGTGAAGAGGATCTGGAATGAAGGCCTGCTAGGTAGTTTCAAAAAAGGAAAGAAAATGAAAGGAAAAAAACAAAACAGTAGTCTGTGTGTGGGTGCATGCATGACTGTGTGCGGTTTTGAAGATGTGTTTGTGTGTGTGTGTGTGTGTGTGTGTGTGGTTCTGAAGATGCGTCTGTGTGTGTGTGTCTGTAGGTGTGACTGTGTGTGTTTGTGTGTGTGTGTGTGTGTGCCTGAATATGCGTCTGTGTGTGTGTGTGTGTGTCTGAAGTTGCGTCTGTGTGTGTGTGTGTGTTGACTGATATGTGCAGTCCGCAGCGGCTCATGACAGTGCTGGTAAATGGAGCCAGATTAATGAATGGACGACCTGCCCATGTCCTCTCATCAGCTGGCCGGGGTGTAAGGCTGCTCCATTCATCGCCTCGCCGCGGCTCAGAGTCAACCAGCGTGCCACAGAAGGCTAGGAAGCCAGGGGCTTAGTGCCACGAGACTGTAGAGGCAGGGAGGTCAACCATTTTGGATCTGTGACCGGTGAGGTATATGTTCTAAGAAGGCACCCTGCCAAAGATAACGCAGAAGAGGGGACAACTGAAGAGTGGGTCATTATTGATCATTATTGATTGGGTCATTATTGATTGTATACCGTTTTGATTTGTGTGTGTGGAGTTTTGCAATACGATTCAAAATGAATCATGTCAAACATTAATATGATGAGAAATGTAGATAGCAGCATACAACAGTTTATATTAGTTATTGTAATTGCTATTTGCTGTTAAGTTACAGTTTGGTTGTGTTAAGAATACTCATGATAAGTTGCCTACCAGAATAAACCCTTGATACCAACACCTTCAAGCGTTTATAGACTCTGTGACGGCTCCCCTCTGCTTTTTCCTAGTCTTGACCGTGGGTCTCACCTGCAGTGCTGCCACCCTGTCGCGTTGGCGCCTGTGTGATAATGTCAGGCGTTCCGGGGGAGAGGTCTAGTTTCTGGAACCTTCCAGGTGAGACGGAGCGCTCAGGTGTCCAGTGACTCGTTCCCGCGGCTGAGTTTCACGGAAGCACACCGGGGTGACCAATGTGTCTGTTTCTGATAAGAGGCAAAAAGAAACCCAGAGTCGATGAGGGAGAAAGAAAGACAGACAGACAGACAGAGCGAGTGAGGGAGAGATAGAAGTTTAAAAAAAAAGGACGAAGGCCAAACCCCTTATGTACCACATCATTCATGCGATGGCGTAATTAGTTTCACCACAGTGCATTGAGGCCGTGGCTCAGGCTGTTGACTGGCATTTTGGCGATGTCGTTCGGTGCTCATGACCCCAGGCTAACGATGTGCAGCCAATAATTTAGTCAGCCCATTTGTGAGGGGGACATCCGAGAGTCCTGGACCCACGCATGAACTATAAGCGTGACGCCCGCCTGTTATCAGTCGCTCTTTCACTGGAAGCCGAGCGCCATAACAATAACCCGTCACAATGCCACGATCAAGTTCACGATTTTCCATTTCTTGAGCCAGTCAGCATGTCGCTCTGGACCAAACCTGGCTCCAATCAGGAACCGATCTGGTCCAGATCAGATACCATGGGGTTGGACTGGATTGGTCTAAAGTGTTTCTTTAACGTTCCAACAATCGGACCGGTTCTTATTCTGAACAAAGCACATGCTATGACATTTATAGCTTTAAGCTGGACATTAGATTGTTAGACAGTTGGTCAGTTTGTCCAAATCCATTTTCTGTCAGTAAACAAGCGTAAGCATGTTTACCCTCCACACACACACACACACACACACCCACACCCACACCCCCCTCCCTAGACCTAAACAGAGTTTCACTCTATGTCATGAATATTGCATGTGTTGTTGAATAGGTCTATGATGGCTTGTCTACTCACCCATCAACACTATGATGGAGTAGCCTACTGTAATCCTAGCCCTGCTAACCTGTGTGATGGTGGCACTGTGTGTGGCATGATGCTCTACAGCTACCCCCCTACCTGTGGCAGTGATGGAGACACACACACACTCACTCACACACACACACACACACGCACACGAAAACACACACTCACACTCACACACACACACACACACACACACACACACTCACACTCACACACACAAACACACACTCACACGCACACGAAAACACACACTCACACTCACTCACACACACACACACACACACACACACACTCTAGGTTGAGGGGGGACGTTTAACACTGACCTTCAAGGACTGCAGATAGGTGGAGGTGGAGGTGGAGGGGGATGGAGGTGGAGGTGGAGGGGTTCAGCCTCCCACTACAGAGCAGTGCAGTAGTATTAGTCTTGTACACGGCTAGCGTATAGCCTAATACACCTGTTGAGGCAAGGACGGGAAAATATTGTCATAAATATTGAACAGAATAACGTTACTTTATCTATAAATTATAGTTTCTGTGAGTTTTGGTGGAACAATCCAGACATTTTTAACTAGTTGTTCCCGAGACCCATCACACTCAATACAGTCACAGCCACATTGAAGGCTACCTCAAACATTACCTGAATATGTATGTATGCATTATGCATTAGAGAGTTATGTCAAAAACAAGTCACACACACACACACACACACACACACACACACACACTCACACACACACACACACTTACCGACACACACTCAAACATTACCTGAGTATGTATGTGTGCATTAGAGAGTTATGTCAGAAACAAGTGAGTGAGACAGTGGCCATAAGCAATCAGAGATGCATCAAGCAACACCAATGGTAACACATTAAGCCACTGAGAGCTAGCTAGCTTGCTACCCAATGTATTTCATCTAAATATTTCACAATGTTGTGCTGCAAAAGCTGTTCTTCACTTGGTTTCAAACCCAGAGTGTAAAACTGCATAGGGAATAGCCTGGCATGACTGGTGTGCCTTAATCGTGGTCCCTGAATCAGTGTTGAAAAGGAATCAAGTGAATAGGAAAAGTGTAAGAAAACCAGACAACTACAGACCAGACCAATAGAAATAGTGTGAGTATGTAAAGATAAGGGGGAAATAATGTCTCTTTCTAACTCTGACATGATTCCCCCAATAATCCTAGTTCACAACGATCTTTTGATAATCACCCACATTTAGGCTGCGGTCGAAAGGTTAAAAAGATTTACGTCCTATGTCCTTTCCTCCATACCTGTCGAGTGGACATGGCAGATCTGTGAGGTCAGTGATTGAAATCTGTGAAAATCCATGAGTCACCCCAACAGCCTACACACCCACACACACTCAGACAACATGTTCAAGCATATCGAAGTTTGCAAGGCATTTCGTAAACAGGTCCTTGTTCCCCCCATCGAGATAAGAAGTTGTTCAGTGATGAAGTGCTTACCCTCTGAATATTGAAACAAATTGCTACACAGACGTACGGTTTTGAGCTTTGGGATGTGGGTTGGCGTGGGTGGAAGGGAAGCTGCTTTCAGTTTCTGAGTCTGTGAGCACTCAGTAGCATTTGGCCCCACACCAAAACATCTTTCTGAAATAAAGGACTTATTACTGCTGTGACATCTGTTGGGGTGACATGCTTGTGTTCACTCTCTCTTTCTATCTCTGACATTCTTCCTCCAATAATCCTACTTCACAATTGTCTTTGAACACTCGCCCAGCACAGGGCTTTGCTGAATCTCTCTCTCTCTCTCGCTCTCTCTCTTTCTCTCTCTCCTTCACTCCTCCTGCCTTAGGTCATACCTTTCCCATTCCTCTCAAAACTACTCACACGTGACGTACCACTGCTTTGTAATGCTTTGGATTTATTTGTATGTGTGTTTGTGTAGTTTGTGTGTCCATCTATGCATGTGTAGCAACCCAAACGTCTCTGTAACTCTCCCTTTGGGGCACCCAGAGTTATTTTTTTATTTAAATGTTTTTTGTATTGAAAATCACTTTGAACTTTCCACTCCTGAAATGAGTAATGGCACTCCTTCACATAAAATAAAATAAAATAAATTAAAATAAAATAAAATAAAATAAAATAAAATAAAATAAAATAAAATAAAATAAAATAAAATAAAATAAAATAAAATAAAATAAAATTGTTTCCAACAAGAAACCTTATATAAACCAAGCCTTGTGCTCTCACGCATACACTAGAGAATATACAGACAATATCCAATGGCAAATATCATACACATTATAAAGTGTCCTTAACATGTCATCAGTCCAACAATGAACACTTTTTCTGTCAGTCAAGCAACATAAAATGTACTCTATGCCGTCAAACCACCCCACAGTAATTTGTGGCAGGCCTGTTACGCTGCTGGAGCATGTTGAGACCACAAACAAAACAGCCGCGTCACTCAAGCGAGCAAAACAAAAAGAGTGGCAAGACCAGTTACCTTGTGGCAGTGAAATGGTAGAGTTTGGTAGAGTTGTGTAAGGTTATCACAGCTGAATCAAGCAGCTAGTTGCTCCCCCCGCACACTGGTAAACTCTTACCTGTCCCGTCGAGCTAATTCTTCAGTTTACCTTATCCAAACTCTTAAACGGTGAATAACCATTTACATGCAATTGTACCTCAGCTAGCTAAAATGGTTCCCGCACTTTACCGCAGTACTAGACCCTACTTTCTACTCACTAAACTCGTAGATACACACTGTCATTCACACCGCAGTTAGATCATTGACCCTCCACTCCAATAGCCTAGAGATGAAGCTAATAACATTGAAATCTCTTCTCTCAACTAATGATATTGGATTTACCTGCTGCTCTCTTCCATCTTCTCTTCTCCACTACCCCATAACCTTCAACCTCACCTCTGATTGGTCAAATAACAAGTAATATAAAATATATTTAAATCAAATTATTTTTACAACATACAAAACAATATATTCCACACCTTTTAATTCTATTTATAAGTGAATCGACTTCAAATTAGGACTTTATACCGCAAGGGTTACATATGTACAGTATATGTGCATTGGTCTGGGTAATGAGAGTTAGCACCCCGGCTAACTCTCCATCCAGAGGCTCACAGCTTTAGTGTTGGAGCTGCGTGCTACATCTTTAGTGGATCACACCTCAGTGGCCAGATCACCACA
>NC_137910.1:2151697-2161697 GCF_963457725.1 Sprattus sprattus | reverse complement strand
AATAGAGGTGTTATGTTTGAACAGCAGAAGCTTACCAAACGGGTCGAACTGGTGCCGAAAGTTTTTTTTGAACAGCTTGTAACACTTAAATGATCTTGTCGGAGGCCGGTTCACCAGGTGCTTTCACCTACCAGGCCTAAAATGAGAATAACTTAGAAAAGGAGGATTCTTGCTTCACCATATATCTTTAGGTGTGTGAGTGGGGAATTTTTCATGCGAACCATACCGTGCATTAGTCTGTAGGCACAGGTGCAAGCCATTCAATTAATGAAATAAGTGGAAATAATGTTATTACACTAGTGTCACTCTTTTTAAATAGCATGTCGTCTTCCATGTCTTCATAATCACACTTGCAAAATAAATGTACCTCATCTGTGTTTAAATCGCTTTGGATTTCAAAAAAGGCATATGCTAAGTTAAATAGATTCATATAGCCCAGCCATGCATGAAGCTGTTATAGGCCTTCCATTAATCCTCTCTTCACTGTATTTGGATAAACTTTCATAATTGAATGAATTCCATTATTTGGCCAGCCACTCAGTCTCAATGGATCTGGTTATTGTAATATTGTGTGGCTGTTGGCCCGTGGGAAATTGTACATTCACAGTTGTCATTCAAAGGGTAGTTCCCTTCCAGAATCCACATGCACAGATTTGGTCCATTTCAGAGTGGACCACCATCTGATTTAGAAGTAATATTAGCTTATAAATTGATGAAATGGGCTATCTGTTCAAATCTAAAGCTCTAAAGCAATCCCTTATAGCAATAGCCACTAAATGACTAACAGGACTTGCGGGTGCAATTCTACACCTTAAGAAAATGAAGTGCTAAAATGCTTTAGTACACAATGTGTAGAATTTCACCACCAAGTATTTTACCATTTCATATATGTATAAATATAAATATATATATATTTATATACACACACGTACAATGTTATACATGAAAACACCCGAGTGACACAAAAAATAAAGCACACCAATGCCAGCTCAGCTTATAGTACTGTAATCATGTTTTATCAATGCGGTCAGCACGTCAATAGTGTTAAGTCAAACCAGTTTAGAGGTACATGCAAATCCAGATACATTTTCATGTTGCTGTGTCATTACGCAATGAAAAAAAGACAGGCTTCTAATATCAAGAAAACTTTTCAGTCTGGGTAAACTGTAAATTTTATTGGAAAACAAAAATATACAACTTGGAATGAATTGTCTGAGGCATGGCTATGCCTTAAGCTTTTAAAAAAAGAAAGAACAAGAGAAAAAAAGAAAGAAAGAGAAAGAAAGAAAAGAAAGGAGGTAAAGAAAATAAACAAAGACAGAAAAAAAAAACATTAACAGAAAAGAAAATTAAAAACATCAAAAAGCATAACAAGATTCAAACAAGTAGTTCTCTAGTATAGAACTGCAGATACAAAAAGAGGTTCTGTACGAGTGCTTAAGATGACACACTCGTCTTTTTCATTTCATTGTATTTTTTTTTTGTTTCTTTTTGCAGTTAGTGCGATGCTGAGAGAAGAAGATTTTTCCATACTGTATATGCTTTTTTTTTTTTTTTTTTTAATCCATGATCCAAGATCCATGCAGAGTAAACTCCTCTACATCGTCTCCATGCCAACGGTGTGACACACCAAGCTGACAGGTCTCCCCTCCAATCACTGCCACGCAGCGGCGGGGGCGGTGCCCAACAGACATGACCAAACGATCTTCGAGTGTCACCGCAGCCCCCGCCCCTCCTTCACCCAGGCGGGCGCCCGATTCGCTCAGGCACTCGGCCACGCTGGAAAAAACCACGACGACAGCAAAAAAAATAATAATAATAAAAAAAAACAAGGGAACATGAAGACTGTGATCCTATGCGGTTTACATGCAGTTCCTCTGGATAGCCAGTAGGGGAGCAGGACAAGGGAAGGGGGGGGAGAGGAGGAGTAGGAGGAAGAGGAGGAGGAGGAGGAGGAGGAGAGGGAAAAGGCTGGGGGAGTTGGGGCTTAACGGTTTACAGATAAATTAAACCAAAAATAAGGAAAAAAGGCAAATGATTTGTAGAAGAGTGAGCATCTATACAAGGCCTTCACTTCGCCGTCATCATCTGTACGAACTCTGCGGACGCAAGAGACACAGAGAAACTATGTTGTCACAACAATAACACACAGAAACCAAGACATTAAATAAGTATATACATTATTATGTTATAGCACACAGAAATCAAGATATTAAATAAGTATATACATTATTATGTAATAGCACACAGAAATCAAGATATTAATTAAGTATATACATCATTATGTTATAGCACACAGAAATCATGATTTTAAATAAGTATATACATCATTACGTTATGTGACATACAATTTTTATGGTTTCTCTTACCAATACCAAAATCACAAGATATAAGGAAATTGTAAGTTACAGTTTATAACCTACTTTAAAAAATAAAAGTAGTGTGTCCTCAGGAGTGATTGTTTATGTGTGTGTGTGTGTGTGTGTGTGTGTGTGTGTGTGTGTGTGTCTGTGGGTAAAAAGCAACGTATTGGTTACCAACCTTCATAGTTGACCTGGCCGTCTCCGTCAATGTCGGCCTCCCGGATCATCTCATCGACCTCCTCGTCCGTCAGCTTCTCGCCCAGGTTTGTCATCACATGACGCAGTTCAGCGGCACTGATGTACCCGTTACCGTCCTGACACACACACGAGCACACACACACACACACACACACACACACACACACACGTTCAGAACAAAGCTCACATAGCTCATGTGTTCTATGTACACATTCATAAACACTTCAGTCGCTGAATGCTATTGTCTCAAAGCATACAGTATGTGGGGAAGGAAAGAACATGGACCGGTTCTGTGGCTTTAAGGGAATCAAGTAAAATGTTAACAGTCACTGACGTGTTCAGCTGGCCTGCCTATGGAAATAGTAGTGAATACCTTGTCAAAGACGCGGAATGCTTCTCTGATCTCTTCCTCGCTGTCGGTGTCCTTCATCTTCCTCGCCATCATGGTAAGGAACTCTGGGAAATCTATCGTTCCATTACCTGCATCAAGAAAACACAGCATTAAGACACTTAGACCGCTAAAAGACGCTGAAGACAGCACTTGACCGTGGGTGTGACGACTAAAGGTGCCTTTCCACTGCAGGAACTTGTGGGACTTTCAAGTGACTCGATTGTTAACAGGAACTGTCCTTTTTGTCTTTTTAAGTTTCCACCGCAATGCAGGAACTACCGAACCTACACTTTGACATAACATTTTCTCTTCGACCTCGGCGTGAATTCAAAGCTCTGCAAAATAATTTCCCCATTTCCAGCACCAAAATAAGACTGCTGGAGGAACTGAGAATGTTCTAGATAACAGCATGATTACCAAGGTTGCATCAACATTTTGCAGTAAAGCTGCTAACGCTCAAATAAATGGCTTCATTGCACCACGGTTGACATTTGCCCTGAAATACTACTGGGGCGGTTACTGCAATCAGAACATACACAAAAGTGCAGGCTGCCCTGAACTGGTCCTTAAGTTAATGCGGTGAAAACCAGCCTTCAGTGTACCTACAGGGTAGAAAAGGCATGTGTAGCTCTGTGAACTGAGTATGTGTGTGTGAATGTGTATATACACACATGCACACACATCCTGGTTGCAAGTGGACTGTAAATTGCCAGAGGCAGTTTCTCTGCCTGCCTGTCCATCAGACTGACTTTCTATCAACATCTATCTAAACACACTCACAGTCAGCATCCGTGTGTGTGTGTGTGTGTGTGTGTGTGTGTGTGTGTGTGTGTGTGTGTGTGTGTGTGCGTGTGTGCGTGTGTGTGTCCCATGCTCACCGTCAGCATCCGTGTGTGTGTGCATGTGTGTGTCCCATGCTCACCGTCAGCATCCGTGTGTGTGTGTGTGTGTGTGTGTGTGTGTGTGCGTGCGTGTGTGTGTGCGTGTGCATGTGTGTGTCCCATGCTCACCGTCAGCGTCCACCTCGTTGATCATGTCCTGCAGCTCAGCCTCTGTGGGGTTCTGTCCCAGCGAGCGCATGACTGTGCCCAGCTCCTTGGTGGTGATGGTGCCATCGCCGTCCTTATCGAAGAGCGAGAACGCCTCTTTGAACTCTGCAGCGAGAGAGAGAGAGAGAGAGAGAGATGATGAGTGGTGAGATACACTAAACAAACAAACGAACCAAATGCATCTATGCAGTACCCTCGTGAAATAAAAAACTAAATATTGTGTACTAAAATCACGTCCGACACCATTATCGGAATCGTGGATGAAACATAAGTTAGGAAACGGAGCAGTTTGTACTGAGGGAACAGACTAGCCACGAGAGAAGGGCTTATAAAGTGTGGAGTCATAGGGAGCTTGTGTAACTGTGTGTGTGTGTGTGTGTGTGTGTGTGTGTGTGTGTGTGTGTGTGTGTGTGTGTGTGTGTGAAAGGCTTATAAAGTGTGGAGTCATAGGGAGCTTGTGTAACTGTTTGATAGGAATCCCTTAAGGCTGAGTGGGAAAAAGTAAACCGCCCTCACTGCCCGGCCATTAACCACTTAGAAAAGTAAGAGCCAGACAGAGAGAGAGGGAGGGAGGGAGGGAGAAAGAAGGGATAGAGGGAAGGATGGAGAGAGGAGAGGGAGGGAGAGCGACAAGCAGGCTGTAGTAACGCTTATCAAACACTCCAAAGCACTAACATGGGCGACAACACTCACCACACACACACACACACACACACACACACACACACACACACACACACACAGTGAGCAAGAGCTCTGGTTGTCAAAGCAAAGCAGAAATGATAGAGAGGCCATCCATTAGCTCTCCATCCCTTCCTCCCTCTCTCTCTCTGTCTTTCCATCCCTCCATTACTTACTCAAGACATGAGTGTCTACTGCTGCAGTGGAGGTGTGAGGAAGGCTGGGCGAAGAAACAAAATGAGGCATGTAAGTCAAGCCAGATGGAGGCGTGGAGTGTGTGTGTGTGTGTGTGTGTGTGTGTGTGTGTGTGTGTGTGTGTGTGTGTTTGTGTGCATGAGTCAACGGTTGCTAGGAGCAGTAGAGGGCTTGCCTGTTTAACTGGGCGACACAGCGTTGTGCAACCCACCATGGAGTCAGGAGTCTCGACAACCATGACCCCTCTTACACACACACACACGCTCACACACACATGCACACTTCTCCTTCCAGTTGTATGATTCATTGGTCACACACAAGGGCTTCCTGTGTTTGTTAGAGGGATGGAGATAAGCCTATTCACACAGAGATATACATATACTATAAATAGCCTGAGCAAACACACTCACACACTTAGTGTAGTGGCTAATGTCTTGTAGGAGGAGTGGAGTCACAAACAGGGTGCAACTGTTTCCCCCTTCACCATCTAGTTCTCTCGTTAAAAAAATAATGGGAAGGCGTGTGCACAGAGTTGACAAAATACGTGGTGTGTTCATTTGTTCTCTTTCTGTCTCTCAGAATGAAACTTGATCTGTCCTTCACACACACACACACACACACACACACACACACACACACACACACACACACACACACACACACACACACACACACACACACACACACACACACACACACACACACACACACACACACGACTTCCATTTTCAGGACTGCCATCAATCGATGGTGTGTGCGTTGTCAAACAGTCAGCGATAACAACTGCAACAACTGACCACCTTGTCACCACACCGCTCTAACACCAGCTGCTCTTAATGTAGGGCAAGCCCATAAAGTGCTACCAGCCATACACACACACACACACACACACACACACACACACACACACACACAGACACACACAGACACACACAGACACACACACACACACACACACACAGACACACACACACTCTAAATGTATGGCAAGCTCATAAAGTTCCACCAGCCACAAACACAACTACAAACAATTCATGATATAAGCAAGCTTAGTATTGCTATGCTTTGTCAAGTAGCAAAGGCATCATATATCAAGTATTGAGTTCTTGTTAGTAAACAGCCAAGAGCTTTAAATGAGCCGATAACAAGGCGAGACACTACAAAGGTGTTGAAATATGGCACTGAGGGCCTCTTTGCAGTCTAATTGAAACTCAGTGATAAGATAATAAGTTGACAGCTTTGTCTTGGGGAACCTATGAGACTTAATAAATATCACAATGTACAAGTATCGCAACTGATCTCCACCCCTTATAAACACACTACAGAGTATGCAAATCAACAGGAAGTGTGCGGTTTTTAGTGTTCCACTACCTGGTTCCAAAGAAAAAGGAATAATGAATTGACTTTTTGCAAAATCAGCAATATTAGGTTTGAACGGAAAAAAACGCCAGTAGAAAACCTAGGCAACTGACTGTCGCCTTGCCTCGTAAAAATAAAGACGTTGTTACCAATAAGCCAAAGCAAAAAACACCACTACATTGAGTCACTTGCCTCAGGCACCATGTGAGACTCTCTAGAGTAGTTTCCATGGTAACAAACACATCTTAACTCACATCCCACAGTTTCTTATGCAACTTAACTTTACAGCTGTAGTGTTCCTAACACATATCTGATTTATTCTATGCAACAGATTGTGGTTGTGAGAACATTTGTACTCCTTGATCGATAAAGCTAGCTGTGGTTAGCTCATGCTCACCTTGTGAAATTGATGACCTATTAGCTTAGTGACTTGCTTTGTAGTCTGTTATTTTTCGCTATAAGCAGAGTAATACCAACATACATATTTGGGAGATATAATGGGTCTCAAGTCTATACAGAGATGTACACATGCACTTTATTGATCAGAATCGAATGCGGGTTCTCTAAAGCAGTTATTTAACTACCACTATCATTATTTAAAAAATGTTCCGAAACACTGATAATTCAAAAATGCTAATCCGCAGCATAGAGAATAACGACTCTAACTTCCACACTCTAGTATCTACAAGATAACGGCTGCTGAGGTACCCCGTTTGACGAAAATATTCGACAAGGCATAGGCATAGAATTCCATTCCACAAAGTTTCCTCCGCTAATCGTGCTTATAACACGGTTGCCAAACATGTATTTACGCATGTACAGCCCACGAAGGAAACATTTGGTTTAGTTCAAAAAGAAGCCATCTTGTTTAGTTTGTAGCGTTTGTACTTTCTTTAGTCACTGACAAGGATAACGTTGGATAGTTTACTTGGTTACAAATGATTCCTTTGTTGCTAAGGCTAAAACCTTTAGCATGCTAGCTGTTACTGATTTTATGCTTGCTAGTTTGCAAGTTCTTCAGATAATACAATTTATTTATAGTTAGGTTATAGTTATTTAACCACTGAATGCATCACGTTTACACCACTTGGCAAAATGACAATACATTTATTTAGTTTGTTCATAAGCTTGTCTGACTACACACTCTTTTATTGAGTAACCGTTCTTTGCCACGGTAGTTATAGTTACCATTGAAAGTTTCCAGACCATTGACATAGAATGGTGATTAAACTTTTATACCTGATATACTTCACAGGTGTCCAATTATACAGGTGTACGTTATAGCGTAGCTATGTCAGTTATTGGACAGTGTCAAACATCGGCCATTTTGTTAAAACCAGGGGTTTTCAACTGGTTTCGTCCCAGGGACCAACATTCTGACTAGAAAGTAATTTGCGGCCCACTGATGTGCCTGCACGCGCGTGCCTGTTTGTAACCGCTGCCGCCACGCCCCCTCCCCCCTGCATAGATATTCTGCCTATAACACTTAAATATGTGAAATTATCAGGGTACATCGCTAGCCACCGCCGCGCCCCCCTCCCCCTGCGCAGATATTCTACCTATAACACGATATTTTCACGATATTCAAGAGTAATCTGGAATTGTGTTACAAAATCAAAGATTCAATGGTTAACTGATCAACATAGGCTCATGTCGTGGATCCCCTGCAATGCCGCCGCGGACCACCAGGGGGCCACGGACCCCTGGTTGAAAACCCCTGTGTTAAACAATCAAAATGATAAGTTTAATAATGGATTAACAATCTATAGCTTCAGTTTAGAAATAGATTCACATGACAACGCGTATGTTTGCCGATAACACACGCCGTCCGATAATTAACACTGTTACGATACATTTATTATCACCGGGGTATAAACAGATACAATAGAATGTATGCAGAATATCACATTGCCGGTTCCGATTGGTACTTTCACAACTTGTACCGCTGTGACATCATAAAGCCGCAGCCCTGTTCTTTGACCTCACAGTCTCTTACGAGAGGACTTTGACCTCACAAGGGTTCGTAAAGAATGTGTCACCATGGCTTCGGGCCAGCCCTATGGGTGCTCGCTTGGCTGCTTGTGACCTCATTGGGGTCTTGAAAGACATGCAAGCGGCGCCCTCGCCTAGTCCCAACAGCACTGCTGCCACAACCGAGGCCCTGCTCAGAGAATAAACAAGCCACCGCATCGCCCGGCAACCGCATCGCCCGGCAACCGCTTCACTGTGATGGGAGCCATTCCCTTAGCTCTTGTAAACCAACCCTTCCATTTCAATGTCTGGGGCTTTCCGCTACGCTATTAGTTCACGCTACACTACATGCTGCAATAAATTCCCTTACATCCTTGGTGTCAAGACTAGTCTGTATAAAATAACCCAAAACTGCTAAAGGGACCACAATTATTAACAGGGAGTATTAAACTTCTCTCTCTCTCAACATTCTGTCTTGCAAGAGAACACCATTCAATCGACTGGTGCATGACTGAAGCACTGCCCACTGTTGCAGGGGTGTGGGAAGGAGTATAGCCTTTAACTCCAGTGTGTATCACTGTTACTCCTACAGAAGTCTTTTATATATACGCCAGTGCTGCCATAAAGGCTGGACTTCAACCACTACAGAGAAATTGGGATGAACTAAATCCAGTATGTGAAAAACAAAGAACATTATGGTGTTAGCCGGTACCATGGCGTAAAATTGGTGTCTTTCACAGCTCCGATCTATTCTGGTGATACGGTCACCTATTTGCATTCTAGCTCAACTAGGCAGAACTATTCTCAGAGTGCTAGGCCTGAGTGCAGTGACTTCATATCCTCCTACCAGAGAGAGAGAGAGAGAGAGAGAGAGAGAGAGAGAGAGAGAGAGAGAGAGAGAGAGAGAGAGAGAAATCATAAAGACGCAGCTGCAGCGCACTTGAAACACTTTCACACACACACACACACACACACACGCCTCGGAATCACAGGGTCCAAACAACCAGCTCCCAGTGAATGGCCTTTGCTTCAAAAGCAGATTCTCTGATGAAGAGAGCTTGGGTTCAACTGAACGATAGTGGTGGCGGCGGTGATGGAGGGAGGGGGTGGAGGGGTGGAGGGGTGGCTGTATGGGAACAGGGTGGGGGTATTCTGGCACAGAAGCTCTAGCCCTGCTGACTGAACTGGGCTTTGACACGGGCACACCCAGAACACATGACTGTGAGCTACAGAGAGGAAAAGCCGGTCCAAAGTACCATCACTTTCCCAGGAGAGGCCAGAATAGGAGATGGCAAGCAAGGCCGTGAAAAAGAAAAAGAGGGATAGAGAAGGTGTGCCAAAGAGAGAGAGAGAGAGAGAGAGAGAGAGAGAGAGAGAGAGAGAGAGAGAGAGAGGCAGAGAGAGAGAGAGAGAGAGAGAGAGACAGATATCTGTAAAAACCTAGGAGAAATAATTTGCAATAAAATGCAAAGCGTTGCCAGGAAGGCGTTCCTGTCGTTGGTCCATGTCCCGTTTTATAGGCCTGTTCTCTACTACAGCCAGCCATTCATTCAGGCGTTTCATTACTGTCCGTCCTAAGGAAAGCCTTAAAAGGCGAAAATATAAATCCACCGCGGGGGGAGGGAAGAGGGAGTGGGAGGGGTGGAGGAGGAGAAGGAGGAGGGGGGACCACGGGAATCCACACCATCGGCCATGTGCCAGGCACGGTTCGACAGAAAGGGAGTGAGAGAGAGAGAAGCGCAATCTTACCGGCGATCTGTTCCTCTGTCAGTTGATCAGCCTGCGAACAAACA
>NC_137910.1:2144197-2146697 GCF_963457725.1 Sprattus sprattus | reverse complement strand
CACACACACACACACACACACACACACACACACACACACACACAGACACACAGACACACACACACACACACACACACACACACACACACACACACACACACACACACACACAAGCATCCCTCACACACACACACACACACACACACACACACACACAAGCATCCCTCACACACCTCCCTAACATACTTCTCCCAGGGTGCCCCTTCCTTTAGTGCGTCATCCATCTAAGGGGTCCCTCAGATAGGGCTCAACCTATCCTGGGGGGTCCCTCAGATAGGGCTCAACCTATCCTGGGGGGTCCCTCAGATAGGGCTCAACCTATCCTGGGGGGTCCCTTGTATGGTTCATACTGAACACACACACCGGACCTCTGACAGCCCCCACGGCAAACCATCCCACCTCTTCCACGTGTAGTGAATGGAAAGAGCAGCCACCCCACCCACCCACACGCCCGCCATGTGTGTGGTTGTGTGTGTGTGTGTGTGTGTGTGTGTGTGTGTGTGTGTGTGTGTGTGGTTGTGTGTGTGTGTGTGTGTGTGTGTGTGTGTGTGTGTGTGTGTGTGTGTGTGTGTGTGTGTGTGTGTGTGTGTGTGTGTGTGTGTGTGTGTGTGTGTGTGTGTGTTGTTCACCCCACCCTCCCACACGCCCGCCCTGGGAGCCAGGTCTCCGAGGTAATAAAGCCAGCTGACTGACTGCAGTATCCATCTGCTTCATTCATCAATGTCATTCTCTGTTGTCAATACCTCATCCTCACTCTTCTGTGACAGAAGAGCTAACACTGTTTCTCTCTCCCTCTCCCATGCAAGACTGACTGACGCAGGCATCTTCGAAAGGGTGAAAACAAGCTGACTATGTTGTGAACAATGATACAGCTTATAGTTCCAATTACCTAATTATTCTACTTTTCACAATTATTCACAAACTGGTAGTCAAAAAATTGCAATATCTTATAAGGCTACATGTCTGAAATTACAAATATAAGTATAAGTAATGCTTTTCTACTTAAAATATTATCAAAAGCGATTAATATATTCTATAATCAACCAAGACATAAATCAATGAGTGGTAATGCACAATGCACATCTGACATTTCATTTGCACATTAATAGCAATATCTTTCCTATTTTTGTTCTATTTATTGGATGTAGTCTCTCTTTCTTTCTCTCTGTCTATGTGTGTGCATGTGTGTGCATGTGTGCGTGTGCGTGATTCTTATTCTCCGAGACTCGTCATAATGTGAGTGCGTGATGCTATGACTATACCAGTCAAAAGGACAAGCCAGGCTGTATAGACCTGCCAGTGGTGTCGTGCGTGAGTCCGTCTGTAAGCAAACCATGACTCACCCTCTCCTCTCTTCTCCTGGCCTGGTATCCTTTCATCGGTCTCAAGCAGAGATTCCCTTTGTACTCCACCCTCTACTAAAGCATTTAGGAAATGAATGTCAGCTGATTTTGTGTGTGTGTGTGTGTGTGTGTGTGTGTGTGTGTGTGTGTGTATGTATGTGTGTGTGTGTGTGCACAACTGTGTGTGTGTGTGTGTGTGTGTGTGTGTGTGTGTGTGTATGTATGTGTGTGTGTGTGTGCACAAGTGTGTGTATGTGTGTGTGTGTGTGCACAAGTGTGTGTGTGTGTGTGTGTGTGTGTGATGTGTGTGTGTGTGTGTGTGTGTGTGTGTGTAAGTGTGTGTGTGTGTGTGTGTGTGTGTGTGTGTGTGTAAGTGTGTGTGTGTGTGTGTGTGTGTGTGTGTGTCTGTATTGTGAGTGTGTGTGTGTGTGTGTGTGTGTGTGTGTGTGTCAGCTGATTTTACAACCACTTCTGCCTATTCCAGCGGTCCCCACGTCACAGTCGAGCCACTGTAGTTTTTGTAATCTTTTGCTTGATGTTGACTGTTCCTTATGAGACCTAATTAGGAGAGATTAGTTTGGGGGGGGGGAAAGGTACAGACGAGAGGTAGAACACCTGTGTTCCAAGTGTGTGTGTGTGTGTGTGTGTGTGTGTGTGTGTGTCTATTAGGAGAGATTAGTGTGGGGGGGGGAAAGGTACAGACGAGAGGTAGACCACCTGTGTTCCAAGTGTGTGTGTGTGTGTGTGTGTGTGTGTGTGTGTGTGTTATTAGGAGAGATTAATGTGGGGGGAAAGGTACAGACGAGAGGTAGACGACCTGTGTTCCAAGTGTGTGTGTGTGTGTGTGTGTGTGTGTGTGTGTGTGTGTCTATTAGGAGAGATTAGTGTGGGGGGGAAAGGTACAGACGAGAGGTAGACGACCTGTGTTCCAAGTGTGTGTGTGTGTGTGTGTGTGTGTGTGCTGTGTGTCTATTAGGAGAGATTAGTGTGGGGCGGTAAGGTACAGACGAGAGGTAGACGACCAGAGGGTCCTGCTGAGTGTAACATCATCATCCTCCTTTTACATGACATAACCATCTAAAACCAAAATCTTTATGGCGTTGCATACGCTGTAGCTCTGGTTCAAATAAAAGGGCTTTGTACTTGAAATAATGCAA
>NC_137910.1:2129528-2132028 GCF_963457725.1 Sprattus sprattus | reverse complement strand
TCTCACAAACTCTTTAGTATTTAAACATCAGATGCTGCTAGTGTGGCTCTGTTTAGTACACTTCATTCTCAATGGTATAGAAATGCCATATAAACAAAACGACCCATTCCTGTAAGTCCATGGCAATGAAATGTGCCAATCCAACGCTTCTCATCAGACGAGTGTACATATTTGTGAGTGTGTGTGTGTGTTTGTGAGTGTGTGTGTGTGTTTGTGAGTGTATGGATGTGTGTGTGTTTGTGAGTGTGTGTGTGTGTGTGTGTGTGTGTGTGTGTGTGTGTCTGTCAATCAACTGTCAATCATCGCTTCTCACCTCCTACATCCGTGAGCGTGATGCCGTAGTAGCCGCTGACCCGGTTCAGGTAGTCCTGGACGTACCAGTGAGGCGTGTCGCTGGACATGTTGATACGGTACTCTCTGGGTCCGCTTGGCGGGGCGGACTGGGTCCGCTTTTTCATGCTGGCATTGTAGAACTTGTTCTGGAAGCCCATGTCGAGGATGCCCTTCAGCTGAGGAAGCACAGGAACCCTGGTTAGAACCCTCATATAGTATTAGTAGGGATAGGCGCGCTCTACTTCCAAAAAATAAATGCGTTTTCGGGTGCCAGTAAAAGAATGTTAACTTTGAGTAGAATAAAACAGCACTCTCAAGCTTTTCTCATTGCTATTAAGACCAGTTTATATCCAGACGTGTTTCAACCTAAGCCATCGTCAGTCTTCACACTGACGATGGCTTAGGCCAAAACGCGTCCGGAAATAATAGTGGTCTAAATAGCAAAGAGAAAAGCTCGAGAGTGCGGTTTTTTATTCTACTCAACCCTCATATAGTCATCATTCTGTGTGGAGTGTGCATGTTCTCCCCGTGTTCACAAGGGGTTTCCTCCACTAAGAACCCCAACAGAAAAAACATGCACAACAACAGAACACATGTCCATCCCTGACCAAAGATGGACAGTTCACTTCACCTGGTCCCCGGGCGCTACAAGCCGCCCTCGGCTCCTGGAGGCGCACACACACACACACACACACACACACACACACACACACACACACACACACACACACACACACACACACACACACACACAGACTGCAGAGCCACAGACAGTCTGGCATCTTTCACTGCTTCATGTAGTTCATCTCAACCTGAGGGCCCTACACACACACACACACACACACACACACACACACACACACACACACACACACATACACACACACACACACACACACACACACACACACACACACACAGACTGCAGAGCCACAGAAGGTCTGGCATCTTTCACTGCTTCATGTAGTTCATCTCAACCTGAGTGCCCTACACACACACACACACACACACACACACACACACACACACACACACACACACAGACTGCAGAGCCACAGAAGGTCTGGCATCTCTCACTGCTTCATGTAGTTCATCTCAACCTGAGGGCCCTGAGGGAAGCAGACACTCACCTGAGCCAGGTCCTCAGTCTCAGCCTGTCTCGTGTGTGTGTGAGTGTGTGTGTGTGTGTGAGTGTGTGTGTGTGTGTGTGTGTGTGTGAGTGTGTGTGTGTGTGTGTGTGTGTGTGTGTTTTTGAAGCACACACTCACCTGAGCCAGGTCTTCAGTCTCAGCCTGTCTCGTGTGTGTGTGTGTGTGTGTGTGTGTGTGTGTGTGTGTGTGTGTGTGTGTGTGTGTGTGTTTTTGAAGAACACACTCACCTGAGTCAGGTCCTCTGCCTCATTCTGTCTCGTGGCCCAACTCATGGAGACGTTAAACACATTCCACCCTGACAAACACACAGAACTAGTTGAGCACCGACACCAAAAGCAAGGATTTATGTCTTTGTTACATGGCGAGCAAACAATGGTACATATTAAAAAAACAAACAATGGCACATATTAAAAAACAAACAATGGTACATATTAAAAAACAAACAATGGTACATATTAAAAACAAACAATGGCACATAATAAAATCAAACAATGACACATATTAAAAACAAACAATGGCACATAATAAAATCAAACAATGACACATATTAAAAACAAACAATGGCACATGATAAAATCAAACAATGACACATAGAGTATTAAAAAACTGTAAATACCTGTGGGGTTTGCTGATTCACCTATAAGAGAGTGCAGAAAAACATTATTTTGGAAATGTAAACGTGCAGCAAATCATCCCAGTGCGAGGCAGTGCAACACGACCCGTGACCCGTAAGACAAGGAACGCACACACACACACACACACACACACACACACACACACACACACACACACACACACGTCTCCTACTCACCACAGCGATCTCTCTGGTCACCGCTCTGGTAGCGGCAGGAGCAGCGAAAGGAGCCCGGTGTGTTCACACACTCAAACTTCGCATTGGGACAAGTGGCAGGCTTCAGGCATTCATTTTCATCTGAGAGAGAGAGAGAGAGCAGCCATCAGTGAGTGTGTGTGTGTGTGTGTGTGTGTGTGTGTGTGTGTGTGTGCGTGTGTGCGTG
>NC_137910.1:2114528-2119528 GCF_963457725.1 Sprattus sprattus | reverse complement strand
AGCACCTTGTAACTGTAAGCTTAATGCAGGAGCAGGAATTGCTAAAACCCTATAAATTACAATCGGTACAAATATATGAATCTTAACAAAGTTTTATTAATATCAAAGTTACATATGGACCTTTAATAGAGGTTGAATTTGCGGTGTTACCTATGTGCTGCTGGGACTTGTCCATGTTGAAGTAGCGCTCACTATATCCGGCCAGCAGGGGGCCCTGTGGGTCATACACACACCTCTTCCCCGCTCCATGGCGGTTGGACAGGATGGACTGAAACACTTGACCTCCAGCCCCCCCCCAGCGCAGCCCCCTCATCTCCCTGACCAGCGCCTCCTGCTTGGGGGGCAGCGTCTCCGGCCCGAACGCCAGGGCCTCCGTGGCCTGGGTGCGGGTACACGGGCACGGCTCCACACCCAGCGCCCACTCCACCGGCTCTGGTTCCCTCAGCGCCCACATCTGGCACTTCCTGTGCGGGTCGTCCGTGGTGGTTCCGGTGGGCTGGGTCAGGTCGTACACCAGCTGGCCCAAGTGGCCGGTGTTCCCCGGCACGTCCTGGGGCCGGTACCGGCCGCCGCGTCCGAACAGGTTGTCGGGAGGGAGAGTGGTCTCGTTGTGGAAGTGGTCGGCTCCGTCCGTGTAGCCAATCAGGGCGGTGTGGTGGAGGCGCTGGCCGGGACCCCACTGCATGTCCCCGAAGCGAAGAAGGCCGAAGGAGCGCTCACCGTCAGTCGTGAGGATGCACTGGAACGTGTTGGTCTGTGCACACACACATTCACAAACCATATGAAAAAACATCTAAACACGCTTGCATTTGCTTTATTCAGTGCAGCTCAGAACTCACTGTAGCATAGATGTGTTTGTTTGGTCAAGAAGTTTTTGTTTGATTAAGAGCTTTTTGGCTTTTCTTTTCCTTTCTAAGTTCAGTTCAGGTCAATCACATATTCAAACACTCAGTCAAAACTTAAACATGTGTGGGGAAACTTCTGTTCTCTTACACAGACACAGTGTTCAGTCACCTCATAAATATTATACACACACAGATACAGTGTTCACTCACCTCATGAATATTAAACACATACAGTTTAATGCATTCAGTGTTTCTTGTTGGACATTTTTGTCTGGCTTTTTGTGACTTGAAGTCAACTTATTTGCACACAATACGATACCTAACCCCACCCCAACCCCAACCAATCATTAAACCTGCAAGGCCAACAACCAATGACATCAACCAGCTGGTCGTCCCACTATCCCATCAACTGATTGGGTAACAAACCCATGACCTTGTGGGATCTGTCCCAGACTCTGCTACTGTATGGGAAAGGGTTGTGATCTGACCTCAGACAGGTTGATCTTCTGGTAGGAGTGTGTGTGTGAGAGAGTGAGAGTGAGTGTGAGTGTGTGTGTGAGAGAGAGAATGTCCCAGACTCTGCTACTGTATGGGACAGGGTTGGGATCTGACCTAAGACAGGTTGATCTTCTGGTAGGAGTGTGTGTGTGAGAGAGTGAGAGTGAGTGTGTGTGTGTGAGAGAGAGTGTCCCAGACTCTGCTACTGTATGGGACAGGGTTGTGATCTGACCTCAGACAGGTTGATCTTCTGGTAGGAGTGTGTGTGTGAGAGAGTGAGAGTGAGTGTGTGTGTGAGAGAGTGAGAGTGAGTGTGTGTGTGAGAGAGTAAGAGTGAGTGTGTGTGTGAGAGAGAGTGTCCCAGACTCTGCTACTGTATGGGACAGGGTTGTGATCTGACCTCAGACAGGTTGATCTTCTGGTAGGAGTGTGTGTGTGAGAGAGTGAGAGTGAGTGTGTGTGTGAGAGAGTGAGAGTGAGTGTGTGTGTGAGAGAGCGTCCCAGACTCTGCTACTGTATGGGACAGGGTTGTGATCTGACCTCAGACAGGTTGATCTTCTGGTAGGAGTGTGTGTGTGAGAGAGTGAGAGTGAGCGTGAGGGTGTGTGAGAGAGAGAGTGTCCCAGACTCTGCTACTGTATGGGACAGGGTTGTGATCTGACCTCAGACAGGTTGATCTTCTGGTAGGAGTGTGTGTGTGAGAGAGTGAGAGTGAGTGTGTGTGAGAGTGAGAGTGAGTGTGTATGTGAGAGAGTGAGAGTGAGTGTGTGTGTGAGAGAGAGTGTCCCAGACTCTGACCTCAGACAGGTTGATCTTCTGGTAGGAGTGTGTGTGTGAGAGAGTGAGAGTGAGTGTGTGTGTGAGAGAGTGAGAGAGAGTGTGTGTGTGAGAGAGTGAGAGTGAGTGTGTGTGTGAGAGAGAGTGACTCTGACCTCAGACAGGTTGATCTTCTGGTAGGACACTGGCAGCACGTGGTCCCATGTGACCTTGAGGATCCAGGCAGGCGTGTAGGGAGCGTTCCCCCGCTGGGACTCAAAGAGACTCACATCCTCGGACGTGCGGTTGAACACTATCTGTGAGTATACATCTGAGTGGTTCATCTTATGATACTCCTGACAGAGGAGAGAACAGAAAGGAAGAAAGAAAGAAACAAAAGAAACAAACAAACAAAAAATAATGACGATCGGTTGTTTGAAGGTTTTGGAAAAACAAAGGACAGCTGAAGTTGGTAACCTTCACACTGCCCAATAGTTAAAGCTTATCATACTACTCTCCAGCACCTACACAAGTATGAGCAATTATCCAAATGACCCCATGAACTCCGGGGATTGTACTGGAGTGATGTTTATTTCTTTTAAGAGGTATTCCTGATGGGATTGTTTCTGAGAAAAACACCCTCTCTACTCCCAAATCTCCTCAAAGCTCTTTCAAATGAATGCCTCATTTTAGGCTATTCACACACACACACTTGTTGGTAGCTACTCAGGTAACATGTCTTGCTCAAGGGCCCCTCAAAATGACTCCAGCCTGGACCCATCCAGTTCCCAGACAGCTTGTCTCTGAACGGCACCTCTGCCTGTGTGGTTACCATGGTTACCTGATACAGGAGCTTCCCCTCTCCCAGGGTAAGGTCAGCGTCATCCCAGAATACTGCCAACATGGCCACACCCTCGTTTCCACGGAAACCCTGGGGGTAGGGGGCAGGGAACAGGAACTGCTCGTTCTCCGTGGCCGACTGCAGCTGGATGAGACCGTTATCTGAAAACTGTAAAAAAAAAAAAAATTATATTTTTATTTGTAATTTTTTTTTTAAGATTTGTTTTGGGGCTTTCTATGCCTTTAATTGACAGAGCAGTGAAGAGTGTGACAGGAAATGAGAGGGAGAAGAGGTGGGGAGTGGACAGGAGAAATGGCAACGGGCCGGATTCGAACCCATGACCTCCTCAAGCTTCAAGCCCGAATGTCCCCCATAAAATAATATTTAACACATAAAACAGTAAACTGAAAAAAATAAACCAAAAAATATGGTAATTAAATAACATTATTTAGCACAGGTGACCTATTTAGATCTACATCGACTAGAGGGTCTTTATGTTTTGTTGTTTCTTTTCTAGACTGTTCCAAAACACTGCCATTGTAATCTAAGTATTTTAATTATATCTGACAAACACATGCTTCATTTCGACAGTGTCCGTGTTCAAACTAACAAAGACACACAGTGTCTTGACCATCCAGGGATCACTGCTAGATACTCACATAGAGACACTCATACAGCTAGATACTCACATAGAGGCACTTATACAGCTAGATACTCACATAGAGGCACTCATCTGCTAGATACTCACATAGAGGCACTCATACTCATACAGCTAGATACTCACATAGAGGCACTCATACAGCTATAGATACTCACATAGAGGCACTCATACAGCTATAGATACTCACATAGAGGCACTCATACTCATACAGCTAGATACTCACATAGAGACACTCATACTCATACAGCTAGATACTCACATAGAGGCACTCATACTCATACAGCTAGATACTCACATAGAGGCACTCATACAGCTAGATACTCACATAGAGGCACTCATACAGCTAGATACTCACATAGAGGCACTCATACAGCTAGATACTCACATAGAGGCACTTATACAGCTAGATACTCACATAGAGGCACTCATACTCATACAGCTAGATACTCACATAGAGGCACTCATACAGCTAGATACTCACATAGAGGCACTTATACAGCTAGATACTCACATAGAGGCACTCATACAGCTAGATACTCACATAGAGGCACTCATACAGCTAGATACTCACATAGAGGCACTCATACTCATACAGCTAGATACTCACATAGAGGCACTCATACAGCTAGATACTCACATAGAGGCACTCATACTCATACAGCTAGATACTCACATAGAGGCACTCATACTCATACAGCTAGATACTCACATAGAGGCACTCATACTCATACAGCTAGATACTCACATAGAGGCACTCATACAGCTAGATACTCACATAGAGGCACTCATACTCATACAGCTAGATACTCACATAGAGGCACTCATACAGCTAGATACTCACATAGAGGCACTCATACAGCTAGATACTCACATAGAGGCACTCATACTCATACAGCTAGATACTCACATAGAGGCACTCATACAGCTAGATACTCACATAGAGGCACTCATACTCATACAGCTAGATACTCACATAGAGGCACTCATACAGCTAGATACTCACATAGAGGCACTCATACAGCTAGATACTCACATAGAGGCACTCATACAGCTAGATACTCACATAGAGGCACTCATACTCATACAGCTAGATACTCACATAGAGGCACTCATACAGCTAGATACTCACATAGAGGCACTCATACAGCTATAGATACTCACATAGAGGCACTTATACAGCTAGATACTCACATAGAGGCACTCATACAGCTAGATACTCACATAGAGGCACTCATACAGCTAGATACTCACATAGAGGCACTCATACAGCTAGATACTCACATAGAGGCACTCATACTCATACAGCTAGATACTCACATAGAGGCACTCATACAGCTAGATACTCACATAGAGGCACTCATACAGCTATAGATACTCACATAGAGGCACTTATACAGCT
>NC_137910.1:2089528-2112028 GCF_963457725.1 Sprattus sprattus | reverse complement strand
CCCGGCCAGTCCCAGCACCGCGCCGACGCGTGACACGCCGCGCCATCCAGGCACTGGTCCGTGTCGACGCAGGCGCCGTCTTCCTCGTGGTAGCCTTGCGGGCACGGGCAGCGGAAGGATCCGGGCTCGTTGAAGCACACCTGGTCAGGGCGGCACGTGTCGTTGGCCAGGCACTCGTCGATGTCTGTGCAGTTCGCCCCTCTGGGCGCGTAACCAAGCAGCCCTCTGGGCTCGTAACCAAGCACGCAGGGGCACAGGAACGACCCAACAGTGTTGATGCAGTCGGCGTGCACTGGACAGGGGCTCTGGTCTGTGTGGGCGCACTCGTCCGTATCCACACAGTCGGTTCCGTTGAGAAGGAACCCCACATCACAGGGGCACTCATAGGAGCCTGGTAGGTTGACGCATGTGGCACTGGGCTGGCATAAAGAGGCATTCTCGGGAGACTCTAAGCACTCATCAACATCCAAACACTCGGTGTCGTTACTCCAAAACCCTCGATTGCACTCGCAGTGGAACGAGCCGAGGCCGTTGATGCAGGTGCCGTTGGTGCACAGCTGGTTGGAGGGGACACACTCGTCTACGTCCTCACACTCCGTCCCGTTTAGGGTGAACCCCGGGTCGCAAGTGCAGCTGAACCCGCCCATCACGTTGGCACAGGTGCTGTGCTCCGGGCACGTGGCGCTACTAAGGCATTCATCCACGTCCTCGCAGCCCGCAGTGGCGTTTCCCTGGTAACCCTCCCAGCAGTCGCAGGAAAACGACCCGGGCACGTTGTGGCACTCGGAGACGTTTGGGCACCGTGCCAAGCCGGACGAGCACTCGTCAACATCCACACACAGCGAGCCGTTGCCGTGGAAACCGTCGCTACACACACACAGGTAGCCGCCTCCGACGTTCACACAGGCGCTGTTGTCGGGACAGGTGACATTCCCCGTCTGGCATTCGTCCACGTCCATGCAGTCCGACCCGTCGTCGCGGTAACCCTCCCAGCAATGGCAGTGGAACGACCCCAGCGAGTTGAAGCAGAAGGAGAACTCTGGGCAAGGACGGTCTTCCGTATCGGAATCGCACTCGTCCACATCCCAGCACTCCATCCCCGTCCCTTGGAAGCCCTCCGCGCACCTGCAGTAGTCGGAGCTCAGCACGTTCACACACTCGGCGTGTTCGTGGCACACCGCACTGGCGTTCAGGCAATCCCCCTCGCTCACACAGGTGCCTGAGTCGTAGACCAACCCCAGCAGACAAGCACAGGTGTGTGCGCCAGGTGTGTTGAGACAGGTCATGTTCGCCTGGCAGGCGAAGGGCAGGAGACACTCGTCCACATCCTCACAGGTATGCCCGTCGCCCGTGTAGCCGCCTTGGCACAGGCAGCTGTAAGACCCCTTGGTGTTTTGGCACTGGGCAAGATGGCTGCAGTTGTGCGGGAGGGTGGTATTGTTGGCACATTCGTCCACATCCTGGCACGTGAAGCCGTCCCCTGTCATGCCAAGCGGGCAGGTGCACTGGAAGGATCCTGGCGTGTTGGCGCAGGCGGCTTCGGGGTGGCATCCTCCATTTTGAGACGGGCACTCATCAATGTCTACAAGTCATCCAAAAGGGGAGAGTGTCAAGGAAACAGGATCCCCAGACTAAGCTTCTAAAAGAGATCCATAGAGAAACAGACAGACAGACAGGCACACAGACACAGACACAGACACAGACACAGACACAGACACAGACACAGACACAGACACACACACACACACACACACACACACACACACACACACACACGACTGTGGCGAGTTCCCATTCAGATATGAGACACTGACGACTAAAACCAGTGAGGTGAGGGCCTACCTGTACAGTTGTGTCCATCGCCCTCAAAGCCCAGTAGACAGGAGCACAGGTGACTCCCCACGGTGTTCAGGCACTGGGCAAACTCACTGCACTGATGTTCTCCTGAGGTGCACTCATCAATATCTGATAGAAACGGAATAATAAGAGAGGGAAGGACAGATTAACTACATAGAGAGTTAAAAGCCATATACAGTATACATAAATAAATATAATTTATAAGTATATCCATCTACCTATATTTCCTCTTAAACTGATGAATAGACTAAATAATAATAAATAAAAAACATAGATTAAACATAGATTTATGTTAGGTAATGTATGCATTTATTTATTTATATATTTGTGTAGGTCAGTACAAATCTAATATATTTATATTTATACAGTGACGAAAAATTATGAATGAAACATTTCACTTTTGAAAAATGAGTAAGAGGATTAACATCTGATATAAACTCACCAACACAATCGGTCCCGTTCTGTGTGAAGCCAGCTCTGCACACACAGTCAAAAGATCCCGGCTTATTCAGGCACTTGGTTTCATTGTTGGGACACACGTTGCCCCGCTGGCACTCATCGACATCTGAGCAGAAGCTGCCGTCGCCCAGGAAGCCCACGTCACAGACGCACTGGAGCCCCGCGGGCGAGGGGTGGCACAGGCCGTACGGGTGGCACGGGGGGTCGCACTCCGAGCTCGGCTGAATGCAGACGTCGCCGCGCACCACCGTGCCGTTCAGACACGAGCAGACGGACGCTCCGGGAGAATTCACGCACACGGACGTTGTGACGGGGCAGATGGTGCTGTCGGAGAGCACACACTCGTCGATGTCCTCGCACGAGAAGCCGTCCCCCGCGAAGCCCTCCTGGCAGCGGCACGAGAACGAGCCGCGGGTGTTCTCGCACGAAGCCCTGGCATCGCAGGCGTCGACCGCGTCGCATTCGTTCACGTCCGCGCAGCTGGTGCCGTTCCCCGTGAACCCTCTCTTGCAGCTGCACGACACCGAGCCAAACGTATTGAGGCAGGTGGCATCGGCATGGCAAGGGTTGCCCACCTGGCACTCGTCGACGTCCGAGCACTCTGTGCCCTGTTCGCCGCGAGCAAAGCCCACTTGGCACGGGCACTGGAAGGATCCCTCTGTGTTGAGGCATTCCTCGTTGACGCCACAGGGCTCTGCCGGCGCCTGACACTCGTCCACGTCCCAGCAGGCAGTGCGGTTGACCAGGGTGAACCCAGAGGGGCAGACGCAGGAGAAGGAGCCTCTGCTGTTCACACAGGTGGCTCGTTCGCCACATCCCCCGTTGTCAATCAAACACTCGTTAAGGTCCATGCACTCGCTCACGCCATCCCCGGAGTACCCCAGGTTGCAACTGCAGTTGAAGGTTCCCGGTGAGTTGATGCACTGGGCGTTCGGGTGGCATTGCTGAGATAAGGAGCACTCGTCTATATCGACACACGTCATTCCATCTCCCTCGTAGCCGAGATGGCACTCACAGGTGAAGGATCCTGGTAGGTTTGTGCAGGTGGCAGACGGGCTGCAGTCTCCCCGGGTGCATTCGTCCAGGTCCTCGCACCGGGTGCCGTTGAAAGTGTAACCCCGGCCGCAGTCACAGTAGAAGGAGCCTGCGGTGTTCACACAGGCAGCGGTGGCGGGGCAGATGTTGTTCTCGACACACTCGTTGACGTCCACGCACCTCACCCCGTCCCCGAGGAAGCCCGTGAGACAGGAGCACTCGTAGCTGCCCAGGACGTTGATGCACGCCGCGTTCGGGTCGCAAGCGTTCTCCTGACCGCACTCGTTGACGTCCACGCAGGTGATGCCGTTTCCCGCGAACCCCGCGCTACACGTGCAGAGGTACGACCCCGGGCTGTTGACGCAGGTGGAGTACAAGCTACAGATGTTGCTCGCACATTCGTCCACATCTGCACAGGTCCGTCCGTTGCTCTGGTAGCCTGTGTTGCAGGTGCAGCGGTAGGTCCCGGGCAGGTTCTTACAGCCTTTGTAGCCGAGGGACGAAGAGCAAACCCCGGGCGTCTCAGAGCACTCGTCCACGTCCAGGCACAGGTAGTTCCCGTTGCCCTTGTAGCCAGAGTTACAAGTGCACACGTAAGAGCCAGGGTTGTTGGTGCAGGTGGCGTTCCAGTGGCAGATCCCTCGCCGGCCGCATTCGTTGACGTCCGCGCAGGTAAATCCATCGCCTGTGAAGCCTTCTTTGCAAGAGCACCTCCGACCCCCGTCGGTGTTTATGCAGGCGGCGTTACCGTGGCAACCTCCGTTGTCTATCTGGCACTCGTTGATGTCTGTGCAGGCGGTGCCGTCGCCCGAGTAGCCCTGGAGGCACACGCAGTCGTAACTGCCCAGGTTGTTGTTGCACAGGGCCTTGGAGTGGCAGCCCTGCAGGCCCGTGACACACTCGTCTATGTCCGCGCACTGCAGGCCGTCGCCGTTGTAGCCGATGCGGCACACACAGACAAAGGTGTTGTCGCGGGTCTTCATGCACTCCGCGTGAGTATGGCATATGCTGCCCACGGCAGCGCACTCACTCAGGTCAGCCGCTAGAGATGGAGAGGAGAAAAACACACACAAAAATAAGGTACAAAAAAAACACAATTAAAGAGTTTTGTATACACTCCAATGTCATGTTAATGGGTCAACAAAACCAGTCAACAATCATTCTGTTGAGGGAAGAAAGTCAGGACTTGAGGTTAAAGTTAAATTAGGGTCAGAGTTAGGTAGCATTTAGTTAATAGAGAGTTAAGCTTTGTGGGCCATTATGTGAGTAGAGGACTTCTCAGAAAGATACAGATATTGTGCTGACTATCACATGAAGAAGCAGTCAAACTAAATATAATAACATACAGCCTGTCACTTTGCATGCACAGACACACGCAAGAAATGAGATGTCTCTTACCTGCACAGGTGTAATGTAGGAATGTAAATACATACACCAGACAGAGCAGTGAAGCCCTGCAAGCAGAAACACAAACAGACAGATGGAATTCTGGGTAAATAAAGTGCAGGTGTTATCCTTGTCCATAGACCCGTGTCCAACATAGAAAAAAAGTGAACCTGTATACAGGTACCAAGAGAAAGTAAGGGTTTTTCATTATGAAGTAATACCTTTATCAAAAAACTTTATAAAGAAACGAATATATATTTTATAAGGGTTTTTCATTATGAGGTTATACCTTTATCAAAAAACTTTATAAAGAAACGAATATATATTTTATAAGGGTTTTTCATTATGAGGTTATACCTTTATCAAAAAACTTTTTAAAGAAACGAATATATATTTTAAACACAAATTAATTCAGAAAACCATGCACTTGAAATCTCATGAAGTCGCTTTGATGCCTGACAATGTCAAACCGTTTACGCTGGCTCTGAGGAAAACTTTAAAACAGAACCCGTGTCCAACATAGAAAAAAAGTGAACCTGTATACAGGTATCAAGAGAAAGTAAGGGTTTTTCATTATGAAGTAATACCTTTATCAAAAAACTTTATAAAGATTTTAACACAAATTCATTCATTCGTTCACTTCTATTCATTCAGAGAACCATGCAAATCTCATGAAGTCACTTTGATGCCAGACAATGTCAAACCGTTTATGCTGGCTTTGAGGAAAACTTTAAAACAGGAGCTTTAAAACATTTAAGGTTCTAAATCTCGTAGGTTCCTCAGTTACATTTTCCTCCTGTGTGTTAATAGGACATCGCTTGAGCTCTAGTTTCATAAACATGTCACAAAGAAAGCCATCCCTTTGTGTGTGAGGATTTTTATGAGGCCATTTGTGTGACATTACCCGTGTAGGCAAATCAGAAACGCTAGCCTCTGGAAGAAGAGTTTGCAGGTGGATTCGTGACTGCAGTTATTGTAGAAGTATTAATTACAGGACTTGGTTACCTCTCCAACCCAGTTCTATTCACTGCAATGGCAGAATGGTCTCACTTGCTTTGTTCCCTTAGCCTATAGCACTGAGTGGATCAGGTACTCTACTTTAAGAGACGACACCATGAGATGAGTGCATAAACACTGACTGGTGGGAACCACCTTGGAACTGGAATCGGCAACAGGAGTGTCAAAAGAGTTCTACCATCTAACTTTGGATCATATCAGAACTATCTGGACCATATCAGAACTATCTGAACCATATCAGAACTATCTGGACCACATCAGAGCTATCTGGACCATATCAGAAATATCTGGACCATATCAGAACTATCTGAACCATATCAGAACGATCTGGACCATATCAGAACTATCTAGACCATATCAGAGCTATCTGGACCATATCAGAACTATCTGGACCATATCAGAACTATCTGGACCATATCAGAACTATCTAGACCATATCAGAACTATCTGGACCATATCAGAGCTATCTGGACCATATCAGAACTATCTGGACCATATCAGAACTATCTGGACCATATCAGAGCTATCTGGACCATATCAGAACTATCTGGACCATATCAGAACTATCTTGACCATGTAAGAGCCAGAACCAGAGGCTACATGGGTTTTGGCTAGTATTTACCAACACTACATCCTGATACAGTATCATAATGTACTTATCCCTTTCTTAATATACTAGGCCTACAGACTACTGTGATTCTAAAGTGGTACAAAACGTGTAAAACGACAAATAATATCGATAATCCCTGAAATATGATAACATCCCCCTCCAGCCTGAAGGCAGATTAGCCTACTGTACACTGCCAATGGACATCTGGGTGTGGTGTGTGTGTGTGTGTGTGTGTGTGTGTGTGTGTGTGTGTGTGTGTGGGTGTGTGTGTGTTTGTGTTTATGTGTGTGTGTGTGTGTGTGTGTGTGTGTGTGTGGGTGTGTGTTTATGTGTGTGTGTGTGTGTGTGTGTGTGAGTGTGTGTATGTGTGTGTGTGTGTGTGTGTGTGTGTGTGTACGTGTGTGTGTGTGTGTGTGTGTGTGTGTGTGTGTGTGTGTGTGCAGGAGATGAAGTGGGTGAAGGAGCCAGACAACACAAAAACATTTGGAATCATTTCAATTCTTCATCATAATCTCTCTTTTCTTTCTGCAATCTTTCTCTCTCTCTCGCTCTAATTGTATCTATTTATTTTTACATACGTACGTAATGCAAATGAAAAAGTATGTAATGCAAAGGTGAACCGTTCCTTTAATCGGCATCTGCCCGTCATTTACACCGAACTATAAACAGGTCAAAGGGATTTACAACTTACACTGATCACACTCATATGTTGCTGAATATGAGAGTTATTTCAATTAAAAAGTAGTTCAATGAAGTCCATATTTCTTTCAGAGTGGTGTTAACAAAAAGTTGAGTAAAATAACTGTGATGAGTTGTTGGACATAACTAATTCAGATACCATTACCAATCAATATATGAAGGAATCTTTCAACAGTAGCCAATAACCTAAGCTGATCAGAGCAGCACGGTCCATCGGACCCCTCCATGTCTTAAAAGTCATCAAAGTCCATCGAGGTTCACATCAGCCTTTAAAAAACGAATCTCAAAATCCAGCAGATAGTGGATCTGACCACAGGACCGTACGGATCCACACCAGATGAGGGTCGGAGCCTCTGCCATCACGGACACAAATCAATCCCAAATCATGGAGAATCCCATTTTGTCCCCTCACTTACCACATGCTGCTCCAGTGGTCAGTGGTGTAGTGGTCCCTGGAGAAGTGGGTATACTCTTAATTTTTTTAAGCAGCCCATACAGCACAGGATAAACGCCCTGCTTTGAGAAGTGGGTATACTTAATGCTGACTGAAAAATAAGTGGGTATACTCCGTATAGCTGTGTATACCCTGGACTACACCCCTGCACACTAACCCTAACCCTACTCCGTATACCTGCGTATACCCTGGACTACACCACTGGCAGTGGTTTGGTATTCAGGAGGCAGTCATTGGGGCCGCAGGAAAAGGCTTTTCTCCGCTCTCTTCTTGTCTGTCGTCGTCCTCCCCTGGCTCCTGTTTGTGACTCTCTGACATCCCCGTCTGTATCAGCTTCTCCACACTGCTCTCTCTCTCCCTCTCTCTCACTCACACGCACACACACAATCTCACTCACACAATCTCACACACACACATACACACACACACACACACACACACACACACACACACACACACACACACACACACACACACACACACACACACACACACACACACACTCACACTCACACACATACACACTCACAATCACACACAAACACACACACACACACACACACACACACACACACACACACACACAAACACACACCTCTTCTGAGACATGATCACTCTGACATCTTAAACAGTTAGAAGGCACCAACGCCCACACACACACACACACACACACACACAGCACCAACGCCCACTCTTTCTCTCCTGACGCTCGTGGGATCACTGTCCCCTGTCACAGAACCACTCCCCCAGGGAATAGTTTGTCCTTTTTTAAACTGAAGAAAGGAAAAAGAGCACAAAGCAAAGGATGACTCTCATCTCATTGTTGAGAGTTCTTCCAGGTGTGCTCCTAATATGAAGAGACAAAACAAGGATAGGGTGGTTTTTTGGGAAGTCTGTCTCAAAGAAATGCCATAGGACACATGACATGGTCATTGTTGCCTTCGTGACGACAGACAACACTACAGAGGACTTTTGTGTCCTCCGTCTAGTTTTGGGCTTTTGAATAATTTCTTGAGGATTCATCTCTTTGGCCCTTGGACAAGGCATTACGGAGAAAGCATGTTACCTTCAAAGTAGTCAGTCTGCGTTTCCAAACCCAGGGTTCTGACTCCACTGAACTATGCTGTGAACTGTCTGTGAGAGCCAGAGCCAGTCTGAGTGCAGGTGAGATGGTGAGATGGTAGCAGTGAGATGGTGAGATGGTAGCGGTGAGATGGTGAGATGGTAGCAGTGAGATGGTGAGATGGTAGCAGTGAGATGGTGAGATGGTAGCAGTGAGTGCAGGTGCTCATCCCCACCTGGTGGAAGAACTCCTTATGGAGGTGGGGCATTGTAGACCCAGTTGCCTTTGAACAACACTTTCAAGAAGTTTTTTGACCGTTTGTAATGGTGTCTAATAAGTCTTATATACAGTATGTCAATAGCCAAAGCTTTCAAGAAGTGTTTTGACGGTTTTGTAATGGTGTCTAATAAGTCTTATATACAGTATGTCAATAGCCAAAGCTTTCAAGAAGTTTTTTGACGGTTTTGTAATGGTTTCTAATAAGTCTTATATACAGTATGTCAATAGCCAAAGCACCATCATTTCAAGAGGGTAAATGACATCGCATGCCACCTTACTGTTTCCCCAAGATGTTCAGGCAAAGGAAAGGGTGCACAAGACAATAACACACAACCCTATCCCTCAAAGGCTGCCGTAGATCTCTTAAAGGGCTGTATATCGCAAGACATGACAGACTTGTAGACCTGATAGTTGCACAGATCCCACGCACAGAGGATGAGCATGAACGTAAACAAACTACGGATAAATCATCTGCATTCTAGCTGTAAGACAGACACAAGTACAGGTAGGTGCTGTTAGACAGACACAAGTACAGGTAGGTGCTGTTAGACAGAGACAAAAGTACAGGTAGGTGCTGTAAGACAGACACAAGTACAGGTAGGTGCTGTTAGATAGAGACACAAGTACACGTAGGTGCTGTAAGACAGACACAAGTACAGGTAGGTGCTGTTAGACAGACACAAGTACAGGTAGGTGCTGTTAGACAGACACAAGTACAGGTAGGTGCTGTTAGACAGACACAAGTACAGGTAGGTGCTGTTTGACAGACACAAGTACAGGTAGGTGCTGTTAGACAGAGACACAAGTACAGGTAGGTGCTGTAAGACAGACACAAGTACAGGTAGGTGCTGTTAGATAGAGACACAAGTACAGGTAGGTGCTGTAAGACAGACACAAGTACAGGTAGGTGCTGTTAGACAGACACAAGTACAGGTAGGTGCTGTTAGACAGACACAAGTACAGGTAGGTGCTGTTAGACAGACACAAGTACAGGTAGGTGCTGTTAGACAGACACAAGTACAGGTAGGTGCTGTTAGATAGAGACACAAGTACAGGTAGGTGCTGTAAGACAGACACAAGTACAGGTAGGTGCTGTTAGACAGACACAAGTACAGGTAGGTGCTGTTAGACAGACACAAGTACAGGTAGGTGCTGTTAGACAGACACAAGTACAGGTAGGTGCTGTTAGACAGACACAAGTACAGGTAGGTGCTGTTAGACAGACACAAGTACAGGTAGGTGCTGTTAGATAGAGACACAAGTACAGGTAGGTGCTGTTAGACAGACACAAGTACAGGTAGGTGCTGTTAGACAGACACAAGTACAGGTAGGTGCTGTTAGATAGAGACACAAGTACAGGTAGGTGCTGTTAGACAGACACAAGTACAGGTAGGTGCTGTTAGACAGACACAAGTACAGGTAGGTGCTGTTAGATAGAGACACAAGTACAGGTAGGTGCTGTTAGACAGACACAAGTACAGGTAGGTGCTGTTAGACAGAGACACAAGTACAGGTAGGTGCTGTAAGACAGACACAAGTACAGGTAGGTGCTGTTAGACAGACACAAGTACAGGTAGGTGCTGTTAGACAGACACAAGTACAGGTAGGTGCTGTTAGACAGACACAAGTACAGGTAGGTGCTGTAAGACAGACACAAGTACAGGTAGGTGCTGTTAGACAGACACAAGTACAGGTAGGTGCTGTTAGACAGAGACACAAGTACAGGTAGGTGCTGTAAGACAGACACAAGTACAGGTAGGTGCTGTTAGATAGAGACACAAGTACAGGTAGGTGCTGTTAGACAGACACAAGTACAGGTAGGTGCTGTTAGACAGACACAAGTACAGGTAGGTGCTGTAAGACAGACACAAGTACAGGTAGGTGCTGTTAGACAGACACAAGTACAGGTAGGTGCTGTTAGACAGACACAAGTACAGGTAGGTGCTGTTAGACAGACACAAGTACAGGTAGGTGCTGTAAGACAGACACAAGTACAGGTAGGTGCTGTTAGACAGACACAAGTACAGGTAGGTGCTGTTAGACAGAGACAGAAGTACAGGTAGGTGCTGTAAGACAGACACAAGTACAGGTAGGTGCTGTTAGATAGAGACACAAGTACAGGTAGGTGCTGTAAGACAGACACAAGTACAGGTAGGTGCTGTAAGACAGACACAAGTACAGGTAGGTGCTGTTAGACAGACACAAGTACAGGTAGGTGCTGTTAGACAGACACAAGTACAGGTAGGTGCTGTTAGACAGACACAAGTACAGGTAGGTGCTGTAAGACAGACACAAGTACAGGTAGGTGCTGTAAGACAGACACAAGTACAGGTAGGTGCTGTTAGACAGACACAAGTACAGGTAGGTGCTGTTAGACAGAGACACAAGTACAGGTAGGTGCTGTAAGACAGACACAAGTACAGGTAGGTGCTGTTAGACAGACACAAGTACAGGTAGGTGCTGTTAGACAGACACAAGTACAGGTAGGTGCTGTTAGACAGACACAAGTACAGGTAGGTGCTGTTAGACAGACACAAGTACAGGTAGGTGCTGTAAGACAGACACAAGTACAGGTAGGTGCTGTTAGACAGACACAAGTACAGGTAGGTGCTGTTAGACAGACACAAGTACAGGTAGGTGCTGTTAGACAGACACAAGTACAGGTAGGTGCTGTAAGACAGACACAAGTACAGGTAGGTGCTGTTAGACAGACACAAGTACAGGTAGGTGCTGTTAGACAGAGACACAAGTACAGGTAGGTGCTGTAAGACAGACACAAGTACAGGTAGGTGCTGTTAGACAGACACAAGTACAGGTAGGTGCTGTTAGACAGACACAAGTACAGGTAGGTGCTGTTAGACAGACACAAGTACAGGTAGGTGCTGTTAGACAGACACAAGTACAGGTAGGTGCTGTTAGACAGACACAAGTAAAGCTTATTGAGCAGCTTTCTGCAGAACACAGAACACACTCTGTGCTCTTCATGTCCTATCTGTACCTCCACTCTCCCATCACCACTCTCTGGCTCTCTTAGTGGGATGCAGCCCAGAGCAAATAGAACTATTAAATAATGACCCTTTACACAATGGCACAAGGCACAGTTTGAGATTTTCCTGGGTATTGAACCTTTGTTTGTCTTTTCCTTTGACCTACAATAAAGTCTCCAAACCTTTCGGTGTACTCTATGCACCCTGATTATGTTTCAGGTGTCTTTCAGGAATGTACTTTAAACAAAGTAAACAATGATGAATTATATACACCGAATGAAAAAATAGGGTCCTTAAAAAGCACATTTTCATAAAGGCAGCTTCTCCCCAAATGATTAAGAATGTATCCAATATTGAACCTCTATTTGCGATTACCAAAGCAAATATAAAGAGCAGCTAATTACTACAGAGTCTCAACTATGAGCTGGACATGCTATGCAATTCCTCTGAATCATTTTATGACAATAATACACAACTTGGCCGTGTTCTTATTAAAGTGGAAATAGGTCTCATACTCAAACACAACAAGGCAGGGCAAGGGTGTACAAAACACTTATTCAATTCAATTCAATTCAATTTATATAGCGCCAAAACAATACAATTTTCTCAAGGCGCTTACAGAGCCCAGTGCCTGGACTAACACACAATCCTTCCCCTAACCCTCATGAGCTGCAGTAGCTCTCTTAAAGGCGCCCGAGGCAACATTAGAGGCTTGAGACTCGAGTAATAAACGTTCAATTTCTAGTCTTTTCTACACATAGTAAGTTTCAATAACACCATACCATTACATATCGACATTCAAGGAGCAAAGATGAGACGCCGTTGTGTGGTGAGAACTGATAGAAAATCGCGCTGCCATCCCCGCCGGTAGGGAGAGGCCATTTTTTCAAATCTTCCGATTTTTTGGTGGCACCAATATATAAAGGGCTATGCTCTTGCGGCTAGTTTTAGCGCTCTTTTTAACGCCCAAAGTATCAAATAATGATGCAAATGTGCTAATATGGTGAAGTTAATGTCAATATAATAAAGATTGTCTTATCCAGAATATTTCCATTTTGATGCCCAAATGTTGCTTTGGGTTACTTTAAAGGGCTGTATATTGCCAGAAATGTAAACCTGATAGTTGCACAGATCCCACGCACAGAGGATGAGCAGATACGTAAACATACTACGGTCTGTTCTGGATGGTTTAGTTCTTCTGCAGACATCTTCTCTGGAATGGCAAACACACTGGACATCTTCATGACATCTTTCTGGATATTTTATGTGCCTTCTAGCTGTTTTTGGAAGAATAATAAAATATAAACTAAAATACAATTTGTGATTACAGCCATTGGGAACCTAGAATACAAATGTTGAATGTCATATTGTCCTCATTTTTGGCGGCTTAGGTCACGTTCACAGGCTGTCATTACGTGGACTTTGCATTGGGAGGCTATATGAAACAGAGGCCAAACAGTTGGCAAAGTACTGCTCCATATCAGCAATTATATGTTTATTTGGAAGACACTATGTTTCCTCCACCCTTGAACTGTAAAACCCATAATGGGCTGTTAAACTGCTTATATTTTTTGGTCTATTCAGAAATAATTATTTCTGTTGAAACTTGAATTGTAATGCGGAATTAAATGAAGTACAGTATATAAAATGTGTGTGTGTGTGTGTGTGTGTGTGTGTGTGTGTGTGTGTGTGTGTGTGTGTGTGTAAGAAAGAGAATGAGAGGGGGAGTATGTGTGTGTGTTTTCGACAGAATTTCACATGGAATGCTAAAGAGTATCACCCAGCAGAGATGCGGTGAAGCATTTATTGAGCTATGTCAAGAATGACAAACTGGGATTACACTGCCATAGGACAAATGAGTAAGGTAGAATGTTTCTCACGGGGGTGACCTAAAACACACACACACACACACACTGTATATATCTCATTTAATTACACATTACAACTCAAGTTTCAACAGGAATCCAAATTTCTGAATAGTCCAACAAATGCTGGCAGTTCAACTGCCCAACACCTCTTCTCTGAACCTAAATTCTAAGCATGACAACACTGTCACACAATCAGAGATGATCATTACGCAGGACCAGGTTTCTGTCCTGACTTGTTTAGCAAGATTTTATTCACATTCCAGAGTAGTTTACACCTCAGATGAAACTGTGTCTGTCCATCACCTTTGGACTACTAGACACACATGGTAGAACTGAAAAACATAGCATGATCATAAGTTCGTTACTTTCAAAGCGTCAAAGTAACAGAATATAACAGAAACTGCTAAATTGACATCAACCCAAAACAATCTCACCCAACCCATCACCTCTGGGAAAAGCTTGTTTTTTCTAAAAATGGTTATAAGCGGAAACAAGGTGCGCCACAGGTAACGCCCCTTATCCTGATTTCAACTGGCTAACGTCATCGCGTCGAAACTGCAGGTAAACTATTCATAAACCAAGCTCAGAGAGTATCAGTCTTCACAAGTGTTCGGACCTGAGAAGTGGCTTTATTTTCAGAAGAGGTAATCAACGTTTTTAAACGCTGCGATACATTCGAGGATTAACGCACTTGCTTGGATTATTCTATATTTCTTCTATTTACATTCATTGTCTGGGTATTTGGATTGCAATTTTATTTAGTTTTTCAAGGGGACCGCGCCTTCAGGAAGAAGGAGGTCGTTAGGATACAGCGCCATCAACTTGCTTTGTTTGTAATTGAGTTTGGTTTGTGAGACTTATTTTTTCTCTGTGTGTCACCTGCTGATTTCCAGAATTTGAGATTTCCAAAGATGAAACTACTGATTGCCTTGGCTCTCGTGTCATTCGCCGTTGGAGCCTTATCACAATGTAAGTGCTTCAAAAAAAACCTTTGCGTTTTGTAATTGATGTTTCTACCTTCGCTCAATTGTGTTGATTGCCACTATGAACATACTAGATAAACGCCAGGTTTCCGTATTATCTAGTTTACTGTTGGGATATTATTGACATTGTTTGACTTGATTTTAATGTTAAGCACATTGTCTGTCTCATTTAACTCACCCAGTCTTGCTAGTTGCCATTTTACTTTTAAGTTAATGTTGCGTAGTTCTTTCTAACTGCATGGAATTTCATTACAACCTGCCATCACAACTTTGTTCCGCCTTTTTTTTGAGCCTCCATATGGGGGGGGGAAAAAGCAACATGGCAGTAGACTTTCAACAGGTGCAATGTTATTCACAAATGGCCAGTTGTCTGGAATGAACGTAGCATAGCATTCCCTTTCCACTCCCCGGCCATGTCGCTCAGGTGCGCTAGCCAGGTACTTTGCGTCATTGTGTGAGCAACGCCCATCACGCTCTCCCCACCCCCTTCACCCATTTTAGTCTCGTTCTTTCTGACCTGCTTCCGTCACCGGTACCTGGTGAACTATCTCGTTTTAGACGAATGATTAGATGATTAATTGTCAAAATATTTGTTTCCACAGGTTCATGTCCGGTTTCGAAGTGGGCCGTTTGTGATGGTACTCCGTGCCAATGTACTCTACTGGTCGGAGATAATAATAAGCAAAATGTGGATTGCACCAAATGTAAGTTTGCTACCCCCATCCCTCCTCTTACACTTACTTGCATTATGTGACGTGGAAGATTTTAAAATGAGTGTATTTGATTCCCCCCCCCCCCCCTCTCTCTCTCAGTGATCCCCAAATGCTTCCTGATGAAGACCCAGATGCAGAGGGCCAGGAAGAATCTGGACACACGTACCATCGGTGGCAAGCCCGTAGAGACCGCCTTTGTGGACAACGATGGTGTGTATGATCCGGATTGCGAGGCCGACGGCAAGTTCAAGGCCAGGCAGTGCAACGGAACCGAGGAGTGCTGGTGTGTGAACAGCGCCGGCGTGCGTAGAACCGACAAGGCCGACAAGAACCTCAAGTGTGATGAGCTGGTGGAGACATAGTGAGTTTCATGGAGCGTGCTAGAGGACAACATTATGGGCTAACTACAGAGGCTTTCTCTGGACTGGGTCTGAACGTTCTGGAGTCTGCCTCTATTCAGGAGGTTCTGGACGTTTCAGGCTAGAACATATTTAAAGAGTGACATTTTGTAAAAAGCAAATATCTGGTTGCATCCCTTGGTAAATGTATGTTTTTTTTTTTATAAAGAAATGCCGTAATAATCTGAATGGTTGTCCTCTCCACAGTTGGTTGCGTATGCAGATGATCCACAAGGAGCTGCCTAAAGAAGTAGATGAGGCTCAGCTGAAAACGTACGTATCCATAATGGTTTATTCCAGAAACTCATCATGTTATATGGCATCTCTCTGACTGAGATACTAAGTGAAGCTGACTTTTCTTTTTGTTGTCATTTTCTGTGATGTTTGTATAGTGGGATTGAAAATATCATCCTCGCCCGCTACAAGTTGGCCAAAACCTTTGTGACGGGAGTTGAGGTATGTCACTCTACATGGACTTTATAACCAAACGCTGTGTGTGTGTGTGTGTGTGTGTGTGTGTGTGTGTGTGTGTGTGTGTGTGTGTGTGTGTGTGTGTGTGTGTGTGTGTGTGTGTGTGTGTGTGTGTGTGCAAATATTTTGTACTCATTAGCCATTTTTTCTATTGTTCTTCTTTGCATAGTATGACAAGGATTCTCGTATGATCATTGTGGACGTCAAGAAGGACAAGGAGGACACCAAGGAGGACCTTACACGTGTTGGCTGGTACATGGAGAAGGATGTGAGTACACACTTCCACATAACCTCTCTGAAAACCTTACAGGTGGCACTTTAAATGCCAAAATGGGTGCAAATAGCAGATCAGTGTGTGTTGGCTAGTAAAGATGCAGTGCGTATCATTACCTTTTTGAAGGGAACATCATCATAGTGAGCTGAGTTAAACTGCGCAGACATTAAAATATATGTTCAGTTCCACACTGAAACGGCTTCAAATGCCTTTTCCCCTTCTTTTGTCCCATGACGTGTGCAACGTGAATGTGTGTACTGATGCGGTGGTGTTCTCTTGCCCTCAGATCAAGGAGCTGCCACAGTTCAAAGACGGGGCGAAGTTTGAGCCATCTGTGGGCGGGCAGAAGATGGAGATGGAAAGCGTCCTGGTCTACTATGTGGATGCCAAGGCACCCACTTTCACCATGAAGCACCTGACTGGGGGAGTGATCGCGGTCATCGTGGTGGTCATCCTGGCTGTGGTTGCAGGTCTTCTTGTCCTGGTAAGTGTGTGTTTGTGTGAGTGATTTGTGTACCCAGCAACTTCCCCTAAAAATGTATATGTGGAAATGTGTCACTGATAATCAATATGATCCATCTATAGTGAGAAAATAAAACAAAATCGGTAATGTGAACATATTTGTACTGTCTGTGTAGGAAAGGTGAAATCCTTGGCCTAACAAATCAATTAGGTGACAAGTTTGGATGAATGTGTGTGTGCAGAAAAGTTGGAGTCTTTCATGCGTGGCTCACTCTAACGCTCCATCTCTCTGTGCTTTTCTTTTAGTTCTTCTTGAGGAGGCGAGAGCAGGCTCGTTACAGCAAAGCCCAGGTAAGCCCACCTGTCTTCACTTTTCACTTCTCTAGAACCTGAGTGGAACCCTTTTCACTACTCTAGAACCTGAATGGAACCCTTTGTACTACTCTAGAACCCGAGTGGAACCCTTTTCACTACTCTAGAACCTGAATGGAACCCTTTGTACTACTCTAGATCCCGAGTGGAACCCTTTTCATTTGGACGCGGTTTAAACGCACATAATGCCTATTTGAAGTTGCACTCACCTGACCAGTGGGAGTAAGCCTGTATCTGATTGAGTGTTTTTTTTCTCTGTTTTCAGCCCAGGGAGATGGACAACCTGTAAATAGATGCCTTCACGACTCATCCAAGTCTCCAGAGCTTTGAGAAAGTGAGCGAGTGCGTTATGCGGGAATATAGATGTGCTGTATTTTGCTTGGTTACATACGTATTTTATTTTTTTTTAAATTGGGAATCTTTGCTCGGTGCCTGTTACAATGGGTTGCACCCATGTACTCAAAGAAACAAAGTGACTCCAGACTGTCCATTCAGTTTAAAATCTTATTTTGATGTTTTAGCATCAGTTTTTTTTTTTTTGTTCCTCAGTTGTAAATAGTGACTTGGAAGCAGGCAAATTGGCACTTGTGCTGTTTTCTTAACATATTACACTGCAGTCAGTCAGTAGGTCGGCCGAATGACCGAAGAGACCTGATGTCTGTGTAGACGTTGGATTTTTAACTCTTAAGTGGCATTTTGAGCTCGTTTGCTTGGAGTACTGCAGGCGATCCACATGAACTCCCGTTATACCCCTGGACCGCCTCCCGAGTGGACCTCACCGAAGAACCAGCGCCCCCCGACACTCACTCCGCAAATGTCTTACCATTTTGTAGATTTAAAATGTCCCCACTTTTAATATCATGAAGTCTTTTTCCAGGGGACTGATTTTAAAACTGTGCTGTACAGTGTGTTTATTTGTTACAAATTTGTTTTTGTTTTTTAAATAATAAATGGTGTTTGTCAACACTTGTGCTTTGGATCCTCATTTTGTCACTGCTTTCTTAAAAAGCTTTTTTTTTTTTTTTTTAAAGTCTATTTAAATGTTAATGTTTGGTCTAAATGTGGTTGAGTTGATCAAAGTTATGGAATCTTGATTACTTTTCTTTTTTTTTTAAATAAATAAAATGTTTCTTAACACACTCTTGTACTTGACTCTGCATTTGTCCGTGCCTTTTACAGCAGTTAGGTTGTTTGATTGTATTGAACGATCAGTTGTCTTAATTCATGGTAAAAACAATCCTTCCCTTCCCAGTGTTCTAAATGTCATTGTTTTCATATATATAATATATAGATATATATATATATATATATATATATATATCCAGATGATCAGGAGTAGGGAGTAGAGGTCTACTGGTTTTTGTAGGATTGGTATAAAAGCAGTCATCATCACTCTTGCTCATCAAGCAAGTTCCCCTGTGACTGATTTACCTCTGGCCTTTGCCTTCTATCACAACTTCTCATTTCTACTTCGGTGCCTAGGCATAGATATGAGCAGATTTGGAGTCAGTTGAGGAAACACGTAGCCTTAATATACACTAAAACCAAAGCCTGATAAGATGAAACCGTGTGTGTGTGTGTTACCACTTTCCCTTTGTAACTGTGTAGTGCGTGTTCATTTAATGCGTGAGTTTTTGTCAAGTAACCCATTATACATTAACACATGGTCATGTTTTTTTTTTGTTCTTTAAAGATCTCACAGGAAAATAACAAACAAAAACAAATCTGTACCGAGCTGTGTAGTGTGCCACACAAGAGTAGACACGCATAACTCCGAGGTAGGGTGACAGCCATTTTGTGATGGAAAACTACCGCCTAGTTTCAGTGAGCGATGGGGGGAGGGGGAGACAGAGGAACAGGACAGACCTCCCACACGAGCATGGCCCATGGCTTCAGGTGTGTATGCAGATTCTGCCTCTCAGCGTTATCAGCCCGTGTTGGTTTTACAATTCCACTGGAGACAATAAAGTAATTTAGCTTGTCTACTGTACAGATTAAGTTTTCTGTTGGTCACCTGTTTATGAACGGATTAGACAAGATGAGCAATAAAACACTTGGATAGGGTAATATAATTTCTCTTATCAGAGATTTGGCACCTAAAATGAGTGATAATACATCAATTGTTTACATTTGGTGACCAACAAGTTCTTTGCTGTAATCCTACAACCCAGAGCCACACTAAACCATTTCAAGGTAGCGTTATTCAGACAGCCATCTTAGTTTGGTGTTTGGTGTGCTATACTCATGGTTTACTGCCATGCCTTGCTCGTTTACAAAGGTTTCTGGCTGCCACTATAATACACTTCTGTGTCAAGGGGATTATCCGAGACTTGGGTTGCCACAGGGCTGCTCAGTGTGGGGAGTTTGCATGGGTTTGATATTAACTCACCTGAATGTGGCTAAACATTAATATCCACATACCTCCTGGAGCTTTGTGATTGGACAGAACTGGGTCGCTGTTGGGGACTGTCAGATTCATTGGAAATACTGCATCGTATGCTATGCAAAACATCGCTTATACTGGAAATACTGCTTCTATTCTTATGCAAAAACCCTTTTCATATTCAAAACAGAGGGTTTGGTTTCGTTGCTTTGAGTTAGACCGTGAATGAGGATTTACCTCAGGATGCATACAGGAAGGACAGAGTGAGAGAGAGAGAGAGAGATAGAGAGAGAGAGAGAGAGAGAGAGAGAGAGAGAGAGAGAGAGAGAGAGAGAGAGAGAGAGAGAGAGAGAGAGAGAGAGAAACAGACAGACAGAGAGGGTGAGAGAATGAAAAACACATATCCTCCTGGGAGGGCACAAACACAGCTTGTTTAAAGCGACCAATCACAGCACACTGGCCCAAAGAGACACAGCATGAGCTCGGAGAGCCAACAGGCCAAACCAGTCTGACGACTCCCTGCCTTACGACCTATTCATTAGCTTGAAGGTGACACTGGAGAGAGAGAGAGAGAGAGAGAGAGAGAGAGAGAGAGAGAGAGAGAGAGAGAGAGAGAGGGAGAGAGAGACACTCCTCTCCGGACAAAAGCTGTTTACCAGGGCTGAGGCAACAGAGCAAAAGAATAAAGTATTTCAAGGATCAAGCCTGTGGCAGTTTTTATAAATCTCTCACTGTGCTTTGTGACATTGGTTGACAAGGGACGTATTGCATTGGCCATTGCTCTGTTGGCTTTGTGAGTAATGTGTTATTTTAGTAAATGGAGGAACTGTTGTGGTTCTGAGTGGAAATTTTAAAGGGTCCTGTAGATAGTAGATACTGGCAGGTAACACACACACACACACACACACACACACCTGTGGACTGGCAGGTAACACACACACACACACACACACACACACACACACACACACACCTGTGGACTGGCAGGTAACACACACACACACACACACACCTGTGGACTGGCAGGTAACACACACACACACACACACACACACACAAACACACCTGTGGACTGGCAGGTAACACACACACACACACACACACACACCTGTGGACTGGCAGGTAACACACACACACACACACACACACAAACACACCTGTGGACTGGCAGGTAACACACACACACACACACACCTGTGGACTGGCAGGTAACACACACACACCTGTGGATTATATTTTAATATGTAAATCATGTCAAAGCCTGCACAGCACACACTAATGCCAAAATGTGACTAACATGGTTCTTGTGTCAGGTACTCCTCCCCCGCTTCAAACCTTATTTCACCATTCCTCCTTTTCTTCTCTTGCTCACCACACCCTCTTGTTTTTCTCTTCTTTCCCACAACATAACAACACTACCATGAGTGTATTGTCACCCAGGCTCGGCCTGTTTGGACATGTTTGGGTGACTTCCGCATCCCCCCCACAACTAGCACCTGGCAGGGAGCTCATGTTCACGACCTGGAACCTGGCGTTAGGGGCTTGGCAGTTTATATAGCAGAGGAACAGTCACTTTAAGAACTCCTTTTGGCCTGTATCAGTCAGAATATTAAACAGAAGGGCTGTTGAGGGCTTTGTGTGTGTGTGTGTGTGTGTGTGTGGTGTGTGTGTGTGTGGGTGGTGTGTGTGTGTGTGGGTGGTGTGTGTGTGTGTGGGTGGTGTGTGTGTGTGTGTGTACTCTGTAATGTCTGTGTCTGCTTTTGTTGTTGCCTAGGTTTAGCTTTTTAGAGTCCAATTGTCCCTATTTCCCTATGGGGACAATTAATTATGTCTGTCTGTCTGTCTGTCTGCAACACACAAAGAAACCAATGAGGTGAGAGGGAATGGGAAGTGTGGGAGGAGCTTCAGGCAGACGCAGTTTCACACCGATACCTGAGTGACGTTTCAGCACATGGCTTTTCCTGTGGGATTAATCACACTTGCGCGACATGTTACGTAGTCCGCGACAGTAGAATTTTCTCTCTGCAGCAGACACTTCCAGGCGGCGGTTAAAAGTGTCGACCAAGGCGTAATTTCTGTCGCCGACGGTTTCAAAAGTGTCAAGAGACTAAGTCGCTCATCTCTTCTATTTCTCTGTCAATACTAGTTTGCTTTTTTGTCTCATCATGCAGAGTTGTTTTTAGCTCCCCACCCCCATTTCTTTCCTTTTCTCTCTCTCCCCGAGATTCTCGTCTTTCTCTTTCCCTCTCTCTTTCTCTCTCTCCCTCTATCTCTCTCACTCTCCTCGAGATTCTCTTCTCTCTCTCTCTCTTTCCCTCTCTCTTCCTCTCTCTTCCTCCCTCTATCTCTCTCACTCTCCTTGAGATTCTCTTCTCCCTCTTTCCCTCCCTCTATCTCTCTCTTCTCTCTCTCACTCTCCTCGAGATTCTCTTCTCTCTCTCTCTCTCTCCCTCCCTCTCCCTCTCTCTCTCTTTCTCTCTCTTTCTCTCTCCCTCCCTCTCCCTCTCTCTCTCTCTCTACCTCTGTCTCTCTGGCCTAAGCAGAAATTGGGCTTTTGCAGTTACAACTGGCCCTTTGAGGACCAACATAATGCTGATATGGCCCAGGGTCTAAAGGAGTCTGACACCCCTGGATCAATCTGCTGCCTCCGTGTTTACGCAAATCTCTCGTTGCCAGCCTCCGTATTTACGAAATTAAAAGATTCGATTGGTGTGAAAAGTAAATCCGATT
>NC_137910.1:2069528-2077028 GCF_963457725.1 Sprattus sprattus | reverse complement strand
GTTCCATTGTGTGTATGTGTGTGTATATCTAGCTTTTTGAAAGAATTCACTGTGTTACAGAGAGACACCCGAAGAGTTTCATGTGGTCCCATACAGGCTTGCTTTGACCCGCTCCATCTTAAACTAGTCATCACGGAGTGAGATCCCTCAGACAGCGAGCATGCACCCATATTCAGAACAATCAGAAGGCCGTGGCAAACATCACATCAATGCCTCCTGCATGTTATAGCCCAGCTCCTCCAATATTAGCTTTGGTCATAAAGCATACAGCTAATGTGGACACTGTGCAGCTCTGAGACAATAGCCCCTTATACATGCGTCAATGTAAAGCTGTTACATTGCGCCTACCACGATAGAAACTCGCGAACGTGTTACAATTGCCTCATGTATAAGGGGTCTAGATGTAAACCGTTAGTTTTTCCGCCGATCGTCTGAGCCTTTCGAGAGAGGTGGTTTACCACGTTCATTCGTCTTAGAAAAGGGCGTGTCAAATCAGGCCGATGTGTCATGACAAAACACCGTGTCTCGTAAGCCTTAAACTATCAATCACCCCCACAATGAAATATGCCATTACAGTCGCGACAAACTTCTTGGCATTGTGGTGCGCCCAAAACGCAAGCTATAAACGTAGCCATCCTAATGTAACCAAAATATACCTCTGCTGATATGCCTAACCTTCGTTCTATTTAGAATTTGTCTTAGCACTATGCAGGAATAAAATAGCATCTACAGTGTCAGGATTCAGGCGCTCTCGCCTGGCTTCTATAACGCGCCCTGCTGCACTGAAGGAGCGCTCACTCGCAGCACCTGTTGCTGGAACGCATATAATTCGTTTTGCAAGGTGCTGTAGTCGTGGGAACGACTGGCCTGGTTTCTCCCAAAAGGAAAGTAGTATTTTCCTCTGCTGATTCCGCGTCTATATGGAAGTTTGTAGAGAGATTGCCGGGGAGTAAAATGCTCCCTTTCCGTTACGTCTGCTGCTGGCTAGTAATACAGACAGCCGGAAAGGTTAATAAACGGAATGAAATAGCTACACATTACACACGCTATGTTTTAATAAAAGCCACGTTACTCACATACTGGTTAACACTGTTTGTTACAGCACATAAATGTTTGTCGCTACATCCAAACTGCTGTTCCTCCCTGTGCTCCAGCCGCACCATTTTGCTTGCAATGTGAATCATTTAATTTAAATATGCTTATTGGCATTTGTTGCACCTTAATCATTTTCTACAAACATGATATGCTATGTATGGTGTAGTAGACTGAGACTCTATTCACTACTGCACAAAAACTAGACACGTTTGAAAAACTAGACGTTTGCAATGAAGTAGGTTAACTTTCGCCAATATCTCCGTAAGGGAGATGGGTTATGTGCTCAAATTTCCTGGGATCAAAGAAGACGTTAGTATTCATGTGCAAACTAAAAATCACGTCTCAGGATTGCTGCGCATGCAAGTTATTTCGGGTGTCTCAACTGTAACTAATACCACTGTCATATAATTATGAGTCCAGTAAAAGACGGAGCAAGTTTTCTACCGTTGTTGAAACACATCCACGCGTAGACTCGTTTTCTTTCCATCCGAGAGTGGTTATTCAAAGAAAATATTAAGAACTATATGCTGATAGAAAGAAGGGAACTTTAAGCCACTACACTGCCTGTGCCCGATGCGGATCCACGTTGATGTTGTTAGTAAACAAACCAGGTGGGAGCACATCTCCGTGGTCTTTGCGCATGCCCGAGGCAATGTAACCGCTTCACATTTTGCACATGTATACAGGTAACGACAAGAGCCGTTTCCCTTGAAAATCTTCACACCTACACGCGAATACGATACGGTAAACTGATCTGATCTCAGTGGCACATGTATAAGGCCCTATTGTGTGTTAAAAAGATAAAACTCATATCACCTGGACTGTGTGCATTGTCTAGGCAAATAATTGTTAAAATGAAACCAGTATATTTCCAAACATGTCCACTTTTTGTCACTGTTATGCAATACGCATGATAGTTAAGAGCAGTTGCTCAGGACGAACATAGACAGGGACCACATATGACAAAACAGCTGTGTGTGTGTGTGTGTGTGTGTGTGTGTGTGTGTTAGGGCTGGGCGATATGACGATATATATCGTGAGGACGATAGAAACGTGTCTATCGTGACCTTTCTCCTCTATCGTTTCTATCGTGATAAACTTTTTCTCATTATACAGTCAGCTGGCAGCTTCAGTGGCTGCTAGCAACGTTTAGCTATCGCTGCTAGTTGAGATTCAACGGTGTGTCGCTGGTTTCCCTGGTAACGGACAGACGGTTAGCAGCTAGCCCTGGGTCTACTCTACCTTCTGATTGACGCTCTTTGCCCTGCCATCCACGGACAACTCAGTTTGACCCATCTCTCTGGACCATCGAGGTACTGCAGCCGGTTGCACCAGTCGAACGTAAGGTGGATCGTAAGTTAGGGCGTAAAGTTCTCCTTAACCCTATGTTCGACGTAGCTAGTTTCAAACTAAAGGTGTTCTAAATTTGGGTTGCACCACCGTAACTTAAGTCTTAACTTAACTAGTAGTTCGTAAAGTGTACCAGTGTCGCATTTAATGACGTTAAGACAATTTCAAGCCAATCATTATTACAGATAACAATGTAAACAGGAAGTACCGGCGAGTTTCTTTACACGACATGTGTTGAGTTAAGACGCGTTTAGCACCCGAAATGAGAGGGCAAAACAGTTCAACCGTCATTTATTCTCTAAATTGACATGACTGCCTGGCCACCCTAGGGCGGTATATGCGTGAGGTTAAGCTATTTGATGGCGGATTTTTATAATAAATGGCAGCTTATTGCTGCTTTGTATGTATTCGTTGTGTGTCGTGAGTTTTTGTCTGAGTTAGCCATTGTTCACACACATTATGGTTTGTAGTAGCTGGGGTGGAATTGTTTTTTATCCCTCGAGGAGGTAAGTTGAGTTGTTCAGCAAATATTTTCACGTGAAGAATGTTTTAACCGAATTAACACTGCTACAGATCGAACCACTCTACAGACGGTAGACTTGTGGACATGGACTGAGTCACCAGGTTCTGAAAAGAACCAGTGGCAAAATATCTCAGAGCCAAACACACTTGCATCTATGGACTTAGAGCCCAATTTCGGTTTGTGTTGTGTCGCAGGTCGTTGGCAAGAAGATTGGTTATTCTTACTAATTCGGCTCGGCGAAACCGAAATCGTGTATATAAATCAACATCGTCGTACTCGTTAAATGGATCTACACGGTCACGGACAATCCGTTCGCGACGCAACCCGCGTTGAAACTCCTCTTCCCATTGCTCGAAACGAATAGCCATCTTTTGTTTTTATTTTTTAACGTATTTAGTGGTCTTTAATACAGACTCTTAATCGCATGACATGGAACTTACACCAACTAGTTGGGAGGTGTAAAATCTAAGTTAGGACTTAGCGTTACGTTGGAACTATCTGCTTGGTGCAACTGCCATTTTTTTAGTAGAGTGTAAAGTCGAACGTAGGGGCAATCTACGTCCATCGTAGCTTAAGTTAGAACTTACGTTCGACTGGTGCAACCGGCTGCTGGGTTCCAGTTGTATTGAGTTCCCGAACTGAACGGCATTATACAAACATTCGTATCGCTCACACACACCGCCAGCACAGCCGCTTGCCGGAGCGGCACAGCACTCTGTGGATTGACAAATACGTCATCGTACGTATTCTGAGCTGTGACCATCGACTTTTGAACTCTGAACTCATACATCTATTCGGAACACAAAGAACTGTAAAATACATCGGGATTGTATTGCCATGTTGTTATATTGTTATTGCATTAGTTAAGTTGTTTATTGATTGTATATTTATAGCAAGCGTGAACGAGAGAGTGATTGGGCATTAGGCCACTGATATTGAATGGGTATGAAAATAGTTATTAAAGCAAATATTTAGAGTAGGTTCATTGAATGTATCTATTTATAATAATTAATATTAGTACATGTCTTATTTAATACTGAATGGCTTTTATCTCTTCATTATATTTAATATTAGTCAATATTACAGGGGAGTGAGATCTTAGTTACACTCACTCTATACACATCATTTTAGTAGCGGATTAATGCTCCCGCTACATTTTTTCCATTATTATATCATTATCGTGATATATATCGTTATCGTGATATAAAATAATCCATATCGTGATATATGTTTTTTTCCATATCGCCCAGCCCTAGTGTGTGTGTGTGTATATGAGTGTGTGTGTTCATGAGTGTGTGTGTGTGTCTGTGAGTGAGTGTGTGTGTGTGTGTGTGTCTGTGAGTGAGTGTGTGTGTGTGTGTGTGTGTGTGTGTGTGTGTGTGTGTGTGTGTGTGTGTGTGTGTGTGTGTGTGTGTGTGTGTGTGTGTGTGTGTGTGTGTGTTCACCTGGAGTCTCCGTGCTTGCTCAGGTGAACCTGCAGGAGCCATTGGAAGGGGTGTTGGGGCATAAATAGGCCGACACACAACGCCAGGAACTGCCAACCCTGCACACACACAAACACACACACACACACACACACACACACACACACACACACACACACACACGTGCACACAGAGCACATAAAACACACACACACACACTCATATTAATCAAATCATAATATCACCGTATTTATACTTTCCTTACAAAGAACATCTCATAATATTCCTATCACATTTCCCATGATACTTATGTGGAGTCATAGGACCTCTGGTCACTATAAGAAATCCCATTAACAGACATTAGTACAGTATACCTTTTCCTCAGATGCTTTGGTGCATTTCCCAGATCAAAACGACTTGTTCAACCTCCACATCATCAGTTTCTCATTCTATTGAACAAATGCTTTGGCACATTGAAGCAAATGGTTATGTACAATTGTCTGCTGTTTCTTACTCTATCCATTGATTCTGTCTGCTGTTTCTTACACTATCCATTGCTTCTGTCTGCTGTTTCTTACACTATACATTGCTTCTGTCATGTTGATCAAAGTGTATTATACCGATTCTCTGTTGAACAGTCTTACCCCCCAACACATTTAGGCATTAGTTCATTGCAAAACTTATTACATGCAAAAGTGTTATTTTTAAGCATTTTGACTATCTTGTTCAGTAATGACACAAGGAATTGTCAATATGATGGCACTGACATGTTCATTGATGTAAATATTTACTTTTGAGACATAAACTAGGGATTTTGAGCAAGTGAGGGGCTTTTCCAGGTAACCAAATGTACCAAAGCGACTGGGTAAAATGAACATCAGCATGCCCCCCGCTCCCCCTTGTGGCGGGTCGGTGTACCTGCAGGGGCCCCGGCTGCCCCGGTGGTTGTCTCTTCCTGGTCTGCTTGATCAGCTGACAGTAGAACTCATTCTGCAGCTCGGGGTGTGTCAGGCACACCTGCAAAGCACTCTGGGCCAGAGACACATGGTAGTCGATGGCAGGGGCGTCTATGGCTACGTTGATGAAGAGCTGACACGTCTGAAACAGACAAGACATTCTGCGTTTAAGATGAGATCATTTATTATGTTTTCAAAACCAGTGATTCATGCCATCAGACACTTCACTTATTATAAACATTTGGCTGACTGGTCAATAACATCTTTATTGACTGGGTTTACCATATAACCAGTAAACAATAGCACTGGGTCAGTTTAGCATTCTCTCCTTTAGCATGTTGCAAGGTTCTTCCATTTACTTATATTTCGCTGTAATTTGTAATCCAGTAAATCTTTTAAACTAGAATGTCTGTCCGTGTGTTGTGCAATCTCTGACTACGGCCAAATGGAACTGCCCAGTGGCCTTAACTAACCCTTTAAACACACATACAAGTTTTGATGTGTGTTTATAATTAACCATTTAGGGTCCATGTAGTCATTCCAGGCTAGGGATGACTCACACACACACACACACACACACACACACACACACACCCACACCCACACACACACACTCACACACACTCTCTCACTCACACCACACACAATTACATACACACACACACACACACACACACACACACACACACACACAGACACACACACACACACACACACACACACACACACACACACACATTGTGTCCATGTAGTCATTCCATGCTTGACTGGCACTGAAGTCAGTGTCTGTGTTGAAAACACTGATGTGATTGTAAAAGATTCATTAGTGGTAAATTGTTAAATCGTACAGACCTCATGGGATTTTGCATACAAATGCACAAAATAATGAACAGAGAACAGACTAAATAGACAGATACTTGGTATTAGAAGTATATTCATATAAAGATGCCTGTAGCTGACAGAACATTTCCTATAAAAGCACGGGACCACACCCACTGGAACTCTATGGAGTTTGAGTGTGTTTGTGTGTGTGTGTGTGTGTGTGTGTGTGTGTGTGTGTGTGTGTGTGTGTGTGTGTGTGTGTGTGTGTGTGTGTGTGTGTGTGTGTGTGTGTGTGTGTGTGTGTGTGTGTGTGTGTAGGTGTGTGTGTGTGTGTGTGTGTGTGTGTGTGTGTGTGTGTGTGTGTGTGTGTGTGTGTGTGTGTGTGTGAGAATCCCCAGTGCCTCCATTCCTGTGGAATTACTCTCAATGGCATGAATGTGACAGCTCAGTCTTGAGTAATAGCTTAGGTATGTACTGTATGCCATTCTGTTTGTGTAATGACCGTGTAATGTAAAGATGACTAATGGTCATGTGTGTGAGAAATTGTGTGTGAGTGTGTGTGTGTGTGTGTGTGTGTGTGTGTGTGTGTGTGTGTGTGTGTGTGTGTGTGTGTGTGTGTTTTGTTTGTGTAATGATGTGTAATGTAAAGATGACTACAGGTCAGGTGTGTGAGAGTCTGGATCTCATGCTGAGTTGTGATTATACTGATACACCAGATCAAGAGAAGTGCCTCCCATAGTAACAGATATAAACAGAAACGAACTCTAATTTATCACCTCTCTTTTTCACCTCTTTTAGAATTAGCAAGCCAAGTGTGTGTGTGTGTAAGTGTACCACCTTCATTTAGTGAAATGATGTGATGATTTGAGCACAGTAGTGTGTGTGTGTGTGTGTGTCCCACCTTGAAGAGTTTGACTGCCTCTGTCTGGAGAGCTTTGGAGGGGAGGGTGGTGAGGGGAGAGATGAGAGCCTCCTTACTGAAACACAACACTGGATGCCTCCAGATCTGAGAGCCTAACACACACACACACACACACACACACACACACACACACACTCACACGAACGCACACACACACACACACACACACACACACACACACACACACGAACGCACACACACACACACACACACACACACACACACACACACACACACACACACACACACACACACACACACACACACACACACACACACAATCATGTTCTCAGTGGTCATGATGACAGCAGTAGAGTTGGTCTAATTTAGAATAACAGTAATAATTTAATAGCACCCTTAATGCCTGAAACTTGACATTTAGGGATGACTATCACACACACACACACA
>NC_137910.1:2032028-2039528 GCF_963457725.1 Sprattus sprattus | reverse complement strand
GAGGGCAATTAACTGTTTTCAGTGGGCTGTTGTGGTAAACAACATCAAGGCGGTGACGCCATCAGGCCTGATGGAAACAGCATGTCGTTGAGCCAAGATGGCTGCCGCTGGGTAGGTGAGGAGAGAAGCATCCACGAATCACCAGCCTGATATGAACGGAGTGGCCGCTGATACTGTCCACGAAAGTGACTCATGACTCAGTTGCTTATCTCACCAAAACTCCAAAACAAGACTGTGGTCTACCACTCCCTCTCCTCCCTCTCTCTTTTTTCCCTTGCGATGCTTTTCGCCAATCCCTCTCATCCTCCCTTTCTCCTTCCCTGCACTCCTCTTTACCCATCTCTTTTGTTTTGCTTTCCTCCTCTCTGGTGCTGTGTGTGTGTGTGTGTGTGTGTGTGTGTGTGTGTGTGTGTGTGTGTGTGTGTGTGTGTGTGTGTGTGTGTGTGTGTGTGTGTGTGTGTGTGTGTGTGTGTTTGTGTGTGTGTGTGTATCTCTCTTCCGCTATCTCCCCCTTTCTCTCTCTGAATCTCTGTGTCTCACCAGTTCATTGCAAAAATGTCTGCCCTGGACTGAAGAGAGTTTGTCACTACTCCACACTGAGCTTGAATTTAACTCTTTCAGTGTCTTGTTGGATAAAACTTTTGTGAATCCATTTGAATGTAAACAGGCTCAACTTCCAAGCCCTCATTTTTGCCATCACAAGTGAGAACTCTTCCTGTGCGGAACACTTAACAGCTAGAGCCCTCTCTCTTTGTGTGTGTGTGTGTGTGTGCGTGTGTGTTTGTGTGTGTGTGTGTGTGTGTGTGTGTGTGTGTGTGTCAAGTGAGAACTCTTCATCAGTGAGGCACAGCTTTCCTCTGGAGGAATCCTTCCCACAATGCTGTCTGCCCCCAAGGGACAGGGAGGAGAGCTGTCATCCTATCTGTGCCCACTTCCTGTGCGGTACACTTAACAGTTAGAGCCCTCTCTCTATGTGTGTGTGTGTGTGTGTGTGTGTGTGTGTGTGTGTGTGTGTCTGTGCTATTTGCGTGCCCCCCAGAGTGATGTGTGCCTATAATAAATAATATTATTATTTTGAACATATCTTATATGCCATGATGTGTATTGCCATTGGATCATGATGTGTATTGCCTTTTATAAGATCCAACATTTCACAATTCTACATCTTTATTTTTCACTTTCCGTACATGCATATTAGCTTTAAGTGTAGGCCTACTGTTGAACTCTCTTCGCTGTGTAGGTTATTTGAAGAGCCTATTGACATGCACTCTGTGGAGATTTACTGAGTTTACAATAGACGCGACTGTCCTCTAAACTCCACGATGAGGTATGAATTTGTCTGCTTTCTGCTTTCAAGGAAAATGGTGCTCGACCGTTTCAGAACCATCTGGATCTAGACTACTTTACCATGATGAAGTAGACTAGAAAAAACGGTTTAGACCTACTAGTTCTTTAAGATGGTATCGCTAAAATAAAAAGAGGAAAGAGTGATTGAGATAGATTCTAGACTTCTGGAACGGCGAACACTAATCTCTTCAATTATTGATCCACAGATTCACAGTTTAAATTCATGATGTTTGCGAGCGGTGATGCCAGACTATTCCATGACTATTTAGTCAGAATAAACTTTCCGTAATGAAGCGTGTGAATTTCATCTAAAGTAGATAATAAAATATACATCTAACGAATGCAAGATCGTATAGATTAGATTTTCACAAACTTTTAACAAACATATTTCAAGTCGTTTTAAAACAATACACGTGTCCTGGGGAAAAGACTAATTATTTTCGTCTTGGAAAAACAACATGACAGCCAAAGGCTACTGTCAAATAATTTTCTAGTATTCGAAATGTTAACGTTTTTACTCACCCAGTATACAGCAGATGCTATTCAGAAGTTGGCCCCGCACTCACTCCATGTCACATACAAATGCCGCGGTGTCCCAGTTATTTCTGTCTTATTAACCTCATTTTGGAATAAAGTCGAGGTTTCTTTTCCATCGCAAAGTTTTCATTTCAGCATTCCCTGACCAAGTATGAAAACGGGTGGGCTCAAGGGCGTGGCTTGTGGAAGCCTTGCCCTATCCCATACATTCTAGGTGCAATCATGTAGATCTGCCTTCGTGAGTTATGGTATTTCAAGTGACTCGATTATTATCCAATCACAACTATACTTGAAGAAACTGTAATTGTACACCAATCAGCGTTCAGACTGGGTGGGACTTACATGAATTCCGGAATTGACGTTTCACACGTGTAGCAGTCGAAAATGTACCGCTGTTTCTGATGTGCAAGTCTCACATTAATGCAAGAAAGCGGATTTAGCTGTTGTTAGAAGGAATATTTCGGTAAGTTATATTTGCTGCCAGTTTGGGTGCATGTACAAGCTGAGCAAATACAAGCGCTACACAGATAGCAGTATGCAAACTAAACCATACTTTCATATTTGCACCAAAACCATATAGCTTGCTAGCTAACGTTAGGTAGCAGTTAAGTTGACTGACCTGTTCGTTCATGTAAAGCTGAGTTTACAATAACCTTCTTGTGGTGTCAGATAATAACTGTATGAGTTTCACAACTATTTCACATTACATTAGAACAATACAACCTTCGTAACGTTATTCAGTGATAGTTTCAATCTTCAGTCACGACCACAAGTTGCATCCCTCTAACAATAAACATACATGATATTTTCATTTATTTATTCATATTTTCACTGAATGGTTAGTAGTGACTCGGTAGTCAGTCAGTCTGCGATATGTCAAGTGCACCGAAGTGGTTTGGCTCACTTTGCCAGATAACTGTTAAGGCGATGACTTATTGTAAACATAACAACCGATGTCCTCCTTGATATGGATGTAAGTATTTATCCTCGGAAGTGGTTTGAGATGGGTTAGTCATTGAAAGTTGTCGTGTTGTAGACTCCGTCATGGTGGTAAAGAAGAAGACGGCCAAGGTGGAAGCTGTGGTGCTGGACGATGCTAAATTGGAAAGACTACGAAGTGAGTAATCGACTAGCCAATGGAGGGTTGTTATGGTTGGCTGTGGTAAAGTCCACATGTACTACTTTTGTGTGTGTGTGTGTGTGTGTGTGTGTGTGTGTGTGTGTGTGTGTGTGTGTGTTTCAGCTTCCCTCGCTGCTGAGGGAAATGCCACTGGCACGGAGCTCGCTCAGACCTTGCTGGAGTGTCTGGCTTTGACTGACCCGGTCCAGCAGATCCAGATTATCAAGAAGGTGTGTTGTTCACCTCACGTGCCAGTAGCGTTATCTTGACCACAGTGAACTAGTCTCATTGCATTTCAGTTGACATTGTGTTCTTAATACGTAAGTAGAGTGTACTTCTTGTATACAATAGGCAAATGAGAAATGCATTGTAATAAAACCCTTAAATGAAGACCTTAAATGAAGGCCTTAAATGCTGCAAGTACATTGTAGTTCTGCTTAAGGCTACTTGAAATGTGCCAAGTCAATTCAAATGAAGGATGAGAGTCGATTGACTAGCATAGATTATGTTCAAGCTGTCGTTTGCAGTCAAGTCTAGTTCTGCTGCAGTCCAATTGCAGATGGGCGGATACGTGCCTGCTGAGTATTAGTGTGCTAACTCAGTTCCAGTGTATCTGCAACAGGATACTAGCATGGAGGCCTGTGTGCTGTAAACATTCATCCTTGTCGATTAATGACAGTAGTCTATTGCCACAGTACATTCCCTGACTTTTCTTTATTAGACTTCTTATGTTCAGGCCATATAAGGACATATCTTGGCACTTGCATCCACATGCTCTCTGAAGGCGTTTGAGCCTCAGTTGTCTCTGACTCACCCTGTTGTCCTGCCAGGCTGGGGACATGTTGGAGGGTACCCCTCAGCCTGATGTCTCTGACTCCTCTCTGTTGTCCTGCTAGGCTGGGGACATGTTGGAGGGTACCCCTCAGCCTGATGTCTCTGACTCCTCTCTGTTGTCCTGCTAGGCTGGGGACATGTTGGAGGGTACACCTCAGCCTGAGGACAGCCCGTCGTCACCAGCCCCTCTCCTGCTGGCCAGTGTGGAGGCTCTGTGTGTGATGTTCATCTCCGTCCAGGCCAGGAACCCCCTGAAGAGGGCCACTGCCAGGTACTGCCTAAGGGGAATCTCTGGTAGGGCTGAACGATTCATTGCATTTGCGATTAAATCGCGATAAGGTGAAACGCGATTTTCAAACCGCAACATTCGCTATAACAACGTTGTCAAAAAAAATTAAAGATTCTTTAGATTCTTTTTTAATTTTGCACACAGTGTTTAAAAAGTGCATGCTTTGTGTTTAAACTTAAATTACTTAAATGCACAGTGGCAAAGCCACCGATTTGTTGTTCTTGTTTCTGTAATGAGCAGTTACATGTAAAATGTGGGAAAGAATATTTAACACTAAATGTATCTAATATTGTGTTGGTCATATTTAAATCATTCATTACATTTTGTTGTGGTAAAAAAGGAGGATAAAAAAATAATCAAATATTAAATCACAATTATATTACTTTGCCAAATCGTTCAGCCCTAATCTCTGGAGTGTGTTGAATGAAATCTTCATAGTACAGAGGCCGTAGAAACCTGAGGGCCCGAACTCACTGTGGCCCCAGTCAGAGAAGTGGATCATGATCATAAAGGCATTACTGTGAGGCCTGCAGTGACGCATTATATAATTCACATTCTCTTTTGTGAAATACATTGGAGCAGATATCCACTGTAACATGGACAAATGTACTACACTGGTCTCTATTGTGCATTTAGAATCACAGATTAAACAATGGCTATACGGTCTGCAGCCAACACTTTTTTGGAAACGGTATTCTACAACTAAAATGTCCGTCCTTATCAATGTGTCTGTTGTCCTCACAGCACACGCCACTTATGAGTGCATTGTTATTATTTCACGAGTAACCATACCGTCATGGTAACCATAGTAACCATAACGTTTTCATATCCTGACTTCCATTTTTCTGTTTCCTGTCCGTCCCCAGCGCGTTGAGATCAGTCCCTGAGTGGTTGCAGGAGCCGACCGCCGTCTGTCTGTCTGTGGCTCTGTCTGACGGTCTGTCGTCCTTGGGCTCGGAACACTACACCAACCTCACGGACACGGTCACTTCCTGTTTGGATCGATTTCCCATCGGTGAGTCTTAGATGCCTTCACATGCTGTGCCTGCCTCATAGTTAACAAGAATGGGAGCATTCAGAGAATGCAAACCTCTGCCTTGTAACCTTGACCTTTGACCTTGACATCTGAAAATCAAATCAATTATTGCCATTATATTACCCAATCTCCACACAAAGTTTGATGGAAATCGGTCCATGCGTTTCTGCGTAATCCTGCTGACAAACAAACAAACAAACAAACATACAGGGGTGAAAACATACCCTCCTTGGCGGAGGTAACTAGATGCTAAGGTGATGATGCATGAACACATCGTGGGTGAGGGGGTTTACAGAAGGTCTCCATTCGTATTGATTGATTTCTCGCCTTGAACTTTAAATGCCCAACTTAATGTTGTATTTCTTGTCCTACAGGCGAGAGGTGTATTCAAATTCTACAGACAGATGGTAAGTGAGGGAAAGCCATGAGAAACAAAATGAGTCACAGCATACAGGGATGTGTTATCTGGAAACCAGAATCAGAATGAAATTACTGTAAACAAACAACCCTGTCATTTTGTGAATATGGTTGATGCAGGTTTACAGTTGATAACCCAACATTACTGTGTTTGAATGTGGTTGATGAAATTCTGTGTATCTTCCGTGTGTGTGTCTCCTCAGTGCTTCAGTTCTTCCAGAAGGCTTTAAGTGAATACTTCAATCTGAACAGGTAAATCTGTCGGTTCTAAACACGTTACAAGTTACAAGTCTTTTATTTGTCAGATGCACAAAAGGACACAGGGTCAGACTGGACACTGAAAATCTTAAGACAAGGCACCGACCAAAAAGTCCTACCATAACATAACATAGTATAACAGAACAAAACAGAACAAAACATGACATACACTCTGTAATAAACATGTATTCGACGCGTTCTCTTACGCCTCTGTAGCCTCTGATGTAAATTAACTCTTTAGGGGAATCTGGTCGGTACCAGCTTTGACTCTGACCCCCATGCGTGCGTGCTCCTTCCTCCAGGACCCTCTCAGGGCGGCACGTGGTCCAGGCCCAGCTGATGTTCTCCTGCCTGGGGGCCGTGAAGGCCTCGATGCTGGTACTGCAGAGGACTCAGAAGCGTCTGGAGACGACGGGACCTGAATGCCCACTCCAGCGGGCACTGAGTGGCCTGATGGGATGCTACACGCGCATCCTCACAGACGGTGTGTGTGTGTCTGTGTGTGTGTGTGTGTCTGTGTGTGTGTGTGACGTGTGTGACGTGTGTGTGTGTTTGTGTGTGTGTGTGTGTGTCATGTGTGACGTGTGTATTCATAGAGAGACTGCAGTCTGGAACCATGGGATTTTCTCTTTGGTTCTGTTTGAAATGGAAGGGTTTTTACACGAAGGGTTGTTTGGTTCTAAGCATCATATGATTTAGCGAAGGGTTGTTTGGTTCTAAGCATCATATGATTTAGCGAAGGGTTGTTTGGATCTAAGCATCATATGATTTAGCGAAGGGTTGTTTGGTTCTAAGCATCATATGATTTAGCGAAGGGTTGTTTGGTTCTAAGGCTTTTCGGTTGGCATTTGGTTTTCCATCTCTTCCTCTTTTAAGGCAACCATCACTGTGTTTATTATAATAAAAATTACTGTTTTCCCGCAAAAACAAGAGTCGTGGCCTTTTATGTTATGGGACCTTTGGTTCTCCGGGTCTGCCGTAACAGCACCATAGGATTTAGCTCTGAAAATACTTTCTAACTCTGAACGGGGCCATGCTGGTTGTTGTCACTGTACCTTATCTGGCTTTGTATTAGATTTGTCTATGTCACCGTCCTTTCCTCACCTGATCTTCTGTGTCTCTCTCTCTCCCCCTGTAGAGGAGTTCATTCAGTCCGTCCAGAGTACTGCTGGGATGGCGGTGGTGTTGCTCATCAGGTCCGTGACGGAGAGCGAAGAGGATGTGGCCAAAGAGGTGAGAGTCATCAGTAATAGGAATATTAACAGTAGAATTACAGTAGAAATGCACCAACATAATGGTGCAATATATGAATCGCAATAAAAACCATGAATACATTCTACCTTCTTCATTAACAGTAGAATGTGTTTGAAATGAATGGGGTTGTATTGATAAATGGTATTGCTTTTGTTTGGGAGGGAAATTATGTTCAAACTACATTGGCATAAAGATAGGATTGTATCCATCCAGCTCAGCCCAACAGACACAAGTACACGTCACACCAGCACCCACGTAATGGGACAATATATGAATAGCAATACAAACCATGAATACATTCTACCTTCTTCTTCTTCGTCTTCTTCTTTAAAGTGTTCCAACAACCATTTAATATCTGATATGGTTTTAGATTGCAGGTCTGCTTCAGTGCACCCAGCCGCGTGACCC
>NC_137910.1:2007028-2012028 GCF_963457725.1 Sprattus sprattus | reverse complement strand
TGGAAGAGAGCCACCACATCTTTTCCTGGGAAAAGCCTGTGTGTGTGTGTGTGTGTGTGTGTGTGTGTGTGTGTGTGTGTGTGTGTGTGTGTGTGTGTGTGTGTGTGTGTGTGTGTGTGTGTGTGTGTGTGTGTGTGTGTGTGTGTGTGTGTGTGTGTGTGTGTGTGTGTGTGCTCTTTCAGCAACTGTATCCACCAAACCTGTAATGAAGCGAACCCAGTCACTCTCTCAGGGCGGCGGCCATGTTGTTTGTCCTGGTTTTCAGACACACCACTTCCTCTTGGTCAGCACCTTTACCACTGTCCAGAACCTGCTGATTGGTCAGCACCTTTACCACTGTCCAGAACCTGCTGATTGGTCAGCACCTTTACCACTGTCCAGAACCTGCTGATTGGTCAGCACCTTTACCACTGTCCAGAACCTGCTGATTGGTCAGCACCTTTACCACTGTCCAGAACCTGCTGATTGGTCAGCACCTTTACCACTGTCCAGAACCTGCTGATTGGTCAGCACCTTTACCACTGTCCAGAACCTGCTGATTGGTCAGCACCTTTACCACTGTCCAGAACCTGCTGATTGGTCAGCACCTTTACCACTGTCCAGAACTTGCTGATTGGTCAGCACCTTTACCACTGTCCAGAACCTGCTGATTGGTCAGCACCTTTACCACTGTCCAGAACCTGCTGATTGGTCTGCTGGAACTTGACTGGAATAAGCTCTTCATAATGAGTTAGTTACATTAAAGACAAATTACTTTTCTGTATACGAATTGTTATACTCTACTGTGTGTGTGTGTGTAACTTATTTGTGTACGGGTGAATGAGTGTGTGTGTGTGTGTGTGTGTGTGTGTGTGTGTGTGTGAGTAATTGTGGTGTTTTGCATGGGGGGGGACCCACTCTGCACTGCAGCGTGGTTCACACGGAGCTCAGTGAAATCCCTGTGCCCTCTCACACACACACACACACACACACACACACACACACACACACACACACACACACACACACAGTGCCCTCAGTGCCACCACAGCTGGGCAGCGTGCCACCCGCCAGCGTCCCTAAATCACATGTTTCCTCGCCACCCTGCAATTTCAGGGTTCCTATCTTAAGGGCACCGTGGCATCGTCAGCAGTGAGTCATGTGGGGGGGCATGCACAAGTCAAAGGGTCACACGGAGTTATCAGGAACTATAACATCTTTATTGTGTGTGTGTGTGTGTGTGTGTGTGTGTGTGTGTGTGTGTGGTGTGTGTGTGTGCGTGTGCGTGTGTGCGCGTGTATAACATCTTTACACCCAGTGGTTATGGACCAGTAATACACTCTTAGTGTGTGTTTGTGTGTGTGTGTGTGTGTGTGTGTGTGTGTGTGTGTGTGTGTGTAACATCTCTACACCCAGTGGTTATTGACCAGTCATAGAATCTCAGTGTGGTACTAGAGTGTGTGTGTGTGTCTGTCTCAGTGTGTGTGTGTGTTGAGGTATCAGAGTCTGTAATGTTTCACTCTCAGTGGCTGTGTGTGAGTCACACAGGCCTAGTGCAGTATCAGGCTCTATAATGTGTTGGTCTCTGTGCTTAAGTCATAGTCACCAGCAAAGTATTAGGATTAACAGACATGCCATACTCGCTAGCTATCTAACTCTAACTGCTTCTAGGGTATTAAAGCATATAACTTTTGTAAACTTATGTATCAGACACTTTAAATCTGACTGTCACAGGAAGTTATCAAGGACCGTCACATTTCCTACCCAGTGGTGATAAACAGGTCAGAGGGGTCACAGAGAGATATCCAAGCCTATATTTGTTTCTGTAGCTTAGCTTAGCTAACAACAAAGAATGGCGTGTGTGTCCAAGATCACTGAGATCAAATAGTGTCGGCTAGATGAATAAATGTCGGAGTAATCTCGATGTTTTCCATCCGTTGGTTATGAGTGCGTTTTGGGAGTTCCTTTGTCTTGAATTGAAATACTTCCTGTCAGCCTTCAGCTGGTGTGGGAGCTGTTCCTTTCCCGTTATGTGTGTGTGTGAGAGAGTGTGTGCGAGTGTGTGTCTGTGTGGGTGAGTGTGAGTGTGTGTGTGCTGGTGCGGGAGCTGCTCCTTTCCCGTTAAGTGTGATTAGCTTCTAATGCGGCAATTAGACTCTGATGCTAATCGGCTGTAAGTAAGATATGAAAACCACAAGGGACAGAGTCCATCACAGGCGACACACACACATAGACACACACACACTCACACACACACACACACACACACACACACACACACACACACACACACACACTCAAACACACTCACACACACACACTCACACACACTCAAACACACTCACACACACTCACATACACTCACACACACACACACACAGACACTCTCACACACACACACACTCTCACACACTCTCACTCACACACACACACACACACACGCACACCCTCACTCTCACTCACACACACACACCCTCACTCTCACTCACACACACACACACACACACACACACACACACACACACTCATACACTCTCACTCACACTCACACTCACACACTCTCTCACACACACATACACACACACACATAAACATAAGAACAAGTTTTCATCTGTCTCCGTAGTCCCTAACCCTAACATAGTCCCCATTTTCACACGTTTAGTTTGGTGGGCTCTATTATTGAAATGACGTAAATAAAGAAAAGATTGCTTTGTCTCAGCATTGGTTACTCTGATTATCACTCCTTTCCCCCTTTCTTTGTCTCCCTGTTATCTCTCTCTCTGTGCCTCTGTGTCGCTCTCTCTCTCTCTCTCTTTCTCTCTCTCTCTCTCTCTTTCTTTCTTTCTCCCTCTCTCTCTCTCTCTCTCAGGTGGAGGGTGTTGGTCAGTACTTCCGTGAGCAGCTGCTGCAGTCTCGCCACAGAGGGGCGTTTGAGTTGGCCTACGTGGGGTTTGTTCAGCTCACAGAAATGCTCTGCAGGTAAGGTGTGTGTGTGTGTGTGTGCATATGAGATATGAGTACGTACATCTATGTGTGTGTGTGTGTGTGTGTGTGTGTGTGTGTGTGTGTGTGTGAGTGCTCGTCAGACACACAGTTCTGCAGGAGAGGCATCTGTGCGTGTTTGTGTGTGTGTGGATATGAGTATGTACATCTGTGTGTGGGTGCTCGTCAGTCACACAGTTCTGCAGGAGAGGCGTGTGTGTGTGTGTGTGGGTGTTTGTGTGTGTTTTATGTGAACATGTGAGACAGAGGAACCTTCTCATCTATCAGCTGATAAACATTTTGATCATCGGTTAATCAGAATGGATTAGATTGTTGAGGCAAAAGTTTTTCAGTTGATCTACAGAGATATCACCATCTCACACACACACACACACACACACACACACACACACACACACAACTGAAAATGTTAAACACAAAGATAACAACAGCAATAGATTGAATGCTTTAATCCCATCAATACTACCTTTACATCTTTAATGAGACATCTGTTATATAGTGACTGTTGTACCACTCTGCCTAGCTTTCGTCCACCTCTAGAAATGTGGGAGTAATGCCAGGCTTTTTACAGCACTGCTGTCTAATATCCAAGAATTTTCTACTCAGAACATTAGAAAAATACTGAAATAGATATTTTGTATTTCAAACCTTCATTGCAGTTTTCTATCTAGAACTTCTAGAACATTCTATGGACCACCCTTTGATGTTCTATTTGTAACCCTTAAGAGCTGAACACTGCCATAAAGCTGAGGGCCCTTTGGGGACACATGACTGGCCACACACACACTCACACACACACTCACACACACACTCACACACACACTCACACACACACACACACACACACAAACACTCACACACACACTCACACTAACACACACTCACACTCACACTCACACACACACTCACACTCACACACACTCACACACACCTTTGGGAACACATGACTGGCCAATATTTACAGTTGTTGACTGAGCATCTTTGGTACGGTTAGCTTAGCTTAGCGAAATGTGAGTGTGTGTTGTGTTTCCAGAGACGCCTGTAGGGGTCAGAGGGCGCGGATGCTTGCTTTGCGAGCGTGTGAGGGCAGCCTCGTGGAAACCTCGATCTGAAAAGGCACACAGCCAGACTGAGCCTTATGGGGTGTTGATTGTGGGCTGTTTGACTGCCCCGCTCTTTTGAAGGTTGCCTTTGTGTCTCATTGTATGGTCTTTTGTGTGTGTGTGTGTGTGTGTGTGTGTGTGTGTGTGTTCTCTCCTGCTCCACACTCATTTGTTTGATCAGGTCTTCCTGGTCGACTGCCTCTTGTAAAACAGCCGGACTTTTCATAACCAAAGCCTGCATTCCTTCTCTTGCTGTTTTGTGCTGTGCTGTGCTGTGCTGTGTGTGTGTGTGTGTGTGTGTGTGTGTGTGTGTGTGTGTGTGTGTGCACGTGTGGGTGGGTCACCAGTGCATGCATGCTTTGTTTCTTCTCGTCTACTCTCATTAATATTTTCTGTGTACCTTAAACCAATGAGGAAAAAGAAGTAACTAAGCAAAGCCGATGCCTGTTTAGACTTTTAGAGTCCTAGTTAGACTGCTTCAATCCTTAGATAGGCCTACCTGTTTAGACTATTAGAGTCCTAGTTAGACTGCTTCAATCCTTAGATACCTGTTTACACTATTAGAGTCCTAGTTAGACTGCTTCAATCCTTAGATACCTGTTTACACTATTAGAGTCCTAGTTAGACTGCTTCAATCCTTAGATACCTGTTTAGACTATTAGAGTCCTAGTTAGACTGCTTCAATCCTTAGATACCTGTTTACACTATTAGAGTCCTAGTTAGACTGCTTCAATCTTTAGATACCTCCTGTTTAGACTATTAGAGTCCTAGTTAGACTGCTTCAATCCTTAGATACCTGTTTAGACTATTAGAGTCCTAGTTAGACTGCTTCAATCCTTAGATACCTGTTTACACTATTAGAGTCCTAGTTAGACTGCTTCAATCCTTAGGCTGCGGGTTTGAGCCTGAGAGGGA
>NC_137910.1:1989528-1994528 GCF_963457725.1 Sprattus sprattus | reverse complement strand
GTCTCTCCCTTTCAGAGATCCACTGTTGAACACTAACACACACACACACACACACACACACACACACACACACACACACACACACACACACACACACACGACACTCTCTGGCTGTGTCTTTCTCTCTCTGTCTCTCCCTTCCATAGATCAACTGTCTCACAGCAATACACTATCTATATATGTGTCTACAGCATATGTCTCACACACACACACACACACACACACACACACACACACACTCTCTCTCTATATACTGTATGTGTCTACAGTATATGTCTGTGTTTTCTTTTTTAAATTTCCCTCAGGATTAATAAAGTATCCATCTATTTATCTATCCATCTTCAACACACACACACACAGGAGTCACGTGGGATCGCCGAGTAAGATGGTCGCACATTAGAAGCTGTCCAGAAGCCCCACCGAATTAAATCAATTCATCCGTTCATTTCTTGATATTTTGTCATATTTTTTGACGAATTTTTGTTTGAGAATACTCCATCGTTAATTTTAAGCAATTTATACCAACTAAAGTACAGCAAATAAGCCATGTCTTCCTCGAAATATTTCAAATCCACACGTGGGAAACCTACTCCCACTGACTCCAGTGCTGCTAGTCCACCACGAATTGAGCAGAATGCTAGCCTGGAAACCCTTTTCGCTGAAGTGGGTAAAATGAGCGCCACACTGCTTAAGGTCGCTTCAGATGTCTCAACAATCAAGGAAACTACTGCTGAACTAAAAAATGCTGTAAACGCCATGCAAGAACGGCTGACTGAGGTGGAAGGCAGAGTATCCGACATTGAGGACACCACACAGCAACTGGTGAGCAACCGCGAGCTACACAGCAAGCGTATAGACACCCTATGGGATCGTGTGGAGGACTTAGAAAACAGAAGCCGCCGTAACAATGTAAGACTTCTAGGTCTATCAGAGGGCACGGAAGGGGATGACATAAAGGCATGCATCAACAAGATACTGTCAGAGGGATTGGGCTTGGACGTTGACAGTGAATTCGAAATTGAAAGAGCACACCGCTCTCCCGGATCTCGCCCGAACAACGTTCAGTCTCCTAGGCTGATTATGATAAAATTCCTGCGCGCTACTGCAAGAGACACAGTTCTGAAAGCTGCAAGGGAGAAGAGGGGAGCGGTGTGGTGTGGATGCAACATCTCCCTTTTCCCAGACATGACCAGGGAGCTAGCTGAGAAGAGGAAAGCTTTTTTAAAGGCGAAACAACTGCTCCACCAAAAGAAGGTACGATTCAGTCTCGCTTTCCCGGCGACACTAGGATTTACATGGAGGGGGAGGAGCAGAAAGTTTCAGGATGCGTCGGAGGCTGTCAAGTTCATCGAGCAACAAATGACTGTGAGGGAGCACAATGACGGAGACAACACGGATGGAGATTAAAAAGATGAGACGATCTACGAAATTAACTAGGAGAATATGAGAGAGGTATGGTGGGGCTGGACAATGTTTGTGTGTCTATCTGAACTAGGGAGCTAGTCGAACATTCCACAGACCAAAACGATTTATTTTTCTTTTTTCTTTTTTCTTTCTTTCTTCCCTTTGACTGTTTTAAAGGGGAATGAGTCTCAGCTTGGTATTCAGAGGCTTGTTTATGTTAATGTGTTCTCCTCTATTGAAGAGGATAGGTTTAGATTGGCCAGTTTGGTCATGTTCGTTTTCTTAGACATTTTCATTATGCTCAGTGATGGTACACTATCAGTTTTTGATTATAATATTGGTACAAGAAGGTCAGATACAATGGGATTACAGTTATATGCCTATACTTACATACATTTTTATTTTCTCATTACGTGAATGGCAAATAATTCCTACGTTAAGGTAGTGTCCTGGAATATAAATGGTTGTGGGAATCCGGTGAAACGGAAGAAGGTACTTTTATATCTTAAACATAAACAAGCTGACTTAGCATTCATTCAAGAAACACATTTTAAGGATGATGAGGCCAAAAAATTTAAAAGAGACTGGGTAGGGCAAGTTTATTATAGCTCCTTCTCCAGTAAAAAGAATGGAGTTCTTATCCTGGTTCATAAGAGGCTGAATTTCTCAGTGGTAAAAGAATCTAAAGATGACAATGGAAGAATGATATGTCTTGAAGCCATCCTAAATGGCATACAATTAACTCTCTGCAATATCTACGCCCCCAATAAAGGTGACCCATCTTTTTTTCACGAGGTCAATAGCATAATCGGGAATGCACAAGGTCAAGTGATTTTGGCTGGAGATTTTAATCAGGTTCTAGATGGTGCACTTGATAAAAGCAAACTTTTAGGAACCCGAACATCAACACCTAAAGATAGAGCTGCCATTCACTCACTGATAGAGGACAATGGTCTGATTGATGTATGGCGATTGGTTAACCCGAGAAATCGAGAATATTCATTTTACTCCCACTGCCACAAATCCTACTCACGAATAGACATTATATTGATATCTCAAAACCTGATCAATGATGTAATTGATAGCAATATTAATGCTATGTTCCTGTCAGACCATGCACCTGTTGAACTCTGTATAAACATACAGTCAGATAGATTAAGACGAGGCAGATGGAGAATGAATACATCCCTGCTGCATGATGAAGTATTTAATAACGAACTAGCAGCGGATTTGTCATCATTTTTTGAGATCAATATGGGTAGCACAGACAAAGTAGCAATGGTTTGGGAAGCATCAAAAGCTTATGTTAGAGGCAAGATCATTGCACAGTCTTCCAAGAAGAAAAGAGAAAATATTGATGCCATCAAGAAATTGGAAAAGGAATTAAGTGAAATGGAAAGAGATCTGGCCAGGCAATATTCTGACAGCCTGTTTAATAATATTTGCAAATGCAAATTTAAATTACATGAGATATTTAATAAAAAGGCTGAATATGCTTTGTTTAGATTAAAAACAACCTTTTATGAGTCAGGGGAAAAAACCGGCAGGCTTTTGGCCAGACAGCTCAAAGAACAAAGCTCCGCACATGTAATTCCAGCAATAAGATCAGGGGGTTCTCTGGTGACTTCCACCAAGGGAATCAATGAGGTTTTCAAAAACTTTTATGAGAATCTGTACAGATCATCAGCTACACCAAACAAGTTATCATTGCAGAACTTTTTCATGAACATAAATCTTCCAAACCTTTCACCCGAACAGGTAGCCCTCTTAGACAAACCAGTGACCCAGGAAGAGGTAAAAATTGCCATTAGATCAATGAAAACGGGTAAATCTCCTGGAAATGACGGGTTCCCTGTAATGTACTATAAAGAATATATAGATATAATTGCCCCTATACTGACCAAGGTATTCGATGAGGCCTTTCAGACTGGCTCACTCCCACCGACTCTGAATGAAGCACTTATATCACTGATTCCTAAAAAAGGTAGAGATCATACAGACCCTGCTAATTTCAGACCAATTAGCCTCATTAATGTAGATAGCAAAATACTGGCCAAAGTACTGGCCTTGCGGCTTGAAACGGTTTTACCATACATTATACATACAGACCAAGTGGGCTTTATAAAGGGTAGATCTTCAACTGATAACTTACGAAGGCTTCTACATTTGATGTGGCTGAACTCTTCCAACACAGCACCAGTGGCTGCTATCTCATTGGATGCTGAGAAGGCCTTTGACAGGGTTGAGTGGGGTTTCCTGCACTCGGCCCTGTCAGGGTTTGGGTTTGGCAATGGTTTCAGCAAATGGATACAAATAATGTACAACTCCCCCAAAGCAGCGGTCATGACAAATGGTGTAACTTCATAATTTTTTGATCTTTTCAGAGGAACACGACAAGGGTGCCCCCTTTCGCCACTCCTATTTACAATTGCCCTGGAACCTCTGGCTGCTGCAATTAGAGCAAACCCCTCCATTAAAGGAGTGAATGGTGGTGGTAGCGAGCACAAACTAATGCTTTATGCAGATGACATTCTTTTCCTGACCAGTGACCCTAAAAACTCATTGCCTGCTCTAATGAACACCATAGGTGAATACTCTAAGCTTTCAGGTTACAAAATCAACTGGACCAAATCAGAAGCAATGCCCATATCCAAACACTGCCATCCACAAGTAATAACACAACATAACTTCAAATGGATTAATAAGGGCATGATCTACTTGGGTATTAAATTAAGCTCTGACCTACATGAGATGACCACACTTAACTTTGATCCACTCCTTCAAAAAACCAAAACAAACCTAGGAAAATGGGAAGTTAAATCTGACTCTGTGGGGTAAAGTAAATGTTGTTAAAATGGTAATAGCCCCTCAATTTAACTATGTATCTATGATGCTACCACTCAGCATACCTGATCACATTTTTAAACAGTATGATAACCTTATTAAAGACTTTCTATGGGCTGGAAGGAAGCCCAGATTTAAGTTGAGCAAATTGCATGCACCCAAAGATAAAGGAGGGCTGGGTTTACCTGATGTTAGACTATATAATTGGTCTTTTGAAATGGTCAAGATAGCTAAACATTGGAGTGGGATTGAGTCTGGTTTGGAGTGGGCCGCTATTGAAAAGGCTCTGGCCGAGCCATTCCAGCCCATAACTGTAATATCTCAGCAGTCAAGTGACAAAGAAAGAGACAAGAATCCAATAATTAAACACTCTAGGGAGGTCTGGGCAAAGGTTCATAAATTACACAAGGTTTCACATTACAAGCAGCAATATGCATCACTTTGGTTAAACTCAGAAGTCAAAATAGGAAAACAAACTGTATTTTGGAGAAGATGGTTAGATAAGGGAATACATACAATAAGTAATCTCTATAAAGATGGTGTATTTAAGTCATTCACTGAATTAGCCCAAGAGTATAATCTGCAAGAGAAGGGGGATTTCTGGAAATACATGCAGATGAGACACTGCGTAACAAAAAAGTGCTGGCCAGATAAAACAGGCAACCCAGTAACCGAATATCTTCAAAACCCACTCAACCATAAGGCATCAGTATTCTACAGTAATTCAATGTATTTAACCAGCAGCACATGTG
>NC_137910.1:1964528-1967028 GCF_963457725.1 Sprattus sprattus | reverse complement strand
TGTTAAATATGAGATGAGTTGCCATAGTGACTTCAGGTTTAGTGTTAAATATGAGATGAGTTGCCGTAGTGACTTCAGATTAAGTGTTAAATATGAGATGCCATAGTGACTTCAGGTTAAGTGTTAAATATGAGATGAGTTGCCATAGTGACTTCAGGTTAAGTGTTAAATATGAGATGAGTTGCCAAAGTGACTTCAGGTTAAGTGTTAAATATGAGATGAGTTGCCATAGTGACTTCAGGTTAAGTGTTAAATATGAGATGAGTTGCCATAGTGACTTCAGGTTAAAGGCACCCAGTGCAACTTTATAGGCTTGAGATTCGAAAAATAAACATTCAATTTCTAGTCTTTTTTACACGTAGTAAGTTTCAATAACTCCATACCATTATATATCGACATTCAAGGAGCAAAGATGAGACGTCGTTGTGTGGTGAGAACTGATAGAAAATCGTACACAACAACAATCGCCGGTGGGGAGAGGCCATTTTTCCATTGACTGGAATCCTGCTTTATTTATTGGTGGCTCCAATAAATAAAGATTTGGGGCGATTGTTGTTGTTTACGATTTTCTATCAGTTCTCACCACACAACAACGTCTCATCTTTGCTCCTTGAATGTCGATATGTAATGGTATGGAGTAGGTCTGAACGATTTGGGAAAATAATCTAATTGCGATTTTTCCCCAAAATATTGCGATTGCGATTCGATATGCGATTGAAATGTTATCCTCTTTTTTTCTCCAACAAAGCGTACTGAATGATTTAAATATGACACAATATTTGATTCATTTAGTGTGAAATATTCTTTCCCACATTTTACATTTGTATTAAACTGCTCATTACAGAAACAAATCGGTGGCTTTGCCACTGTGCATTTAAGTTATTTAAACACAAGGCATGCACTTTTTAAATTGGCCTTATGCAGTAATTGTACTTCAGGGTTAGGGTTAGGATAAGCAGTTTTACATGAGATGAGTTGCCATAGTGACTCCAGGTTAAGTGTTAAATACGAGATGAGTTGCCATAGTGACTTCAGGTTAAGTGTTAAATATGAGATGAGTTGCCATAGTGACTTCAGGTTAAGTGTTAAATATGAGATGAGTTGCCATAGTGACTTCAGGTTAAGTGTTAAATATGAGATGAGTTGCCATAGTGACTTCAGGTTAAGTGTTAAATATGAGATGAGTTGCCATAGTGACTTCAGGTTAAGTGTTAAATATGAGATGAGATGCCATAGTGACTTCAGGTTAAGTGTTAAATATGAGATGAGTTGCCATAGTGACTTCAGGTTAAGTGTTAAATATGAGATGAGTTGCCATAGTGACTCCAGGTTAAGTGTTAAATACGAGATGAGTTGCCATAGTGACTTCAGGTTAAGTGTTAAATATGAGATGAGTTGCCGTAGTGACTTCAGGTTAAGTGTTAAATATGAGATGAGTTGCCATAGTGACTTCAGGTTAAGTGTTAAATATGAGATGAGTTGCCATAGTGACTTCAGGTTAAGTGTTAAATATGAGATGAGTTGCCATAGTGACTTCAGGTTAAGTGTTAAATATGAGATGAGTTGCCATAGTGACTTCAGGTTAAGTGTTAAATATGAGATGAGTTGCCATAGTGACTTCAGGTTAAGTGTTAAATATGAGATGAGTTGCCGTAGTGACTTCAGGTTAAGTGTTAAATATGAGATGAGTTGCCATAGTGACTTCAGGTTAAGTGTTAAATATGAGATGAGTTGCCATAGTGACTTCAGGTTTAGTGTTAAATATGAGATGAGTTGCCGTAGTGACTTCAGATTAAGTGTTAAATATGAGATGCCATAGTGACTTCAGGTTAAGTGTTAAATATGAGATGAGTTGCCATAGTGACTTCAGGTTAAGTGTTAAATATGAGATGAGTTGCCAAAGTGACTTCAGGTTAAGTGTTAAATATGAGATGAGTTGCCATAGTGACTTCAGGTTAAGTGTTAAATATGAGATGAGTTGCCATAGTGACTTCAGGTTAAAGGCACCCAGTGCAACTTTATAGGCTTGAGATTCGAAAAATAAACATTCAATTTCTAGTCTTTTTTACACGTAGTAAGTTTCAATAACTCCATACCATTATATATCGACATTCAAGGAGCAAAGATGAGACGTCGTTGTGTGGTGAGAACTGATAGAAAATCGTACACAACAACAATCGCCGGTGGGGAGAGGCCATTTTTCCATTGACTGGAATCCTGCTTTATTTATTGGTGGCTCCAATAAATAAAGATTTGGGGCGATTGTTGTTGTTTACGATTTTCTATCAGTTCTCACCACACAACAACGTCTCATCTTTGCTCCTTGAATGTCGATATGTAATGGTATGGAGTAGGTCTGAACGATTTGGGAAAATAATCTAATTGCGATTTTTCCCCAAAATATTGCGATTGCGATTCGATATGCGATTGAAATGTTATCCTCTTTTTTTCTCCAACAAAGCGTACTGAATGATTTAAATATGACACAATATTTGATTCA
>NC_137910.1:1919734-1929734 GCF_963457725.1 Sprattus sprattus | reverse complement strand
CCCTGGTTCAGGTGGTGCCAGGCTCCGACAGGAAGCTAAAGCCTCTGCAGGAAGAGGAAGTTAGCAAAGCAGCTTTGGGTGGGCAGTCAGCAGGTCCAACATTCTGCTGGGCCGGTGTTGAAGAAGTTAGTTCGCATTTCTTTTTTTTATTGAAGTTCAAATCTGCGCCATTTAATTTTGTTTGCACAATTTCAGAAAAGTAGCCAGGAAGTGTATTTGTATTAAATGTCATTGAAGTTAAACAATGGAGCATTTTAATTTCACTGAAATTTAAAATGCTGCAAATTAGCCTTCTGTTCACAATCACAGCTAAGCTATTTAATTTTGTTTGCACAATTTCATTTCATTGAATTTCTGTAGTGCTACTGCTACTCATCTGTTGAAAAATCCCGAAACCCAGAAAAGAAGCCAGGAAGTGTACTTTGCATTAAATGTCATTTAAGTTAAACAATGATTTACTGAAATTTAAAATGCTCCAAATTAGCCTTCTGTTCACAATCACAGCTAAGCTATTTGCTTTAGCACAGCAGCATGATGCTCACATGGTGTTCCACTCATTATCGTCCCCGACCCCTGTCTCCCCTGACCAGGATGAGTTCCTCTTCGAGAAGGGCGACCTCAACCTGTGGGCCGAGCCCCTCCAGTGGGCACGGCTGCTGCACACACACCTGGCCTCGCTGGCGTCGACGGTGACGGTGGGCACAGGTGGCATCGCCCCAGCAGAGCTGCACAGGTTGGCAGAGATGGCGCAGAAGCAGGCCCGGGCATCCGAGCGGGCACTGGAGGCACTGCCCGCCTTGCCCCAGTTCTCCGCCAACCTCGAACACGCCAGGCTGAGCGTGCAGGGAGAGCGGGCAGCCCTGGCGCTGAGGGTTCTGGGAAAGCTACAGGAGGACTCCCTCGCCAGCTAAAGGGGAACCACTGCCCACTGTATGTGTGTGTGTGTGTGTGTGTGTCCTCATCGTCATGGATGGTTTTAAACATTAATTACATTTAAAGATACAGAGGATTAATACCTTTCATTCATCTGGACTTTACACACTTCTTAAAGTATACATGCACACGCAACGGTAGGTTGAGTCACATGTTAGCCTCTTGTAACCGGGACACTGAAGAGACTACACATTATTCAGAGTGCATGGAATCCTCAACGCCTTGTGCTTATGTGTTTGAAAGAAAGCTTGTTGTTTCATCACACGTCTTTTATTGTTTCCCAAATATGTATGGCTCTTATTGAGTGCAATTCCAAGATCACAATGCCATGCCATCTCCCTGGGTCACTCTCTCACACCTCTCTCTCTCTCTCTCTCTCTCTCTCGCTCTCTCTCTCTCTCTCTCTCTCTCGCTCTCTCTCTCTCTCTCTCTCTCTCTCTCTCTCTCTCTCTCACACCCCTCTCTCTCTCTCTCTCTCTCTCTCTCTCTCTCTCACACTCTCTCTCTCTCTCTCTCTCTCTCGCTCTCTCTCTCTCTCTCTCTCTCTCTCTCTCACACCCTCTCTCTCTCTCTCTCTCTCTCTCACACCCTCTCTCTCTCTCTCTCTCTCTCTCTCACACACTCTCTCTCTCTCTCTCTCTCTCTCTCTCTTTCACACCCTCTGGAAGCAGAATGGATGAAGGGGCTGCCATCCGAATTGTTTACATAGCAGTTTCAGGAAAGGGAAGTGGAAAAACAGGAAACTGCTGCAGTTTCAATGTGTTGTAATCTCCCTCCTCTGAGTATGTTAGTAAGTCACACACGGCAGACGCTCAGTAAATGCTGATTGGGTCGTTTTTTTTTTGTTTTGTTGTTGTTGTTTTTTTAAGAGCCATGTCTGGAACTCTGCGTCCTTCTCCTCAACGTCTGAGATCAAGCCTTAGCATCAGGAAAGTCCAGATGAGCTCAGGGGGAAGACACACACACACACACACACACACACACACACACACACACACCTGTGACTTCCCGAGAGAGGGTGTCACACTCTTCCATCGCTGTTTTAAAACAAAGATAGAAGGCCTGTAGGAAACACCTGCGGTGAACTGTGTGTGTGTAAGTGTGTGTATGTGTGTGTGTGTGTGTGTGTGTGTGTGTGTGTGTGTGCAGTGCGTGTCAGACCTGGCTGCATCTACGCACACGAGCGAGCCCAAATTACTGTGTTAGTGTACATTTCACAAACTGCTCGAATGCAAATTGGAGGAATTGAAACTACCAGCGCAAGGTTTTTTTTTTTTCTTTTTTTTTTTGCAGTGGTTGAACACCATGAGTCCCTAAGGGGACCATCTTGTACTGTTCAACTTAGCATGCATCCTAAACCCACTTCAAACCCAGGGACAGATTCCCATTTCCACAGTGAACTCATTTGGGCCTGATCAGTGTCTGTTCCACAACCAATGACAGCATGAAGCAGCGCCTAGCTAACCCACCAGTCGTATTGTTGACATTTGTACATTTTACAAAACCAATGCCTCCTTATAAACAGAACGTGGTTGCAACTTTGACCGTCATGTACCTGATGTTGGGTTACATTTGGTGTATGTAGATGGCGTGAAGTCACACTAGAAGGCTGAAGGTGCTGTAGTTCATGTTGAGCTCCTCTGAAGGTGCTGTAGTTCATGTTGAGCTCCTCTGAAAGACGATCGGTTGGTTTTGAATACTGAAAGCTCTATTGTAACTGAACATGTCATGCAAACCATGTGTCCCTACACTGTTTTTAATTCAAATAAAGTGCAGTTTTTTTTTATCACATTTGTTTGCCAGGGGCTACTCTGTGTGTGAAGTGTGTGTGTGTGTGTGTGTGTTTCATTTGGACTCATGGAAAATGACCTCGGGTGCATGAGCTTGAGTAGGTTATGTCTTCACCTAATCGAATCCCACCATCTCTCATCTCTCCAGTCCCCGACCTTGGGTTAGTGTGTGTATGTGTGTGTGTGGTTGTGTGTGTGTGGTTGTGTGTGTGTGTGTGTGTGTGTGTGTGTGTGCGCCTTGAGGGCAGACTCGCACAGGAACTGCGCTGCAACACCGTATATTAGGACCCGCACTCAGAATGACCGTTCTGTTCTGTGAAGCCCATTTTAATAGTCATATTCATGAGAGGGAAGGGGGCTAGACCCGCTCAGATTTACATGAGCAAAGCAACATGGAAGCTAGGAAAGAAATAACAGTCTGGCGCAGTCCTTCCACACGTCGTCTGTTTCTTCCCCCGGCCGGCTACAGAACATTTCTCGTATGCATGGTATTTTGGTCTTCAGGACGAGCTGCGGTATTTTTTCGATACGCCCTGTGTTACTAGAAAAAGAAATCGGGCAGAATGTGCCCCTTGCTCTGCCCCGGTTACGCAACCGGCGCAGCACACAAGAGCCCCAGTGTCCAGCGCGAGCTTTCGGCGTGGAGACAGCTGGCTGGGCCTCGGGCGCTTGTAGTGGCCATGTTGTTTTTACTGTAAAAGTGATGTAATGTTTTGGAGCGCTTGAACGTTCCCCAATAAAAACAGTATGTGACGAGGGGAGGTATGTTTTTTTTTTTCTTCCTCTTTTTTTCTCGGTGGATGGTTATTTGCTCAATGGGTTCCTTGAGGTGTAAATCATGAAGTTTGCGTTTACTGTCTCTTGATTCGTGCGTGCGATCAACAAAACATTTCTAAACTGGGGTGAAGGTGAAAGTGTATTTACTCAGCCCGGCACGTTGTGTAAACCATGCCCTAATTGTTTACCACTTTTTCTATGACGAATGTTTACTTCTTGTTCCGCGGGTGAATGCAAATTTGGTGGAATTTTGGAAGTGTTCGCATGTCGCACTTCGGGTGGCGCTAAAGACTGTAGCCTATTCATGTTGAAAGGTGTACCGCCTGTAGAGGGCAGTGTTACACCGCTTTAGGTGAGATTGCAACGCATTCCTCTGGATGACTGGACATGATTTCGCTGTGTGCTTGTTTGCTCTTACAGTACAGAGACTGAGCAGTCGCTGTGAGCTCACAAAGCAACAAGTGTGTCCAAGAACTTGAACATGAGTTTCAATCTGTGTCACCCTCTTGCTAAAATATTGGTACAAATGCCATTTGCAACTTTTACTGATAAAATGGCCTACTTTTGGGCAAATAATGTATATTGTTTATATTGTCTATAATCCATTATCTCAGTAAATATCAATCTCCTAAAAATAGCTCAAATGTCTTCAATAAACTCAAATAAGGTTTTCCTACACGCCAATTGATGTTATGCGCTTGGCAAACTTGCTATACTTTGAAAAGTGGGTCAGGTCTGTGAGCAAGGGGAAACACTGGATTTCTATTCCTATCCCCTTTTCATCGTAAGCTTCATCGGACCTCGTGTACAATTTGCGCCGAGTAGTTGTTGATTATGCAACCGCCGTCACCCGAGGAATGCCACTCGGTGAGAGACTGGAGATCTTCAGCAGCGCGCTCCATTTCCCTTTCCCTCCTTTCTCACACACACACACACACACACACGCGCGCGTGCACACAAGGGGAATGTTAGCGCATTCGTTCCAGCCAGCGCCAAAGATATAGTATGAGTAAAACAGTAATAGGCTATTTATCTAATCGACTTACTTTTTTAAAGTTCCAAACAATGCGCGTACAGTTTTATAGACCCGCTGGTGAAAGCCTGTGGTTGTCTGATCGACTTTTGTATTTGTATTGCAAGGGGGAGTCTTGCGTCTCTACGCGACACGCAATAATCAATCGGTAAAGTTTTGATCGGTTGTAAGAGGGTGAAGGACAGTGTATTGTGTTTCATATAAAAATGATGAAAATGTAATATAACGAAAAGCTGTTGCGTCTTGTTATCAAATCAGTCTATAACCTAGCAAACGTACTATCTGCCATGCAAAACAAAACAATAATTCTATGACTGAGCTTCCAGCAATTCTTCGTCATGCCTTCACCGAAAATTCGAGCATAATTGATCAGAGTGGGCTTCGTCTGAGCTGTTCAGGAAAGGCAGATGTGGATGCATTCCCGCTGCTCAGTGGGGTTTGATCTACGACCCCCAGCTTAGAGAAATCACGAAAATGAGAGCCCTGCAAACTTGTAGGAGGGGTGTGGATGATGGCCAACCAGAACTCCTGCTTCCTTCGAATAGAGGGGGCGTGACTTTGCCCCCAAGTTTTCCGCCCTCAACGCCACTGCGAAGCATTTATATTCTTGTGCGGAAGGGACGACGCGACTGCAGCATTCAAGCTCGGCACTCCACAGAGGACGGACATCCCACAACAAAAAACACGAAACACAAAAACGAGGAACTTATCCTTTTTCACTTCACTGCAGTCCGAGCACGCATCCTCTGGAATTCCGTGATTTCCCGTTACTCGGAGCTCCCAACAAACAGCAGTCGTGGCACATTCATAGAAAAAGTTTTGCCTCGTGTGCTGTGCGCTCAAGGAACCCGGTCGGTCCACCCATGAGAGATCAACTACGGCAGCAAAGTTCCGAAAACGAGATGTCTGCAACTATCCTGTCCGCTTTCTACGACATTGACATGCTGTACAAGGTATAGGACTATGTTTGAAAGTCGTGCCTTGTTGCAAGTTCTCTCAATCTCTCAACTATAGCGCAACATGCTAGTCTAAAAAAGTTTAGTGCAACAGTCAAGTTCGCAGGCTAGTTCCCATTAGCTGGAAATCGAACTGCGCTGACTTGCATACCATGACACCTCTTGATCGTTGCGTGCAAATCAAAGTTGCAAATCCGACTTGGTATAGCCAAATTTTGTTTTAAGTAGTGCATGCAGATAACATTGAGTAGAAGGCACGTAAGGCAGAATGGCTTTGGTTTTATTTGACCTGATTTTAATGTTTGCTCAAGTTTCTAACTGGTTTCCTGGTTTCGTCCACAGCAGGAGAAAAGTCTGAACATGAACGCTATGCACATCAACAGTCTGCTGGACAAGAAAGCCGTGGGGGCTCCAGTTACAACTTCTAGTCCAGCAACTGCTCCTACGCTCCGGGATTTTTCCGCCGAAACTCGACCAGTAACATGGATTCAGTGACCAACAGCAACAAGTACCCAGCGAGCTCCTTTTGCAACTTGAAGGAGAGCTCGGTGATGAATGGCAGCTCGAACACCGCCATCATGAACAAGGAAAACAAGTTTCGTGACCGCGCATACAGCGAGAACGGAGACCGGAGCCAACAGCTTCAGGTTCTGCAGCAGCAGAAACCGGGCTCTCAGATCAACTCCACCCGCTACAAGACAGAGCTGTGCCGGCCATTCGAGGAGAACGGAGCATGCAAGTACGGGGAGAAGTGTCAGTTCGCGCACGGCTACCACGAGCTGAGGAGTTTGTCTCGCCACCCCAAGTACAAAACCGAGCCGTGTCGCACCTTCCACACTATCGGTTTCTGCCCGTACGGTCCCCGGTGCCACTTCATCCATAACGCCGAAGAGCGCAGGCAAGCCCCGGCCAACGCCAACCTGCAAGGAGAAGGGAAGTCCTCTCGGGATCTGTGCGGCGGCTACGGTCAGAGAGAGTTGGGACTACAGCCCAACGCCTTCAGGGAGAGACCAAAGCTCCACCACAGCCTGAGCTTCTCCGGCTTCGCCACCCAACACGGACTTGACTCACCGCTCATGGAAAGCCCCACATCCCGCACCCCACCACCCCTTTCCTCCAACAACTCTTGCCCCCAAAACTTTTACGAGGATGTGTCGCCCAACACTCTGGCTTGCGTCAACAGTGCCTTCTCCTTCCCCGGGCAAGAGCTGAAAGCCTTACTTGCGCCACTGGCTGTGCACGCTCAAAACAGCTACGCCAATCACTCTAATGGTGCTTACTTTGGGAACCTCTCGGCCGTGTGCCCCCCCTCTCCCCCTTACAACATGAGCCACTTGCAGTCCACTCTGCAATCCTCCCTGCAGCGCCTCAACGAGTCGCCGGTGTTCGACTCACCCCCTAGCCCCCCTGACTCCATCTCAGACCGGGACAGCTATGCAAGCGGGTCCCTAAGCTCTTCTGGAAGTCTGAGCGGCTCCGAATCTCCCAGTTTGGATGCCGGCAGACGTTTGCCAATCTTCAGCAGGCTGTCGATTTCAGATGATTAAGTTCGATCACTTTTGCATGTGGTGTGTTTTTGTTTTTTTATACTTTGTTTAGTATGAGGAGGACTTGAAATTCCAGCACTCGCCGCTGTTTGTGGACGGTGACACCTCTGACAACGTGTAACGTTTGACAGAAATACATCTGCTTTAAACTTTAGAGGCAGATGACATTGTCTTGTCTTTTTTGATATGGCATTAGTTCGTTTGTCTGTATGTTTTTGATAACTACAAGTAGCTATCAATAGAAGGCATTCCACCGGTGACTTATGTTTTGAGCTGCAGCAGATTGCTGTCTTTTTTTTTTTTTAGGTCTTATCAAGACCCGTTTCCGGAGAAAGTCGTATACAAGACTTTTTCTTTCTTTCTCTCTATTTCTTTCTTTCTCCATGAACGAAAAAGACCTAGCGGTTTTAGATTTTCCTGCATCTTACCAAGAATATGCCTTGACACAAGTGTAACAGCTTCACAGCTTCAAAAGTATGTGTGATATTTTTTTTTAGTTTTTTGGTCTTTTTTTTTTTCTTTCTTTCTTGAAAGCTTAAAAACTTCCATTCCAAAACTTTTACCTGGTTCACAGCGCCACGCAGTGGTTTGGTTGGGTAGTGTGTAGTTTGTTGCTTAGTTCAAGCATTCTTGTGTTGAGGATTGCGTGGGAGATCACTGCTGTTGGTTCAGTATATATTTTTTTAGATGTTCTGAGTGATTACATAGCGGTGCATAACTGGCTATGAACTATTTAACTTATTTATTATCTTGTGAAAAGTATAGGCTACATTGGTAATTGTCCAGACTGTATTTATCGAGTATGATGAAGCAATAGATATATTCTTTTATGTTTAAATTATGATCGCCATTATTAATCTACAGCAAGTGGAGTGTATGTTCTTCTCACAGTAATATATATTTTTTGTTGTTTGGTCTCTTTTGTAACTTCACTTCGTTATTTTATTGTAAATGAGTAAAAAAAAAAAAAATCTTAATTTAAGATATTGTATGTGATATTTATTTCATTAATTTTTTTGTTTCCTTGTTTACGTTTATTAAAAAAACAACAAACAAAAGTTTGCGTGATTTGCTGGAGGTTGCTTGTCTGTGCTGTGGAAGGCCTATTTTCGGTCCTTTTGGCAAATCCCTAGATGTGTGTCTCTAGTGGAGTCAGTAGAATGTACAAACAATGTGGGTTTATTCTTTCCTCCTGTCGTCTTTGTTTTTTTTATTTTCAAGACCGTCCAAACTAGCCTTATTTTTTTATTTTTTTTAAATATATACATACAACACATCCGTATCAAGATATCACCAGTCAGATATCCCACATTTGAAAAACAAATCGCCAATTAACCAAAAAAGTATTTTTTTTCCCACCCTCCTTCTCCTGTTATCTATTGCGTGCGGTCACACTGTGATTCCAGCCGCGTGCTAGAGAATGTAGCAAGCCCATGTTGCCCCAGTGTTACACGACACTCTGTGGGATCAGTCTTACATGCCTTAAGATTCACCAAATAAAGTATTTTTCCTACATGTAACTATATTTCTCTCCTAGCTCTTTTTTTTACTCAAGTTGAATGTAGTCTCAATTTCTGAGTTTGTCCTTGGAAGGTTGTTACCACTTGTATTTAAGAAAAGAAAAAAAAACTCGCTATAAACATTTAAAAAAAGGAAAAACTTAACAACTTTAAAGCAAACAACTGAAGCCTTTTTTATATATTATTATGACTATTATATCTCCCTTTCACTTGTTTTATTTGTTCCTGATTCTCTTTTGATATGGGAATGGGCTGATTTTTCCAAACTTGCTGGACGGGATGGTAGTGTTGAACACATTGTGTATGTACATAGTTAGGTACAGGGTGATTCTCACTATGTACTCTTGTTTGACTACTTTATCAGAAGGAAAGCTGTTTGAATGTATCGGAAAAAGGCAACGGACAAAAAAGGCAACACGAGTTGTGATGTAATTATTTTTGGGGGGAGTCAGTTCACTACAAATTAAGTGTGAGACTGTTGGCTTTGTACTGTACATTTCTTTTGTAGTTTCTCCCAATAAAATCATTTTTGAAAAAAAAAAATCTCTGAATTGCTTCCGTATGTTTTTGAGATGTTTTCTGCAGCATACGACACACATCCCGCCCCCCCCCCCCCCCCCCCCCAAACATCCCCAACAGCTGGACCTGCACCTCTCTCTTCACTCTCCCATACCTTCATCATCAAGTGGGATCCATGCAACACACCCCTTCTCTCTATCTCTCTCCTTTCTCTCTCTATGCCCTCCCTTCATTCTCCAGCTCTCTCTCTGTTTCCCACCCCCTCCCCGTATTCTCTCTATCTCTCTCCTTTCTCTATACCCTCTCTTCCTCCCTTCATTCTCCAGCTCTCTCTCTCTCTGTTTCCCACCCCCTCCCCGTATTCTCTCTATATCTCTCCTTTCTCTATCCCCTCTCTTCCTCCCTTCATTCTCCAGCTCTCTCCCTCTGTTTCCCACCCCCTCCCCATATTCTCTCTATCTCTCTCCTTTCTCTGTCTATACCCTCTCTTCCTCCCTTCATTCTCCAGCTCTCTCCCTCTGTTTCCCGCCCTCTCCCCATATTCTCTCGTTCTCTCTCGTATAAATCAGAGGCGGGGGTTAGCAGCAGCTCCAGGCGGGAGCGTGTCTGGACTGGGCAGAGCGCCATGTGCACGTCTTCCACTTATCTTGCCTCACGGTTGCCCTGGAGACAGCTGACCCCGCCCCCGTGTAGCTTTGCCTACCTGACCAACTGATCCACCAGGTTAGGTTAAGCAGCTGACCCTGGGTCAGTCAGAGCTGTCCGTCGGTCCAGTTAGCTGCTCCTGAGACACTGTTTGCAGCTGATCAGAACTTCACAGAGTTTGAGCTGACTTAGCTGCTCCTGAGACACTGTTTGCAGCTGATCAGAACTTCACAGGGCTGCGGACTGGAACTGACTTAGCTGTTCCTGAGACACTGCTTGC
>NC_137910.1:1872234-1874734 GCF_963457725.1 Sprattus sprattus | reverse complement strand
CAAACATATACACACACACACACACACACACACGCGTACGCACACATGTATACTGTCAAACGAGGAAACCCCTTGTGAACACGGGGAGAACATGCAAAGGTCTGGGGAGGACCTGCCCTTCAAAGGGCTACCTGTAAGGGGAGTTTAAGGACTGTCTGGGCTTGCTGCTGGTTTAATGCTGAGGTGGGACCCCACTAGTGTTGTGTTCAGAGAGTGGGGACTAGAGGTGGGACCCCACTAGTGTTGTGTTTAGAGAGTGGACTAAAGGAGAAAGACTAGGTCAGAGAGAGACAGAGAGAGAGAGAGAGAGGGTGTGAGAGAAAGAGAGAGAAAGAGAGAGAGAGAGGGAGGAAGAAAGAGCGAGAGAGCGAGAGAGAGAGAGAGAGAGAAAGAGAGAAAGAGAAAGAGAAAGAGAGAGGGAGAGAGAAAGAGAGGTAGAGAGAGAGAGAGGTAGAGAGAGAGAGAGGGAGAGAGAGAGAGGGAGAGAGAGAGAGAGAGAGAGAGAGAGAGAGAGAGGTAGAGAGAGAGAGAGGTAGAGAGAGAGAGAGGGAGAGAGAGAGAGGGAGAGAGAGAGAGAGAGAGAGAGAGAGAGAGAGGTAGAGAGAGAGAGAGGTAGAGAGAGGGAGAGAGAGAGAGGGAGAGAGAGGGAGCAGGCTGTGTTATGACAGATAGGCTTATGGTCCCTGGGTGACTAATGAACCTGTCAGATGACACGCACAGGTGTGTGACAGAGACCGATGATAGTCCAACACACACACACACACACACACACACACACACACACAGATGCACACACACACACACACACACACACACACACACACACACACACACACACAGATGCACACACACACACACACACACACACAAACACACACACACACACACACACACACACACACACACACACACACACACACACACACACACACACACACACACACACACAGATCCTCACATCACTGAAGGCCTTGAGTTCTGTCCAACTCAATAATTACTCCTGCCTGTCAGTCAAGCCTTGCTTCTCACTGCGTTGTAAAGTGCCTTTGCCAAGGGTGTTGCTTGGCTCTTATGTACTCTGTGAGATCAAACCCCTGTGTGGCAAGAAAGGAGTCATGATTAATGGGGTCAAATATCTCTCACATAAGATTTAAAGCTCTACTCACTCTTATTTACCATTCATTTCAATCAAAAGAAGCTTTATTAGCTTGAATGTTTTTTAACACTATTGCCAAAGCTGAATTAACACATACTTTATTTTACATACACATACAGAAGGACAAAAATAAAATGAACAGAGTTTTTATTTATTAAAAATAATCAACAAATCAACAAAAGAATATTCCAAAAATAACAACAAACATACAGTTAGTTTGGCATTGTGTGGCCTTACTGGCTTTCCCTCAGGTTATGGCAGGCTGCCACATCTCTTATTTCCTCTGCCAAGGAACAAGTACCCAGTCAAATGTTTTTTAACAAATGAATTATTATCATGTTTGTTTGTATGTGTTGTGTCTAAATGTTTCCCTCTGTGTGAGTGTGTGTATCTACTTGTGTGTGTGTGTGTGTGTGTGTGTTTAAGTGTGTGAACTCAGTTCAGGTTACTCTCTATGAATCTCCCCCTGTCTCCCAGTCTGATATGGAACAATTGTTGAGCTGCCAAGAGCATTCCTGTCACACTCAAGAGAAACGCCTCATTACCTGTGACGGGTACAAACCCACATCTCTCCCTCCTTAACCCTCCCCGTCTCTCCCTCCCTCTCTCTCCTCCCTCTCTCCCTCCCTCTCTCCCTCCCTTAACCCTCTCTCCCTCCCTCTCTCTTCTCCCTCTCTCTCTCCCTCTCTCAACCTCCATAACCCCTCTCCTCCCTCCCTCTCTCCCCTCCTTAACCCTCTCTCCCTCCCTCTCTCTCGCCCTCCCTCTCTCTCGCCCTCCCTCTCTCTCTCCCTCTTTCTCTCCATCTCTCTCCTTAACCCTCTCTCCCTCCCCTCTCTCTCTCCTTCACCCTCTCTCCCCTCCCTCCTTAACCCTCTCTCCCTCCCTCTCTCCCATTTGTCTTTTCTCACCCTTTTTCTCTCTGTCCTTTTTTTTCTTCCCTCACTCCCTCTATGTCCTTCCCTTTCTCTATTCTTGCCTTTTTTTCTCTTCTTCTCTCACTACCCCTTTCCCCTCCCCTTTCCCCTCTTCTCCCCCTCTCTCTCTTTTCTCTCTCTCTCCCCCTTTCCCCTCCCCTTTCCCCTCTTCTCCCCCTCTCTCTCTCTTCTCTTCTCTCTCTCTCCCCCTTTCCCCTCCCTTTCCCCCTCTTCTCCCCCTCTCTCTCTCTTCTCTCTCTCTCCCCCTTTCCCCTCTTCTCTCTCTCTCTCTCTGCCCTCGCTCCATTTCTGCAGTCCATCTCTTCTCACCTGTGGCTGGTGACGGCTGTCTGGCGAGTGTTCAGCTCATTACGTAAGAGCCACCCTGAGAACCTGAGAGCTGAACAAACAGGTAGGAACTCAACCC
>NC_137910.1:1862150-1864534 GCF_963457725.1 Sprattus sprattus | reverse complement strand
TAAGTTCTATGGCTGTGGCTGACCTTGAAGGATATCCCTGACTTCACTCCCTAGTCTATCTTTCATTTCTCCCTTCTCCAGGGGATCATGCAAAACCTCCTCTATGCGTACTGAAACACTTCATCATCAAGTATGCAAGTGTTCATAGACATGTTTGATAAAAGACTAACTGAAAGTGTGTATGTGTGTGCGTGTGTGTGTGTGTGTGTGTGTGTGGTGTGTGTGTGTGTGAGTGTGTGTGAGTGTGTGCGTTGTGTGAGTGTGTGTTGTGTGTGTGTGTGTGTGTGTGAGTGTGTGTGTGTGTGTGCATGTGTGTGCGTGTGTATGTGTGTGTGTGTGTGTGTGTGTGTGTGCATGTGTGTGTGTGTGTGTGGGGGAGGTGAGTACGTATGCATGGCATGTATGTGTGTGTGTGTGTGTGTGTGTGTGTGTGTGTGTGTGTGTGTGTGTGGGGGGAGGTGAGTACGTATGGCATGGCATGTGTGTGTGTGTGTGTGTGTGTAAGGGGGATCCAGGTTAACAGGCTCAGGCTCATGAGACCTGTGGGTTCAAAGGTCAGAGGTGTCCAGGGTCAACGCACTAGAGAGCCTCCCCCCCCCCCCCCCCCCCCTCTTCTCAATTAGGATTTAATCAAGCTAATTAGGCTAATTGTTAGCCAGGGGCCTTATACACTTAATCACTGTGGCCCAAAGCCTTTCAGGCCCCCATAAGAAAGCAGGGGTGTGGGATGTGGTCCCCAAACAGGCGTCCCTACTGATTGCCTGATAGAAAATGTGCACCAGATGTTGTTTTCTCTGAGGTGGAAGTGGCGGTCAGAATAACATGGACTGCCGGACTGGATAATGAAGACCACTTAGCTCAGGGGCTTTTGGGGTCCAGTGTGTGTGTGTGTGCGTGTGTGTGTGTGTGTGTTTGAGTGTGTGTGTTTGTGTGTGTGCAAGCTTGTGCATTGATGGGGGAGGCAGGGACCTCTGGTTTCACACCCTGAAATATCTGACCTGAAGTCGGAGCACATACACATACACACACACACACACACACACACACACACACACAAACACACACACACGACTTCATCAAAGAGCATCATTGACTGAGGGGGATCCACTGGCTAGGCTTATCGTCTCAGTGAGATTCCAAGGCTTGAAGCACCTTTTCCAAGCGTGCAGCTCTCAAAGAGTCCTTTCACTAAGAGGACATGTGCTACCATCCTCGCTACCAGAGAGACATCAACAGCTGACTGTATCACAACCACTTAACTGTACAACCCTAAATCCTTACAAAATAATGGGAACATCTTTTCTTTTCTTTAAAGAGGGCTTTAACACATCTGTGTGCAGAGTCAGAGCTTAAAGGAGAAGCCCATTACTTTTCCCCTCTGACCAGTGGCGTGTGTGTGTGTGTGTGTGTGTGTGAGTGTGTGTGTGTGTGTGTGTGTGTGTGTGTGCAGAGTCAGAGCTTAAAGGTGTAGCCCATTACTTCTCCCCTCTGACCAGTGGCACGACCTCAGAATTAAAACCACTACTTACCACTGAAAACAATTAAACTGAGAAAGTCTGGAGTTCATTTGGATGGTATAATAAAGGGTACTTAACAGTTTGAGGAGAAATTCAGAGAATGTTAAGTAACGACGACGGCTCTTTTTAAACCCATTGAAGGGCCATGTGTGATGGTAGTGGGGTAAACTAAAATGAATGTAAGTACATTTAATTTATTACAATGCGTGTGTCAGGGGCCTCATCGGCGATTATCATAGTTAAGTCCTTAAAAAGTCAGTCATTGACTCCTTAAAAAGCTGAATACAGACTTTAAGAGTTCTCTGGGTTGTGGTAATATGTGCTTCAACAGGGCCTGTGTGTATCCATTGCAGAATGATTATGTTGCATTGTGGTTTAAGGGTTTGTTTAGTGTTTTCAATCCATAAAAGCTTTAATAGTAGGGTCTCCTCTGTGTGTGTGTTGTGTGTGTGTGTGTGTGTGTGTGTGTGTGTGTGTGTGTGTTGCTTAAAGATATGTGTAAAGAGAAATTGAGCTGTGTGTGTGTGGGAGGTCTTCCTATTAAAGCTTTCCTGGATTGAAAGCACTAAACAAACCTTAAAACACAATGCAACATTGTGTTTTCAATCAAGATAAGCTTAAGAAGGAGGACCTCCTGTGTGTGTGTGTGTGTGTTGCTGGAGTGTTTACATTTGTGTTTGAGTGTGTATTTGGCACAATTATGAATCCTCCCCATCAAAGACCTCATCCTTACTCTTGAACTGCTCCTCCTCAGCTCCAGCTGTACCATTACTGTCACAATACTCCCACACCCATCCTGAAGAAAGCTCATGAACAGTGATAACTGCAGCAGGAAGAGAGAGAGAGAGAGAGAGAGATACAGGCAAC
>NC_137910.1:1854650-1857150 GCF_963457725.1 Sprattus sprattus | reverse complement strand
GCCAGGCTCTCACACACGAAAAGTTGATTCCAAAACTCTCGAATTTAAGACAGAGTGGACTGACAAGTAGGCTATGCATTTGTGCTGCTTGTGGGCAGGACAAAACCGATGTGTTTAATCTGCAACGAGACGGTTGCCCTTGTCAAAAGTGTTAGCGTGAAACGTCACTATAAAACAAAGCATGCACACTTCGAACAGAAATACCCGTAGAACTATGAAGTAAGGGGCAGAAAATTAAACCCACTGCAGTCTTCATACCAATCCACATGCAGTGTTATAGTTATATCAGAAACACAACAAGAGAACTAACAACTAACAGACAATGGTTGATAGTGGAGCTGCTGGACTAGTTTGAGTTATAAGCAGAGGACGTGCTTGTAGCGATTTGAGCGACAACTACAACAACAACAGAACAGGAGACAGGTGGTACGTACGTTTACTAGATTTTCCGCTAAATCAAGCGTTAGCGTATTCACAATAACTCTCAAAAGTGTGCTGCTAATAAGTACAACGTTGTCGTGCCGATTATGCTCTCACACGCCACCCTCATTGAGGCAAAAGTAATGTTTGACTCAAATGTCTTTCACTGCCGTTTTATGTAAAGTCAGTCATTCTAAATAGGTTCTACACATACATGAAATACATTTCCTATTTAATAGATGCAAAGTAATTATGCTGCCAGCATTACTCCGTAGCAAATTACGTTAGATGTCAGTTGAAGCTGGTTGGAGAAGGCACTTTCAACACCGAGCCACCAGCCAAGAGACCAACAGTGGTCGGGAGAAATGTACTTTTCGAGGGTTTATATAAAATACGGTAGCCTAATGCTGCATGCTGTGCAGCTTTGTAGTTTACCAAAGTCGTACTAAAACATTTTGACAGAAAACAGGAAATGTGAGGTCCTGACATGTGTGATTCCGGAAATGATGTTGTTTGGAAATGATGTCGTAAACTGGCCAATCACAGCCAAGGGGGTCTCCGACTCTCTCCGTCTCTTTAAGAAAAGTTAGAAAAAAGCGTTTGTCTCCGACCAGCTCTCCGACGGCTCTCCGACGGGTCGGATGGGCGGCAACACCTGGGTGAAGGTGTTACCAAGGCGTGCCAAAGTGTCCCTCTACGACCAAATCGGAGAGAATCGTAGAAGTATAAAAATGCCTTTAGACTAGCGCATGTATAGAGTCATGGTTCTGGTATTGTTCTGGTGTGTGTGTGAAGTGTGTGAGTTCTTAAGGCATTTGCATGGTTATCCAATTCACCTCGTACGACTTCACGACAGACACGCCCTTTCTAATCTGATGATTGTACGACTCACCTCTACCTGCATGGTTCTACGAGGGGCTGTGGAGATTACCAACGCTTTATTATGATGTTACAAGGCCATTACATCATCAACAACAAACTATAAAATAAGAAATCGTTTGTTTTTATCCGTGTATTTTCAGTTAATGATCAGAGGCTGTTGTTGTGAAATGAATTACTAACGACAATGACCAAGCTCGCGGTTATTGCCGAATATTTTCTATTATTATAGCCTACCACACAAACAGTCTGCTTTTTTACGTCTACAATTCAGGTTATTTTATAATTTAATAATTTACACTGAATGCTCTGCTAACTCAAACACAAAGAGGCTGTTCGAAAACCAAGAAATGTTTTTATTATTGCTGTAATTAGACGACGTCTCCCTATGCTTTATATGCGGCGAGAGCCACGATAGAGCAAGGAAGAAGGGAGATGTCGGTTTTCCTCCTGCATCGCCGCTGGTGCCCTTCATAGTTTTTTTCATTTTTACAAACTTGTCCCTGATCTTCCTCCAACTCCTAATGCACTCCTGGACCTCCAGCCCCAGGTTAACAGCGAGATTTTTTAAAAACGGAGGTGCTGTCATAGGGAACGAAACAGGAAACGTCATTTTAGCCAGGGGTGTCGGACAGCTCGGATCGGATAGTCGGATCGGATAGTGAGAAAATTCAAGCGGTGCTCCAGAGGCCATCCGACACCCTCGGATGGCTCTCCGAGGTGCTCAAAGGTGTGGTCCCACTTCAAGGAGGGCGTTTAAGGGCGTGCCTCGTGAGATCGGAGAGCACGATCGGACAAGCATGTGAGCGCCTTTAGACTAGCGCATGTATAGGGTCATGGCTCTGGTGTGTGTGTGAACTGTGTGAGTTCTTAGACTAGCGCATGTATAGAGTCATGGTTCTGGTGTGTGTGTGAACTGTGTGAGCTCTTAGACTAGCGCATGTATAGAGTCATGGTTCTGGTGTGTGTGTGAAGTGTGTGAGTTCTTAGACTAGCGCATGTATAGAGTCATGGTTCTGGTGTTGTGGTTACCCAGATGAAGGTACACTGCGTGCCCCTGACTTTTACCCAAGCACCCCAATGTTCCCCAAGTCAGACGATCTGCCCTGAGATGTGTTCAGTGGGTGGGTGGGTGTGTGTGTGTGTGTGGGTGCTCCAGAGCTCTGAGATGTGTGCAGTGTGTGTGTGTATCTCCAGAGCT
>NC_137910.1:1785940-1790940 GCF_963457725.1 Sprattus sprattus | reverse complement strand
CTGAAGGAGGCTACACACACACACACACACACACACACACATACCACACACACACACACACACACACACCCGCACACACACACACACACACACACACACACACACACACACACACACACACACACACACACACACGTACACACACACCCACACACCCACACACACACACACACACACACACACACACACACACACACGCACACGTACACGTACACACACACACACACACACACACACACACACACACACACACACACACGTACACACACACCCACACCCACACCCACACACACACAGACACACACACACACACACACACACACACACACACACACCCTTGGTGGCTGTGAAAGGGTGAAGAGAAGGCCTCTGTTCCTACATGTAGCATGCTGTGACCCACCCACTGCTGAAGGAGTGACATGGCCACTGGAAAAGTTTGAGCAGTAATTTAACGGTGCCACTTTTGAAATGGCGATTTGTTTGCGTAGGGGTGTGTGTGTGTGTGTGTGTGTGTGTGTGTGTGTGTGTGTGTGTGTGTGTGTGTGTGTGTGTGTGTGTGTGGAAGGAAGTCATGGAAACGACTGTGCTTAGCACAGTAAACACAGTAGGTCAGGCCTAAGCTATTTGTTCTGCCATAAACATGAAAGGCTTTTCTGCTCTCAAGAATCTTGTGTGTGTGTGGTGTTTGTCTGTGTGTGTGAGTGACGAAGAAAGTGTGCATACGTGAGTGTGAGTATATATGTGTGTGTGTGTGTGTGTGTGTGTGTGTGTATGTGTGTGTGTGTGTGTGTGTGTGTGTGTGTGTGTGTCTGAGCCAGTAAGAGGGTGTGTGTGTGTGAGTGTGTGTGTGTGTGTGTGTGTGTGTGTCTGAGCCAGGAAGAGGGTGTGTGTGTGTGAGTATAAGTGGATGCATGATGTGTGTGAGTGGAAGCATAATTGTGCAAGGGTGCACAGATCTAAACATGTTTGCATGATGTGTGAAGGCCCATGGCAGAGTGAGATCTTTTCATACGACCTTTGATACTAAACCCAGATGTCTTACTCACACACACACACACACACACACACACACACACACACACACACACACATCCACGACGTGAGTGGGCTTACAGGTTGCATATACCCAAAAGGATAAAATTGCAAACTCACACACACACATAAACTCACAAAAACACAAACACACACACACCCACAACGTGAGTGGGCTTACAGGTTGCATACCCCAAAAGGATAGAATTGCAAACACACACACACACTTGACCTTAGGCCAGTAGACCTCGATGATGACTACAGCACACGTAAATCAGGAGTTGACATGTATTCCCCGGCGCACACACACACACACACACACACACACAGCAAGAGAGAGAGTTCTGAGTTCAGGCCCCTGTCCTGCCCTCTGTCTAAACACGCTTCACCTCTCCCTCTGGGACGATCAATGAGTTCTTGGGATCTTTGTCCTTCAGGGGAATGTTGTTCAAACGTCAGGGGAACGTCGTCCGTGGGACGTATGAGGGCATGAAGCTAAAGGGCACAGATTTAGTGTGTGTCTGTGTGTGTGTGTGTGTGTGTGTGTGTGTGTGTGTGTGTACGTTTGCAATTCTTTCCTTTTGAGGTATGCAACCTGTAAGCCCACTCACGTTGTGTGTGTGTGTGTGTGTGTGTGTGTGTGTGTGTGTGTGTGTGTGTGTGTGTGAGTAAGACATCTGGGGTTAGTATCAAAGGTCGTATGTGTCTTGGGTCAGATAGATAACTGTGATGCTAGTTGCTACATGATCATACTGAAAATAGAAAACACACACCCACGCATCTTATACCTGTAATGTATTGACCAATGCTTTTGATTGACCAAACAACACAAAAAATGTCATCAGCACTGTAATTTATTTCGTGTTGCTTATTTGGGAACATTTCAGTGCTGGGAACAGGAATGTGCATTCTGCTCTTTGGGACTCTGTAGTATTCCAGTATTCCTGGCCTGTCTGAGACCCTGTTTGAAGGGGTGTTCATAAGACTGACATGACTCGTCATAACCACAGAATTGCCAACTTCCAAGGCTAACTTAGTGTGACAATCGTGAGACTGACCAATAGGCCTACAGATAAAAACAGACAAAAAAGCATTGGTAACCCTGTTGCCAAGACATGACACCCGTTATGCTTAGGACCTTTTTGATTAAGTGTCATATGGTTACGTTTTTCATTTTTAATGCAAAGTTATGTCTTTCTTATGACAAGTTGACATTAACCAAGACAACATAACCCGTTATAAACATGCAGGAGTGGCTTAGCCTAGACCCGTGAAGAGGCATCACCCCCCCCAAACCCCCCCACTTTGTTCTGCTAAATTCTGGCGGCTTCATTTCATGCAACAAGGGAAAAGTAAGCTACCAGCCAGCAGGACAGATTCAGGACTGTAGAAATCAAATATCCAAAGCTTCAGCCCAACTGGCCTGTCCTAGCCATGCCCCCGTAAACATGCCATAGCAGGCCTAATTGTTTAACTTTAAGAAACTATTTAGCCTAATGTGTTGAGACCATTATAATTGTGTCATTAATATTTTCCTTGACCTCAACTACAGTGGTACCATTTGGACTAGTCATTTAAACGTCATTAAGTGTCATTACAGTGTCAAATGCGTATCTAACAGTGTCATGAATAATTTCCTTGATCTCACTACAGTGGTAGAATTTAGACTTGTCATGAAGAAGTCATTATGTTTTGTTACGCTGTCAAATGCTTTTAAATACCTTAACAGAAGCAACAGACAAGAGTGAAGAGATTTTTCTCTTTTAGTGCTGTAACCTGCTCCCTCTGTGTGCCCACTGCACACACACACACACACACACACACACACACACACACACACACATGTAACCCACTCCCTCTGCATGCCCAACGCCTGCAGGCACCTCTCCTCACACCCTGGGACGCGCACACACACACACACACACACACACACACACACACACACACACACACACACACACACACACACACACACACCCTGGGACTCTGCGCTGTGCTTCTGATGTGTGTGTGGCGGGTCATTGTGCGGAGGGTAAGAGGCACCGGACGGTTTCTGGGTTGTGGTTGAGATCTTGGTAGCACTTCATTGGCCCACACGGACGCGCACGCGCACACACACACACACACACACACACACACACACACACACACACACACACACACACACACACACACACACACACACACACACACACACACACTTCATTGGCCCAACGCCAGCTTTTGTCTCTACAGCAGCTCCACATGTTCCACTGCAAGCCTTAAACTGATTTTTTTTCTTTAAATACAAATTACTGTAAGTTTAAATTGACCACGGCACCCTTAACATATGATTTATAGCGTGGCAATAAATTACCAACTGAAATATAAAACGAAAGCTTCATCCAGCACTATTTTCACTGTACACACTGTACACAGCTATGCTAATTAGCCAACATTAAAGACAGTATTTTAATACATAAGGCAAGCACTCACCACTCCAAACGAATTGTAGTTTAACCTTATAATAAACACAATAGATAAACAGATTAACTGAATGGGTGGTTTTAGTTAAAATATTTTATAATAATATAGCTCACCATTAACACCGCTTACCATAACAGGGAAGTGTAGGTAAAAAACACGACGCCCAACAAAAAAAAGAATTTCAGGAAAGATTTTCAGAACTAAGGTGTCCTTGAAGGGACAAACAGCGAGGATTAACAACCACATGTCATGTTCTTATGCACACCCCTTCAAATAAAGTGTGAATGTATGTTCGTTACGCCCGTCCCAAGAAACTTATTTTTGTTGGATAGTATCTGATGGATTTGATGGATAATAGAGGATGGATAATAGCGTGTGTATATGCCTAAGTGTAACGGAGTTATAAATGCAAATAGATTAAATGTAAATAGAGTTTGAGTTTCGCCATAAATAAGCGTGTTTTATTACTGTTGGTGTTTTGGAGCCACCTTTGGGGATGTGACGTACTGCAGGTCTGCAAGTTATTATATTCATATGTCGTTGTCATAATCAGACAGAAGAAATATGCCTGTCAGCGGTAGGTCCATAGCGAAAAATGACCATCACAATTTGTAAATTTTTAGATAGCTAGATGCAATAAATGTCGAGAAGTTCGACATGTAATTTGTATTTTCTATAATAAGTATGTAATGTGATGGTTTGTAATGTAAGTTTGTAATGGGCAGAAAGTTTGATTATATAATATTTCTTGAACACGAGGTTCATTGTTCACGTGGAGATTAGCAAGCTAGAACACTGGGAACCTTCCACTACTCACGTTCCGAAGCTAGCTAAATATAGAATAGTATACTAATAGCCATACTGAACCTGACGTGTTTTCTATTTTGTTTCACTTGTGCAGATACTCGTATGTCATCCGTTGTTTGTTTATCATCAGGTATGACGCTCCAATGCCAACATGTGTGTGTTATGCGTGCATTGTTGTTTTAATTGTTTGTTTGTGCACTGGTTTGCTTTTGTGTGATAATGTGTATATAGCGAGACAGAAGAAATATGCCTGTCAGCGATACTCGTATGTCATCCGTTGTTTGTTTATCATCAGAATAAAGTTGAAAAGCTGCAAATCCGTCTCCGTCCCTGACTGCAATAGAACCGTTACATAAGTGTGTGTGTGTGTGTCTCTCTGTGTGTGTGTGTCCATTTGCAAAACAATGAAGAAATGATGTCAAAAGACCTGTGTGTTTCAAACACACACACACACACACACACACACACACACACACACACACACACACACACACACACACACACACACACACACACACACACACACACACTAAGAAAAGAAGTCCAAAGACTATGAACAGAGCTGTAGTGTCACATTTCTCCTCAGTACATCTACTTTAAGTGTCTCTAGCAGTTCACACGAATCCCTACACTTTTCATTAAGTCCCCTGCCTACACTCTCACACACACACACACACACACACACACACACACAC
>NC_137910.1:1770940-1775940 GCF_963457725.1 Sprattus sprattus | reverse complement strand
GAGTGGAAGAAGGGAAGAAGAAAGGAAAGAAGAGTGAATGAAGGAAAGAAGAAAGTAAAGAAGAGTAGAAAGAAGGTAAGAAGAAAGGAAAGAAGAGAGGGAGAAACAAAGTAAGGAAAGAAGAGTGAACAAGAGTGGCTCTGGATAAAGACAGTAAAGAGAGAGTGAAAATATTGAAAGAAGGAGAAAAAAAGAGTGAAGCAGAGAGATGGAGTGTGAGAGAAAGTAGAGTGAGAGTGATAGAGAGAAAAAAAAGTAGAGTATGGAAGGTGTCTATTAATATTCCTAGTTATACAGTTGAATGGAGAGGTACAGAGAGAGAGGACCCTTGGAGGCTTGCCGCAGGTGTCAGTGAAGCACAGGTGCAAGCCAGTTTAATTACCCTATTATGATGTCATAATGGCCCAATGTAAGTCAATGGGAAAATTTAGATTCGTTTTTCTTTAATAACTTAAAAAGTATAAAGTTTAGAAAAGTGAAAAATACATAGCATAAGTGTCCTTTACAAGACCTACGCGACAAAGTTTGAATGAAGTTTCTACGTTAAGCGGTTCGGGCTGAATTAATCGCAGAAAAAGGTAACAAGAATAAGAAGAAGAAGAAGAAGCCTAGGAATAACAATACAGGGCATTTTATGCACTGTAATGAGAAGGTGTGTCCAAACTTTTGTATGGTACTGTACTTCAAACACACGTGATGTGAAAAAGTATGCTTAATGGGGACTTAGGGCTTTGTGGGGACATTAGTTGAGGCCTTAGCGGTGACTGGCAGGCCTTAGAGGATCTGTGTGTTATGGCCTTAGTTCCTGGAAAGGAGACTAGTCCTGTCAGACTTGTTAATTTACTCTCTTAAAGCTCGCCTGGACCGCCCCCCTTGCTGACCGTTTACAGAGTTTTCATTCTAATGGCTTTTAAGAATCTACCAAACTCTCTCTCTCTCATACACACACACACACACACACACACACACACACACACACACTTGGACACACTTATATAGTTCCACACTCCAAATTCCACAATCAATTTTTACACAACCCAACGCTCTCATACACAGACACACACTCACATGCACAGCCAGCGACATTAGCACACACACATTCACATACAAGTACACATACACACACACACACACACACACAAACACACACACACACACACACACACACACACAGACCAGCTCATGAGCTCCAGTGAGCTGCTTGCAGTTGCTTTTCTGCTCTTGAGTCCAGACAGGCAGATTTACACCTCCCTCCCACTACACTCAGGACACACACACACACACACACACACACACACACACCTCCCTCCCACTACACTGAGCTCCATTCACACACTGAGTGGGAGCTGAAGGCTCGTGCCAGACAGAGCGGGCACAGACTGCACACTGTGTGTGTGTGTCTGAAGTCTAAACATGTGTGTGTGTGTGTGTGTGTGTGTCTGAAGTTTAAACATGTGTGTGTGTGTGTGTGTGTGTGTCTGTATGTGTCTGAAGTCTAAACTAGTGTGTGTCTGAAGTTTAAACATGTGTGTGTGGGCATGTATGTGTGTGTTTACTTTCTGACACCCAGGTGGAAGGCTGACACAACCTGCAGTCCATGCATACACACACACACACACACACACACACACACACACACACACACACACACACACACACAGACACTATTCCATCTGGGTTGTATGTGTCAGTGTGGTATGTCTGTCTGTCTGTCTGTCTGTCATCTCATCTCATCTCTCTCTTCCAGAGCCAGGAGTGATAGGGCAAGCAGCATCAGAACACCAGACCAGTCAGGGCGGCTTCCAACAATAACACAACCAGTGTGTGTGTGTGTGTGTGTGTGTGTGTGTGTGTGTGTGTGTGTGTGCGCGCTCGTGTGTGTGTGTGTGTGTGTGTGTGTGTGTGTGTGTGTGTGTGTGTGTGTGTGTGTGTGTGTGTGTGTGTGTGTGTGTGTGTGTGTGTGTGTGTGTGTGTGTGTGTGTGTGTGGAAAGAGGGCTATCCATGGGCCTGCATGTTAGATGTCAGATAAAGAGTGTGTTTGGCAGATCATCTCTGACAGAGTGGCTTTTGGAAAATGCACGCACACACACACACTCACACACATAAAATATACACACACACACACGCACACACACACTCACACACATAAAATATACACACACACTCACACACATAAAATATACACACACATATGGACATGCCGGCGATGCCACTAGACTGTGAACACCCAGTGCTGGCCTGGTTACTAATGATGTGTGGAAGAACTTTTTTGAGGGGGTAGGAAAAGCTTAAAAGCAGCCAAATGTGTTGTGTTATGTTAAAGCTCCAATTTATTAAACTATTCTGGATTTACAAAAGGCTGTGCTCACTAGCAAAAGTGGTAAATAAAAGCTATTATAGACATTGATGTTTTTCACTATTTTAGAGCAGTTTATAGAGGGTAGTTTGAACTACCTGGAGATCATTTTTGTCCTCACCCACCTGGACATCAAGCTCTACATCACGACATCACATCTGTCTGCAAAGCTTCAAACTCCTGAAAAGTCTAAATCAAACACATGACATGACCTGGTATCAGTCAGAGGAGCTGACTATGTGTGTGTATGTATGTGTGTGTGTGTGTGTGTGTGTGTGTGTGTGTGTGTGTGTGTGTGTGTGTGTGAGAGAGAGTGAGCTACTAAGCTTGACCTGGTGTGTGTGTAGTAAAGGTGATGAGGGAGGGTGGTGTGCACATACTGAAGTCATTTGCAGTGTGTTCAATACACTTGTGTGGACATGTGGAGCTAGTTAGGGAGGGAGGGAGAGAAACTTTACTACCATCACTCTCCTCCCAACCGCCCACTCTGATCCATTACTCTAAGAACATGAACGATCACCACTAAACAAGTGTGTGTGTGTGTGTGTGTGTGTGTGTGTGTATGTGGGTGTGTGTGTGTGTGTGTGTGTGTGTGTTAGTGTGTTCAACAGCGTAAGTGTATATGAGTGAGTGTCTGTTTGTGAATGTGATTATAGGTGTGTGTGTTTTTGCATGTGTATGTGTGGTTGCCTTTAACGGTGTTACTGTGTGTGTGTGTGTTTGTGTGTATGTGTGTGTGTGTGTGAGTGTGTGTGTGTGTGTGTGTGTGTGTGAGTGTGTGTGTGTGTGTGTGTGTGTGTGTGCAGTTATTTATCTATGTAATGGATAAGGCAACTGTATGCACAGAAGTGTATGGATAGTATTACTGTGTGCGGATGTCTGCATGCTGTGCATCTATGTGTGTATGTGTGTGTGTGTGTGTGTGTGTGTGTGTGTGTGTGTGTGTGTGTGTGTGTGTGTGTGTGTGTGTGTCTTCATAGATCAGTGACTATTCCAAGAACAGTGAAAACAAACACAGGCCTTGGGAACCGTTGTTGCTCCAAGACCAATCTGTCTCCAGCCGATCTGCTGGTTGCGTAACCATAGTCATTTGCAGCACACTCACATCAGCGTTTATTTGGTTTGATTCCCTTAAATAGGATCTGATTGAGTTGCATAAGATCTGGACGCCTGTTTGGTGGAAGTTTTTTAGTGTGTTGTGTGTGTGTGTGCATGTGCATGTGCGTGTGTGTGTGTGCATGTGTGTATGTGTGTGTGTGTGTGTGTGTGTGCATGTGTGTATGTGTGTGTGTGTGTGTGTGTGTGTGTGTGTGTGTGTGTGTGTGTGTGTGTGTGTGTGTGTAAAAGAGGGGCTTTGGGTTGAAGAGTCCTTTCTATTACAAAGCAGTGTTGCAGATGTAACACAAGTCTCATGGTTACACACACACGGACTCACACATATACACACAGACAAGGTCTCACAGAAACTTTTCTTTCGCACACACACACATGTGGAAAGCCACTAATAGAGTCACACACAGACAAACACACAGACATAATTAAGACAACTCATAAAGTCTTAAGTATACTTCAGCGGACATGACCACGTTTAGGTCAGGTTTCAGTTTTAGAGCACTTGCTGAAGAGAAATTTGAATCCATTTACGCTCTCTATTCTTTAGTTTGTTTGCTCCCCGGGAATGGAAAACTACCAGAGACCTGTTGATTAAATGAGAGTTTAATTGATTTCATGCTTCAGCAAATTGTAGCTGTTTAGATTAGAAGCAACGGTAGCTAAGGTAGGCAGCTGTCGCTATTTAAATAGGCGAGTAAATGGTAATGATAGGGGAAGAGAAATCTATAGACCTATAAAAAAATAACGCTCTTTGCTGTGAATTCACATGACATAGGGATATTATTTCAAACGCTGTGAGCAATTGAGCTTGTACACTGACAGACAGGTCTGCACCAGCAAAACTAGTGTACTTTGGAAATGTGCACGCACAGATCCACGTTGTGCAAACGCAAACATTTCGAAGTTTACTTAAGCCCTAAGTCAACTGACATGGCCATCCTTATTGGCCGGGCAGATCCAATGGTGTGTGTGTGTCTTATCCATTACATACATATACATGAGTACACACACACACACACACACACACACACACACCCAATGGTGCCATCTCCATGGTGATGGGCTTAGCTAAGACGTCTATCAGATGTACTGTACAGTCATAACCCAAGGAGATGGGTGTGTGTGTGTGTGTGTGTTTGTTACAGTCATAACCCAAGGAGATGGGCCAGGGTGGCCACCGCTAGGTTACGTCTCAAAATGGCTGCCCTAAATCCTAAATCGCAGACAAGAGTGCAGTCATGAGTATGCTCTGAGTGAGGCCAGGACAATGATGCACACTGAGGGGATTAGGATATGTTAACACACACACACACACACACACACGCTCACACACACACGTGCACACAAACACACACACACACACACACGCACGCACGCACGCACACACACACACACACACACACACACACACACACACACACACACACACACACACACACACACAACAGACAGACACACACACACACACACACACACACACACAAACACACACACACACACTCTATAAATGGCTGCCCCTAATTGGAGATG
>NC_137910.1:1724723-1727223 GCF_963457725.1 Sprattus sprattus | reverse complement strand
AGGGAATGTAAGGGGAGAGAGAAAAGAAAAGAATTAAAGATGGAGTAGATGAGATGGAGAGGTGAGATGGTTTAGCTGTGCTTGGTCAGCTTGGCAGTGGCGGGGGCAAGAGTGAATGGACCATTCATTCAATTTCTCTTTTTTCCCTCACCTCCATCCCACTATAATTAATAATACACATGGTGGATGGCCCACTTGTGAAAGTGTGTGTGTGTTTGTGTGTGTGTGTGTGAGTGTGTGTGTGTGTGTGTGTTAAAGTATGTTTGTATGACTATGTGTGTATACAGTATGTGTGTGTGTGTGTGTGTGTGTGTGTGTGTGTGTGTGTGTGTGTGTGTGTGTGTGTGTTAAAGTGTGTTTGTATGACTATATGTCTATGTATATGTGTGTGTGTGTGTGTGTGTGTGTGTGTGTGTGTGTGTGTGTGTGTGTGTGTGTGTGTGTGTGTGTGTGTGTGTGTATGTATGTATATGTGTGTGTGTGTGTGTGTGTGTGTGTGTGTGTGTGGATGTGAACAGATGAACTCCAATGGAAAGACTCGCAGCAGCAGCAGCAGTGGAAGAGAGCAGTGGTCGGGTCGTAACGCACAGCACCAAGCCAGTCGCTTTTTATTAAACACGGCCACTCTTTGTTCTGTGTTGGCTCGGGGAGAGCTGAGCAATCCACCCTTTACCCACCAGTGTGTGTGTGTGTGTGTGTGTGTGTGTGTGTGTGTGTGTGTGTGTGTGTGTGTGTGTGTGTGTGTGTGAGCAGAGCACTCGCTGGAGAAGGCCAAACCCTTTACGACACCAGAACCTCAGTCACGCCATGAACAGAGGTCACGGCCCAGATGGCTAGTGTGTTCCTGTGGTTCTTCTTCTTCTCCATCTACTGTGGGTTTCTGCTGGTTCTAATGTGGTTCCACTGGTCTGGGAAGAACCTTCTATGAACCACAAGGTTCCGTTCCCATGGAATACAGGCACACTAATAGTACACACGTCTCCACTCTAATGAAACTCATTTAAGATCAGAGGTGCTGTAATTATTGCTATAATGCACTGTCTTTATATGAACCAGACTGCCTAATTAAGAGCGAGAGAGCTAATTAGGTCTGATGAGATGAGCTGCAGTCGACTTGGGAACAGGCTTGGCCAAGAGTACTAACAGATGAAGGAACTCTGAAAGATGGAGAGAGCTATGGCGTGGAAGGCACCTGTCTATGATTTCATTTTTTATTAGAGAAGGTTCAGTCCATTTGTGTGTGTGTGTGTGTGTGTGTGTGTGTGTGTGTGTGTGTGTGATGCTTTCCCAGTGCAGGGCTCTGAAAAGGGAGCCTGTTCTCTGAACTCAGTCAAACTCCACCACTGCCAGGATCAGCTGGCCCATCTCTTTGAACTGCAACCTCCTTCAGAGCATACACAAACACACACACACACACACACACACACACACACACCACACACACACACACACACACACACACACACACACACACACACACACACACACACACACACACACACACACACACACACACACACACACACACACACACACACACACACACACACACACACACACACACACACACACACACACTCACATACATACATACATGAAGATATACACAGACACAAACTCTTATAAATGCATGCCCCCGCACACACACAAATACATTGACACGGAACACAGACACACATACACACACGCGCTCACACAAACACATACACACACACACACACACACACACACACACACATAGCATTCCAGCCTTGATGTAGCAACAGGGCAGCGATAGTCCCGGCGCCGACAGACCAGTCCACCCCAAAACCTTTCCTCACCTTCACTCGTCACACCACAGTCACCCCCTCCACACACACACACACACACACACACACACACACACACACACACACACACACACTGAATGAGGCATTAGGAGAATAGGGACTCTCAGAGGGGGTCCAAGGAAGAGGATGTCCGGTAAAAACAGCCCCAGCTCCAGCACACAAGGGCATGTGAAAACACACATCTACACACACACACTCACACACACACAGAGCAATCACCCACAAGTTCATATGAGGATCTTTTCAGGGCTTTCCGTATCTGCCAGGGAGAGCTTTAATAATAATTCATATTCATGAAAATATAGTCCCAATAGAGAAGTGTGTCTGCGTGATGGAGACAGAGAGAGAAGTGTGAGAGAGAAGTGTGAGAGAGAAGTGTGCACTTACATTTTATCTTCAACTCTATGTGTATTTTCTCTCTGAACGTGGGCATATATATGCAGTGTGTGTGTGTGTGTGTCTGTGCGTCATTGTCTCCATCCCTGCGTGCGAGTGTGTGTGTGTGTGTGTGTGTGTGTGTGTGTGTGTGTGTGTGTGTGTGTGTGTGTTCGTGTGCACAGGCTTGCTCTCAGGGCAGGCCCTCTCCTCCATCCCAGACAGCCTGGTTGGGTCGTAAATCACACTGTAGCCCTGCAGTCTGGTCCCTCACCCACCTTCTGCTCTCATCTGGT
>NC_137910.1:1677223-1714723 GCF_963457725.1 Sprattus sprattus | reverse complement strand
ATTTTAGAAATTATGTTAGAAACTTTAGTTGATGTGTAGCTGTCTTTAATGAATGGCATACAGGTACTGAGACTCTTTGCTGAGTGTTTCAATGTTGATAATTATAGGCTACTTATTATACTAATAATTTTCAATTATCAAAATAAAAAATATAAGCTGCAGTTTGCGCTTAACACACTGGAAAATACACTGATAGCATTAAGAGAAATGCAATGTGAAAAGACAGAAAATCACATGCTTTCATTCAAAAATCTGATTCTACCACTCACAGTCAACCTCACAGTTTGCCTCATTCAGAAAATGCTCACCGCAAAATGAATCATGGGCAATACTGCCATCGCAAGGCAAAACCATATTCACAGGATGATGGCTGGGATGAATAAAATGGTCTTATAGTGACACCTATAGATAGGAAGTGTAAACTACGGATAAAGAGGGAAAACACATTTATTCTGAGTCCTTTAAGGCTACAGTGCGGTAAAAAAATAAATAAAATACAAATTCGTAAGGATATAACTGTATAACATACATATTTTTAACCGCAAGTACGTTTCAAAGGTACCATTTCAGTTTACTGTAGACGGAGCTAGCTTATGGTCATCTACACACTTTACATTATGTACCTTACAGGCTGTTTACAGTGTGTTTGCATTCAACTGTGTTTGTGATCATTCTGATTCTAGTTGCTTCAATTTACCACAGTGGCACTTTGTTCACACATCATCAAATGGTCCCCACTAAAAGACTGCTCCAGGTGAGGCTCGAACTCACAACCTCGGCATTGCTCTGCATGTACTGCTGTATAAGTACCGCGCGCTAACCGATTGCGCCACTGGAGCTCCGTCATTCTTGGCCAGCAGTAGAGAATATAGCCGCTAGACTCAGCTGATATAATACGATTTCAGTTAAATATTAGCGAGACTTACATCACTTTCATTTTCATACAGGGGTGTTTTCATTGTTGTTCTTCTGTTGTTTAAATGTTGCGAATAGCTTTAAACAGCAACAACTTTTTGTTTAACGATTGTAAACGTTACCTCGTAGGCTATGTATAGCCATCCAATGCTAACAAGCTAACATCACTCTGGTAAATGTCTTCAAACAAGCGTTTATATCGTTCAAACAGAAAACAAAAACATCTTGTTTTAGAGTGTGGCGTAACCAAAGTTTAGCTTTGTCGAACGTCGTAGAAATATGAGTGTTTCGACCTGCAGAATGTAATGGTTTCTGACCAGCAATAAATCGGTAAGGTACCGAATTTAGCATAAATTACTGGCTAGTAAGATTCAGTGCGCGCCAATGCCCATGTGGCTGAAGTGGCCAGTGACAGCATAGATATGTCTTTGAGTGACAGGATGGCCTGTCATAAATAATAAGCTTGTCTAGCAGGCAAAGTCCAGTTGGCCATCAAATAAGTAAAATAAATTGATAGGCATCGTGGATGTATTTCTAGCTGGTTTTGAGGAGCTTGCCGTGTATCATATTCTGCTTCAGGAACGTACTGAAGTGTTTCCTTATCCATCTGCATTGAAACACGTACACAATCATAATTAAAGACTACTTATTCACTACAAGGGACGGCCTACACTGACACTGTAAAAGCAAAAGGTTTGTGGAAATTGCTAACACCTAAAATATTCAGTCAAGCCAATGCCCTAACTTAAGACAACATTTCCAGTAAAGTACAGGACAGTAGGCTTGCATAATTTGGCTACATGCAATGGTTCATTTATTAACGTTTTGTTTATAGATTTATACACGATAAGCAAGATTCATTCGAGGTTGAAATTACGTGCAAAAATTTGCTGTTCAACAGGAAACCCTTTGGCCCATTTGGCGTGCTGCGTAGGTATTGCCAGCATAGATATCATATATAAAGGCTTTATATGATTGCCAGTGCCACAGCATTTCTTATAGGAGAACTTCAACTCTCTGAACATCCGGGTTCCCTAGGGGGCGCTCCCGAAATGTTAATTTAAATAGATTTGTAATTGTTTTAGGCATATTGCACCATATATAAATGAGAAAAGTACTTATATATAAGGCTGTTGGTTAGGTTTAAATGCAGGTTTAAAACACCTGAATTTCCCTCACGGGATTAATTAAAGTTTATTTTATCTCATTTTAGCTAGATTTAGTGGTGGTGGTGGTGGTGACGTCATTCAGTGCGAAACACTTTACGGCATGCGCTAGCCCACTGAGCTAAAGCTACAGACGTACAGATGTGTAATCGGCTTCGGTGGAATGTTAGTCTGAGCAAGTTCAACGTGGTTAAATGAAAACAGTATTGTTATAACTTTAAATCGTTTACACGACTGGTGTTTTTCCAAGCCTTGGACTTAAAGAACTCAACTTACTAAATTAGGTTCAGTCATTTTAGGCTTGGCCGATGTCTGGTTTGTACCACACCGGGGAATTTAGGTCAGCTTGCTGTTGTTGATAGATATGCTTGAGACCCGGGAAACTTCTGTTGGCTTGCAAGCTAACGAAACCCACTAATAAATCACGAGTTATTGCGTTGATTTTGTGTAGTTCGCTTCATTTGTTGGATACATTGACTGGTTGTGTTGTCCATGTCATGTAATGACTGATTGTAGGTTCATGTACAGCACACTCTAAGTTGTTGACTAGTTGCTAGAAAGAGCTATTGATAATATTAGCTCCCTTGACTACAATTAGAACCATTACATTGCTAACTCTAGCTTCTAGCTACTTTACATCCGTGTGGGCAAACTATCTGAATTTCGCCCTGTAACATTTAATTCTTCTTTCGTTCATAATTGGCCACTTCTGTACCAGATTCTCTGTTTCGGTGTATTTTGTCTCAGCAAATCGTCTCAGCACCGAACACTTCCAATACTGTAACCCGATCACAATAGTCGCAAAAAACATGAGCAAGCGAATCAAATATCGTACATTTGCAAGATATTATAGGAGACAATCAAATTCGCTGTATGAAACACCAACACACAGCCAAGTTTTTATTTTAAGGTATAACATATCCTGGTGCAACATATCAAGTCAAGTCATATTTATTTATATAGCACATTTAAAAACAGCGAACGCTGACCAAAGTGCTTTTCAAGAAAATCACAATAAAATAAAATATCAAAACAGAAACAAAACAAATACAATATGTCTAGTGTGTCATTGCCATTGGCTTATTTCAGTTAACATGGATTTCCATCTCTAGAGTCCAAAGTGCAGTCAACATCCACTCAACCTTTAGCCGTCCCGCCCCCTAACATTATTTAATCTCGGTTCTGCATTTTGGACTTCACCGCCACACGAGTAATAAACATGACAGGGGAATTTCGTCAGTCTGGGAGTTTGCAGATCAGGCGAAGAAGGACGGCTGCCGACATACTGAAACTCACAATTTACACTTATCCTCTCATAGCGTTTGTAGAAATGGCTAACGAATCCCTCTTTGTTAACGTGAACAAGTGGATCTTGGAGAATGAAAATGCATTCCTGCCGCCAGTGTGCAACAAACTGATGTGAGTGTTTGGTTGCCTGGACAGTTTACTCTAGAATGGATTTTGGCAAGTCCTGCCAAAGAGTTTGCTCATTTGGAATCTGTTACCTAAATTTAAAGATAGACATGAATTAGCCAAGTTAAGTCATTTCAGTTGAAGTAGGCTAGTCTACTTTTGGCAATTGGCATATGATTTGTGAAGTAGACCACGGATGTCAAGTATAGTATAGGCCTTCAACAGGCAGAATGAAAGTCCCTGTCCCCTGAACCAATGGTATGCTATAGGATATTACATAGCCTGTGTTGAATAGAAGATGTAAGGTATTCTGATTCTGTAGGCCTACTGTGTGTCTACAATGCATTTCTGTTATAGGCATTTCCGTCAGCTGAACATCATGTTTGTGGGTGGTCCCAACACTAGGAAAGACTATCATATTGAAGAAGGGGAAGAGGTGAGGTCATACTAACAACAGTAGCAACAGTGGAGATAGATAGGGTGATTGTGTGTGTGTGATTGTGTGTGTGTGTGTGTGTGTGTGTGTGTGTGTGTGTGTGTGTGCGTGTGTGTGTGTGTGTGTGTGTGTGTGTGTGTGTGTGTGTGTGTGTGTGTGTGTGTGTGTGTGAGAGAGAGAGTGTGAGCAAGAGAGTGAGAGGATGTGAAGATGAAAGAAGTTTGAATAATCAATGGATGAAAAACGGAACCAATGCTCTATTTACTGTCCCCAAAAAACAAAAACTGGAAATGGGACACGTGTCAGTGCAAGTGAAACTTCACCAGCCAGATGATTTAGTTTTTTTCATCAGATTGGAGGCTGCAGACAAGTTAATCTAGCTTGTAGTGATTGTCTATTGTTTGTATACCTACTTAAGAATGTCTACTACTGTCTACCCATTAAGAGTTAGCTTTCAGATTGTCCAGAAATGGCATATTGTTATTGATCTTATAATTTTAAGTTTGTTTTTAGTAAATATTTACAAACTCATACTTATTACAACAAACAGTTTTGTGATCATAGATTTGGGAATATGCAAAGCATAACATACATGTAAAATGTCATGACACCTACCGTTCAGTTTGTTCAGGTTGTTCAGTAGTTCAGGGCCCAACATAGCAACCTCAGTGTGTGGCATAGAATGCTATGAAAACAATCCATGTTCTCTCATTTGACCACTAGGGGGTACTATAGTTCAACACACAACCACAATTCAGCAGAAAAAGAATAATCTTTTAAACCTGGCAGGCATTAGGTTCATATTCCATGCTGCTTTTTGTGTTCAGCTCTTCTATCAGATTCGTGGGGACATGTGTCTGAAAATAGTGGAGGATGGAAAGCACAAGGACATTCACATCCGTGAGGGAGAGGTGAGGACATGTGATTATTACACCTCCATTCTCTCTCTCTGCTTCTCACAGCATATGTATCCATGGGCCCTTCATGTCCCCTGCACCACTCAAATCGATTGATTGACATGTTCATGTCCCCTGCACCACTCAAATCGATTGATTGACATGTTGGTCTTTTTGTATTTAGTTTCATGACGTGAGGATGATGACACGTGAATGTGCTTATCTTCCCCAAAAGTGAAGTTCTGCTTTTTGTAACTGTAGCAACAGCATGAACATACATACAGAGCAATGGCTCCAGAGTCACGCTCCTCAGAGCAGGGTCTCTTGATTTAATACATAAAAAAAAACAGCCAAAAGTTTGGACTAAGTCTCTCAATTAATACACTGAATTAAATACAAATGTCATACACGTCTGGACCAGTTACAAACACAGACACACACACACACACACACACACACACACACACACACACACACACACACACACACACACACAGACACACACACAAACACACACACACACACACACACCACACACACACACACACACACAAACACACACACACACACCACACACACACACACACACACACACACACACACACACACCACACACACACACACATCCATAAAGCAGATGACAGAGCATCCAGCTCAATGACACATCAGTGTGCAGCTCCGTGTACGACAGATCCAGTATATTTAGTTTCACAATCTGAACTTCTGAACTTTGCATAATAGTGTGCAGTGATGAAATGAATGCCACCAGTGGCTGTCAATGAGTAGCACATGCTGTGGCTGTTGCTTAGTCAGTACCTTAACATAGTTAACTCTTCCACCAAACCGCCAATAAAACAACCAAACTTGCCATTGACCGAAACAGTGTTTGTGTGTCTGTCTATGGTTGTGTCTGTCTGTGTGTGTGTGTGTGTTTGTGTGTGTGTGTGTTTGTGGGTGTGGGTGTGTGTGTGTGTGTGTGTGTGTGTCTGTGTGTGTGTCTGTGTGTGTGTCTGTGTGTCTCTGTGTGTGTGTGTAGATGTTTCTGCTCCCCGCTAGGATCCCCCACTCCCCACAACGTCAGGCCAACACAGTGGGTCTGGTGGTGGAACGCATGCGACTGCTAACGGAGACAGACGCCCTCAGGTATCAGCCAGCTCACCCATGCTCAACCTGTACCCATCATTCCCACCTTAGCGCTGCTAGCTGTGCCACCCGCTCACTCTTTACCCATCATACCCACCTTAGCACTGCTAGCTGTGCCACCCGCTCTATTCACTGTCTTTACCCACTTTAGCCCTGCTAGCTGTGCCACCCGCTCAACCTTTACCCATCATACCCACCTTAGTGCTGCTAGCAGTGCCACCCGCTCCATTCACTGTCATTACCCACTTTAGCCCCTCTAGCTGTGCCACCCGCTCACCCTTTACCCAGCATACCCACTTTAGCCCTGCTAGCTGTGCCACCCGCTCAACCTTTACCCATCATACCCACCTTAGCGCTGCTAGCTGTGCCACGCGCTCTATTCTCTGCTGTTAGGTATTTTTTGTGTTGTTTAAATGAAGTGATCTGGATTCATGGAAGTGGGATTAACCTATAGTTTTAATTATGCCAAAATCTTCCTGAAATAGATCCCGGGATTCTCAAAAGATGTAGAACAGTTTTCACTTTTTCTCCAAACCAGTGTGATGATGAAAACAGCGCTGCCAGGATTCTGATGAAGGTCCGGAAATATGAGCACATAACACCAATATTACACTCACTACACTGGCTCCCTGTCTCTTTCCGGATAGACTACAAAGTCCTTATAATCACCCATACATGCATAAATGGACATGCACCTCCCTACCTGCAAGAATTAATTACTCCCCAAACCTCCACCTGCACCCTCAGGTCTTCAAACAGCTTGCTCCTCCGCGTCCCCAAAACCAAGCGTCGCACCATGGGCGACCGGGCCTTTTGCTCGGCAGCGCCACATGTATGGAACAGCCTCCCTGACCGACTAAGGGCAACGCAGACGCTGGATTCCTTTAAAGCTGGACTTAAGACTTTTTTATTCAGGAAGGCAATTCTGGCCTTGTGTTGAATCTTTTCTGTTATGCTTATGTTAATATTTAAATTTGTTTTTAATTTTATTGTATTATTATAGTTATTTTCTAATATGTAGGCACTCTGAGATTCCTTTGAATGAAAAGTGCTTTAAAAATAAAATTAATTATTATTATTATTATTATGTCATATTGCAATACTGTTGTCTGGGGTTTGGTTGCAGGTACCACGTCGACAACAGTACTGAGATCATGTGTTTGGTTGCAGGTACCACGTCGACAACAGTACTGACATCCTGTGTTTGGTTGCAGGTACCACGTCGACAACAGTACTGACATCCTGTGGGAGCGCTGGTTCTACTGCAAGAACTTGGGAACCCAGCTGGCACCCGTCATTAAGGAGTAAGAACTCGGAACCATTGAATGTCCTATTGGACCAAAGATAGAAGTCAAAGATTCAGTACATTTTCACCGCATTATTTTTAGGCTATAAGATGTTTCTGTATGTAGTGGCTGACCACATGGATTAAGGTGCTAGACTAGAAAGGGTGTCAACAGGATGTGACCGTGTGAACATTTCCACGTCAGGGTGTTTCTGGCCTACTTCACTCTCACTAGTGTTAAACACTCTTGTCGTTACTTTCACCACGTCAGATATCACAGATTATAACACAGTAAGGGGAAAATGATCAGTAGTTGATTAAGAATATTTATCAAGTAGTGTCCAATATCTCCCGTGCAAATACCTTTGATAAATACAAAGTCAAAGCGTTTTATTTATCAAGTGCACAGTATATCAAAAGGTCCTTCTGAACAATTTACAGTATCTCGTTCGTGATCTGCATAGAATTAGCATAGAATACCGGCACGTTTGTCTCTCCTCCTTCTCCTCCGCCGGCGTATTGGTAAACACAACGGCGGCAGGACAAAGGAATCGCAGCACGGACACGAAAAAGGTTGTGTCCAGTGACGTACGAACATTCAAAAGTACTTGTCGATCATACTGTATGAGTGACAGCGCACTATGTGTAAAAATATAAGCAATACAAATATTACTTAACAAAAATCTTTGAGTTGAATGTAGTGCTATTGTCAGTGCACCGGATGTCCACAGAAGAGCTGTGGGTGTCTGTGTGTGTGTGTGTGTGTGTGTGTGTGTGTGTGTCTGTGTGTGTGTGTGCGAGAGAGAGCGAGAGAGAGAGAGAGAGAGAAAGAGACAGTGTGAGAGTGTGTGTGTTCAGGTGTGTGAGGGTCCGGACGGTCACCCCCTGTTGTTTGGGGATGTGGCGACTGGACGTGGTGGTGAAGGGTGGAAGGAGATGGTGGTCGTCATATAAAAATATATATATTTATTTACAAGGGCTATAAACCCCAACACAGTGCCCACAAAATAAACAAACAAATACCTTCAGGCCGTACCCCCCGGAACTCAAGTGCGTGGCACCCTGGGCACCAATTTGGTCGATTAGGCCCAAATAATGGCACCTTCTCAAGGCCCAAAGCCAGGCCCCAAACTAGGCCCAGGCACTAAGCCCAGAGCTAGGTACATCGCTAGCCATCCATAAAATAAACACGTGAGCTAAACACATTGACTTGGCGCAGAAACAAGACATGAAAACAAGGCACAAAGACAAGGTACAAAAACAGTATCCACACATCTAGATACAAAACTAAATTCACCTCACATCAGGGAAGTGGTTTCTTTGTTTAAAACCTTTCCCGGCCTCTCATGCCTATCTCTCTCAGCCAGTCTCTCGTTTGAGATCGAGGCACCCTTTAAATAGGGCACAGGCACGTTGGCTTAATTGGCTGCAACATTGGAAGCAGGTGAGCCCAGCCCCAACCATTATGGGGGTGGAGTCCAAAAGTCTTAAAGGGCGCTGTCCCGTTTTGCCACAGTGAGGGGGGGGAGAATTCACCTTCTCACAAGGTGATTTTATGGACATGTATCTGAATTGCAGGTTTTTCGCCTCTGAGGAGCACCGCACTGGGAAGCCAAACCCAGGTAACGTTCTGTGCCTCACTCCTGACCTCATGACTGCATGACATGTCTACCTGTCTCTCTCTCTCTCTGTGCCTCACTCCTGACCTCATGACTCTATGTCTACCTGTCTCTCTCTCTCTCTGTGCCTCACTCCTGACCTCATGACTCTATGTCTACCTGTCTCTCTCTCTCTCTCTCTCTCTCTCTCTCTCTCTCTCTCTCTCTCTCTCTCTCTCTGTGCCTCACTCCTGACCTCATGACTCTATGTCTACCTGTCTCTCTCTCTCTCTCTCTCTCTCTCTCTCTCTCTCTGTGCCTCACTCCTGACCTCATGACTCTATGTCTACCTGTCTCTCTCTCTCTCTCTCTCTCTCTCTCTCTCTCTCTGTGCCTCACTCCTGACCTCATGACTCTATGTCTACCTGTCTCTCTCTCTCTCTCTCTCTCTCTCTGTGCCTCACTCCTGACATCATGACTGCATGTCTACCTGTCTCTCTCTCTCTCTCTGTGCCTCACTTCTGACATCATGACTCTATGTCTTCCTGTCTCTCTCTCTCTCTGTGCCTCACTCCTGACATCATGACTGCATGTCTACCTGTCTCTCTCTCTCTCTCTCTCTCTCTCTGTGCCTCACTTCTGACATCATGACTGCATGTATACCTGTCTCTCTCTCTCTCTGTGCCTCACTCCTGACATCATGACTGCATGTATACCTGTCTCTCTCTCTCTCTGTGCCTCACTCCTGACATCATGACTGCATGTATACCTGTCTCTCTCTCTCTCTGTGCCTCACTCCTGACATCATGACTGCATGTATACCTGTCTCTCTCTCTCTCTGTGCCTCACTTCTGACATCATGACTGCGTGTATACCTGTCTCTCTCTCTCTCTCTCTCTCTCTCTCTCTCTGTGCCTCACTTCTGACATCATGACTCTATGTCTACCTGTCTCTCTCTCTCTGTGCCTCACTTCTAACATCATGACTGCATGTCTACCTGTCTCTCTCTCTCTCTCTCTGTGCCTCACTCCTGACATCATGACTCTATGTCTACCTGTCTCTCTCTCTCTGTGCCTCACTTCTAACATCATGACTGCATGTCTACCTGTCTCTCTCTCTCTCTGTGCCTCACTCCTGACATCATGACTGCATGTATACCTGTCTCTCTCTCTCTCTGTGCCTCACTCCTGACATCATGACTGCATGTCTACCTGTCTCTCTCTCTCTCTGTGCCTCACTCCTGACATCATGACTGCATGTATACCTGTCTCTCTCTCTCTCTCTCTCTCTCTGTGCCTCACTTCTGACCTCATGACTCTATGTCTACCTGTCTCTCTCTCTCTCTCTCTCTCTCTGTGCCTCACTCCTGACATCATGACTGCATGTATACCTGTCTCTCTCTCTCTTACTGTCTTCCATCAATGACGATGCTCATGTTATATTCTCAATTTTCAATCAGGGCTTTTTCTTCAGCTCTGTCTTCTCCCGGCTATGTGAAAATAAGTCCGTCGTAAAGACACCCCTCGCACCCCTCTCACGTATCCCATCTGATGCCTGTCGTCCTGAGGTAGAAGTGTAGAAGCCATCAGTAGACTCATATACAACAAGAGTGATTCATTCCTTCGCGGACCTCACCCTGTAGCTGAAAGCCGCGAATGCTGCTTTAAAAGTTAAAGGCACCCAGTGCAACTTTATGTAAACATTCAATGAAAAATAAACATTCAATTTCTAGTCTTTTTTACACGTAGTAAGTTTCAATAACTCCATACCATTACATATTGACATTCAAGGAGCAAAGATGAGACGTCGTTGTGTGGTGAGAACTGAACGAAAATCGTAAACAACAACAATCGCCGGTGGGGAGAAGCCATTTTTCCATTGACTGGAAGCCTGCTTTATTTATTGTAGGTTACAAAAAATAAAGAAAGTGGCTGCGATTGTTGTTGTTTTCGATTTTCTATCAGTTCTCACCACACAACGACGTCTCATCTTTGCTGCTTGAATGTCGGTATGTTATGGTATGGAGTTATTGAAACTTACTACGTGTAAAAAAGACTAGAAATTGAATGTTTATTTTTAAGCCTCGAAAGTTGCACTGGGTGCCTTTAAAGGAAATGGCATCTGGCCTTCGCATTGCTTCAAAGCCCCCTCTTAAGCCTTAACTACAGAGGCTGGATCTCCACTTAGGACCACTCTTACCATGTCAGCTGTGCCATGTAGTCCCCACCAGCATAAAAGTGCATAACTTGGCACACCAACCCCCATTTGTGTGTGTGGGTGTGTGTGTGTGTGTGTGTGTGTGTGTGTGTGTGTGTGTGTGTGTGTGTGTGTGTGTGTGTGTGTGTGTGTGTGTGTGTGTGTGTGTGTGAGTGTGTTTCCTTGGCAAACTTTGTTATCGGCGGCCTGGCATCTGTACTCTTCATCAGTACCCAGTCTCACCACAGGGGGCCTTGCTAATCACCAGTCAGAGGAGAACATTGGAGAATAAAAAGCGGGCTGCAACAGGGCCTGGACTGGGAAGACTCTCTGGGGTAGCAGCACTTAGTCTGTGGGGGTTAGAAGTGTCCACAATAATAGTTGTTATATATATTAATAACAGGCAAAATATCATAACCAGTCTTTGAAACGTCAGAGATGATGTATGTTTAATGCAGTGTAGATACTTTGGCTTGTGCTAACCCAGGGTTAACTCAATGTTGTGTGTGTGCGTCTCTCTCTCTCTCTTTCTCTCTCTCACTCTGTCTCTCTCACTCTGTCTCTCTCACTCTCTCTCTTTCTCTCTCTCTCTTTCACTCTGTCTCTCTGTCTCTCTGCCTCTCTCACTTTGTCTCTCTCTCTCACTCTCTTTCTCTCTCTCACTCTCTCTCTCTCTTTATCTCTCTCTCTCTCACTATGTCTCTCTCTCTCTGCCTCTGTATGTGTATGCAGCCGACCCACCCAAGAAAGCCCCCTTTCCTCTGAACACCGCTAGTGTGATGGCCCCGTTCCGCTTCAAGGACCATGTTGATGGTATCCGTGCCGATATCGCCAGCGGCAAATCTGTGGACATGTTTGGGCCAGAGTTCGAGACGGAGGTACTTCACTTCCCTGCATCGCCATGGGGGAGCCTTTAAGTTATACCTGTGCCAATCAGAGACTGATCAAGCGTCACAATCAGGATCAATCCGATGTCTAGACAGAGACCCCAGCTGATTGTGATGGAAGAGGGGTTTAGAGTACAGGCTATTTACAGGGAATGGAGAAGTGAGTGAAGGAGGGAGGGATAGAGAGAGAGAGAGAGAGAGAGAGAGAGAGAGAGAGAGAGAGAGATAGAGAGAGAGAGAGAGAGACACACACACACACAGAGAGAGACAGAGCGAGACAGAGAGAGACAGAGACAGAGAGAAAATGGAGAGGATAGGTAGATATCCCAACTAGATTGAATGACCCAACTTTCCAAAGGGGCTATGGGTAATGTAGTTTACTGAGACATTCAGCATCAGGAGAAAGAACATGTGAAGGACTTCCTTCAGTAGATGAGGGAAGGGACCTCTGCTCCTCTTTATGAAGAGTGTTTCTCGAGTGTTTCTCCTCCCCTTGTTTATGCTCCCGCTCTGTTCCCAGGACCTTTGCACCTAGATATGGTGGGGGCAGCTTGTGTGTGTGTGTGTGTGTGTGTGTGTGTGTGTGTGTGTGGGTGTGTGGGTGTGTGGGTGTGTGTGCGTGTGTGTGTGTGTGTGTGTGTGGGTGTGGGTGTGGGTGTGGGTGTGTTGAGTGTGTGTGTGTGTGTTGAGTGTGTGCTAAGTGTGTGTGTGCGTGTTAGTACCAGCACAAGTAGAGGGAGGAACAGGAAAGAGGGGCAGTGAGGTTGTTGACATGTGGATGTGCTAATCTTCCCCAAAAGTGAAGTTCTGCTTTTTGTAACTGTAGCAACAGCATGCACATACACACAGAGCAATGGCTCCAGAGTCACGCTCAAGATCGTCTTTCTTGATAATAATGTCTAAATCCCCTTCAGGCCAGAGTCTCTTGATTAACGCATTAAAACCCCAGGGTGAGAACCCAGAAATCAGATGACAGACCATCCAGCTCAGGGGCACTCTGTCTCGTCCTCTGGCACCTTCAAGCCTCCCTCCAGCACCCCCCCCTGCCCCTGCCCCTGCCCCTGCCTCCACCCGTAGGGCTTTTATCGCTTGTCCCACTCAGACACAACTGCGGAATTGCCCTCAGGACAGGGTCTCCTGATTAATGCAAACAAAAAAAGGCAAGAAAGCGCCCAAAAGTTTGGACTAGGTCTCTCACTTAATACATTTAAAATGTCACCCAAGTCTGGGGCAGTTACATCCAATAAGCAGATGGCAGACCATCTCAGACAGATCTTACTGTCCACTGCCTGCTCACCACAAGGCCCTGCCTGCTGTAGGCTCCCATAAACAGAAATGGCAAAAGATATATTAATGTGCCCCTGATCAGCTGTCTCCCACACACACACACACACACACACACACACATACACACACTCACACGTCACAGCTGTCTCCCTGCCATTTGGCACGTTAAGACTTTACAATATTGACTTTACAATATAAAACCTTGTTTCCACTACTGGCTCAAGGTTTTGGAAAGCTACTTATCAGCAACGGAGACAGCTACTGAGATATAATGACGATCTGACAGGAAAGTTGCTGAGCTGGAGCTGCTGCGAAGTATAAGCCTAGACCGTTTTCCAACTACTTCATGTAAAGTAACACTAGTATCATATTACATTTTTATGATGCCCTAAGGGTTTAAAGTGTGAAGTACTGAAAGCTCTGATTGAAAAAGGTCAGAGAAGGGAATGATTTTGAGAAAGAGGATGATGGTGGTTGTGATAATGATGATGATTACGGTTTTGACGTTGGCACTCTCGCTCATCGTAGAGGTTCCATGTTCCACAGGTGCTTCTTTGGGGGCCGGGGGAGAGCAACACGACCCAGCACCAGGCCGACCGCTGGATCTGGCAACTGGTAGGTTTCATCACTGCTGTCACACACACACGACACACACGTCACACACGACACACACACACACACACACGTCACACACGACACACACACACACGTTACACACGACACACACACACACACACACACACACGTCACACACGACGCACACACACACACACACACACACACACACGTTACACACGTCACACACGACGCACACACACACACACGCACACACGTCATACACGACACACACACACACACACGTCACACACACACACACACACACGTCACACACACACACACACACGTCATACACACGACACACACACACACACACACACACACACGTTATACACAGACACACGTCACACACACACACACACACGTCACACACACACACACACACGTCACACACACACACACACACACACACGTCATACACACACACACACGACACACACACTCACATGCACACACACACACACACACACAACTGGTAGGTTTCATCACTGCTGTCACAAGGGCATTATGGCCACAGGGTTTAGTTTGCCAACGCTACCAGTAACACCAGATGCAATAGGAATCTGCTTCCTCCTGTACAGAGAAATAAGTTGTGCAAGAGTTGTGGAGAATTATGCAAATGTCAACTTCCTGTTCTCTACTGTGTAAGCAGTAAATTAAAACCCCAGAGTTGTTTACAGGAAGTGAATGTCTGTTTTAACTTTGACTGTGGACAAACAAGCGGTAAAGGTACAGATTACAACCAACTGATTACCCCTTTCTGAGCGTGGAGAAGAATGCATGGTGTCTGTCCGGTGCCAGCAGCTACTTCCAAAATGATGCCATTGTCTACAGCCACATCGAGTTGCCATAAAGTGATGAGGTTATTTTAGATAGTTGTATTTTGTTATTTAGTCTGTAAAACTATTGGTCATAGCTTTCATGGATAATAAGTGATGTCACCTGGGTCTTTTGGGTCCAAATAACTGAGATAGTTTCTTCCAGTCACTTCCTGAACTAGTACTGAATCTACGGTACCTTTTCCTGTCTGTCTGTCTGTCTGTCTGTCTGTCTGTCTGTCTGTCTGTCTGTCTGTCTGTCTCTGTCTGTCTGTCTGTCTGTCTGTCTGTTTGTCTGTCCGTCTGTCTGTCTGTTTGTCTGTCCGTCCGTCTGCCAGGGTGTCCGTCTATGTACCTGCTGTGTGTGTGTGTGTGTGTGTGTGTGTGTGTGTGTGTGTGTGTGTGTGTGTGTGTGTGTGTGTGTGTGTGTGTGTGTGTGTTGCATTGTATTAAAGTGTTTAAGTTGTATTCTAGGAGGGCACCTCTGAGGTCACGCTCAACCATGAAAAGTTCAACCTCACCAAGGGAGACAGCTTGCTGATACCTGAGAAGAACGAGTAAGTACAAGTACCTGTGTCCTTTTCTCTCTCTCTCTCTCTCTCTCTCTCTCTCCCTCTCTCTCTCTATCCCTCTCTCTCTCTCTCTCTCTCTCTCTCTCTCTCTCTTTTCTGTGTGTGTGTGTGTGTGCATATGTACCTAGTCTTAGTATGTTTGTATGTTCTATATATACATAGATTTTGCACATACAGGTTTGCTGCGTGTGTGTCTCATCTGAATCAAGACGTAGATGACATGAGGACATATATTGTGTCTGTTACGCATATTCTTAAAGGGAAAGGTTTATTTCTCTCAGAAGGGAACTATGTACTGTATACTATATATTATACTATATACTACTACTACATGAACTTATAAACTCAAAGGGCCATAATGCATCACACTTAGCACAGGAACTACAGATTTGATCTTTCATCACTTTGATGCTAAACACTTGAGGATGAAGTATTTTGTTTCAACTATGATGACATCCAGAAACTCCGGCCCAGCGCTTGGGAAAGAGCCGTTCCTCTCCTGATAAGCAGCTAAATTATCTGCCTTCAAAGCAGAACAGTTTCTAACAAAGTAGTGCGCACACAGTGGTAACTTACTTAATATGCCACCATTTCTAATACAATCAAAAGTCAAGTTTGTATTTTACGCATTATCTAGGTTCTTACAACCAAGCCATCATAACTTTCTGCTCTGACATGGTATCTGTATAGTATACTACTACTAAACTATACTATATATATGTCACTGCTGTGTGTGTCTGTGTTTGTATGTTACAGGTATAACTGGAAGAGAAGTAAGGACTGCATTTCTTTCTTTGTTGCTCAAGACCATGAACGAAAAAGACCCTTCTAATCAGCCTTGGCCTTCTCTGCATGTCTGATTTTCCAAGAGACAGAGCGAGGAAGAGCTAAGAAGAGCTCCCCCATGTCAGATATCATACCATACCATCATACCATATCACATTTGCTCAATGTCCTTCCCCCGATTCCAGAAGTTTAGTCGACCATCACAGGGTCATGTTTTGCTTGTTGGTACAGTTAGTACATTCTTGTGACAGTACCAGATGTGGGCCTTATACACCCAACGCACAACAGAAACCCCAAATATCATGTTTTCATCTCAAATGATTGACTTTTTTGACCAAACTGTCATATACCGCAATCTCAGAAAACACAAAGGTAGAGGAAATAACCAAACTGCGTACCACACCGCCCACTTCTCTCCCCACCACCACAACACAAAATGCTGACTTTTGATAGACCATATCAGACCATATCAGACAGCATCAGACCATATCAGACTATATCAGACAGCATCAGTATATCTACAGAGCGTGCACGTCTTATTTTGGAATTGAGTGGTAGCGTGGGGAAAGAAACTTGGCGCCCTCTATAATAATGAAATGCACTTGTATTATAACTTCTGTACTTTCTATGTTACATTACTCACATTAAATATAGCATCTCCACAAGTTCTTGACTGAGTCATTGTAACAAAAAGAACCTAAATATATATGATACCGTCTATCAGCATTTGTATGTTTTACTACTTGATTAGTACAGTATCATGTAATTTAACAAGTATATGTTGTCATAGGATTTACTTCGTATTAAGATATGGTCAAGTTTAGCTCTTTGCATCAGCTCTTGGCTCGGTGTCTGTGTCTGTGCTCAGCCAGGAGGACAAATCATGTCTCGACGAGACACATCTAGATTACACACCAGAGAAAGTGAAGATGGTGTCTGCTAGACTATGGGGTCATTGTTCGCAGAGTTCTGGGATTTTGGGCTTGAACGTGTGCAAACATGTGAATGGGTAGAGCCACCATTATCAGGAAGGTCTTCACTTTCATTTCCTTATGTGTCAGTATTTCTATCACAGCGGGTGATGGGAACATGGGGGGGGGGGGTATGGTGTGTGGAAATACAAGTCTACACCCTCTGTGTGGTCATAGTGGTGTCCTCGTGTTCCAGCATGTTCTGAACCAGGGGGGTGTCGATGGGATTTTTTGGCCGTGCTCACGTCACAAGTGGTGTTTTATGTATTATTGTCTGTGGTTAATAAGGACACGCACCTCTGACGTTCCCAGCCCACTGGCATTTCACAACGATTGAAAGGAAGAAGGAATAAATAAAGGATTCAGGAACAATGAGAAGAGACTGACTGAAAGAATGAAACAGAAGCACCCGACCATATCAGATCAGAAAGGCTGTCTGTGAAATCAGGATGTGGTACACAGTAGTATGACACATCCTGCCTCATCACACACACACACACACACACACACACACACACTTCTGCTGTAAATTGATATTATCTTTTGGCTTTGTGTGATTCACGGTCCTTTCCCTAGGAGTGACCTAGGCATATTTATACCCTTTTGTATTTGTAGGGATAGGCACGCTCTACTTACAAAATAAAGGCGATTTTGCGTGCAGGTAAAAGATTGTTAACTTAAGTAGAAAAAAAACTCACTCTCAAGCTTTTCTCATTGCTATTTCATTTAGGCCAGTTTATTCCCAAACGCGTTTCGGCCTAAGCCATCATCAGGGTGTGGGCATATTTAAACTCTTCCTCTCCAGAAGTCCTGTGAGGCCTTGAGTAATTAGCATGCTAGGGACAGGGTCGGGGCACAGCCTTTTGGTCACTATGGGTCCTAATTTTGCATTGACCTAGTCCAAATTCATGAACGTTGCTTTCATCCTTATCGTTGCTATGGCAATGCTTGCAGTTGAACTTGGCCTTGTTGGGCTGTTGTCAGTCTAACACGAGATATTGAGCTATTTCACAATACCAATTTAACTACTGAATGTTTTCATGGCAACCACTGGTGCCGCTCACTCTCATCCCTAACCATGTCCACTGATCATCACAGCACACGTCAGAATTGGTTTCCATCGCTATGATTGGCTCAGAAGACAAAAACTATGTTTTTTTTAACTATGTTCTTAACTATGTTTTATCATAGGCTGTTTTAACTATGTTTTTAACTATGTTTTACTGTAGCACTCTGAGATTCATATGAATGTAGAGTGCGTTTTACATTAAATGAATTTATTTATTTAAAAATTCAATAAGGTATTCAAATGAATACCATGTGCCATGTTGCCCATCCCGCACAGACTGCCCTCTGTTCCAGTGCCCTATGACTCGGGTCAGTGCCAGTTGCCCCTTTGCCCCCTCCCCTGGATGTTGCATTGCTGTTGTGTGTCTGATGCACTTTCAAATTAGGGGCTTCACTTTTGGAAATAGTCAAATTGACATATTAGCTCACAACCCTCTCTTTAAGGATTTTAAAAGGACTGCAGTCAGTGTTTGTAAGGACATAGCCATTGGGCAATGTGACAGTACAATGATGGCTATTTACCAGCTCCCCACAAAGGGATGGTTAAAAGAGGAGATGGATCATGTCCAATAGCCTAAGAGTCTTGTTTACTTGTTTGTTTGTTTGTATGTTCAACATAAAATGGAGGTCATAGCCACTAGAATATTAGTATGTATTAGCATTAATACTGAACGCAGACACCCAGAACTGAACCTAAATAGTCTTGTTCTGTCTTTAATGCCAGAGACAGTTGAGGCAGAGAAAGAGGGCCTGTAGCATTCGTATCTTCTGCTGCTTGGCTCTTCTCTCCCACCCTGAGTGTGAGGATTATACATTTATGACTATACATTGTTGAAGTGATAATAGATTGATATTAACTATGTTAGTAGACCATGATGTGACCATGGATACATAGCCTCTGTCCTGAAATGCTATGGCTATAATGCAGTGGCTAACACATGGCTATAATGCAGTGGCTAACACATGGCTATAATGCAGTGGCTAACACATGGCTATAATGCAGTGGCTAACACATGCTATAATGCAGTGGCTAACACATGCTATAATGCAGTGGCTAACACATGCTATAATGCAGTGGCTAACACATGCTATAATGCAGTGGCTAACACATGGCTATAATGCAGTGGCTAACACATGGCTATAATGCAGTGGCTAACACATCCTTTACTGACCAAGCTCATCTGAGCATTACTAGGAAGCCATACACATTTTGGACATTCTAAAAAATAGAGTATTAAAGGTATTTTAAGTTCTAGTGTGTCCTGGTAACTGGTCTATGTAGGTGTTTTTTTTATTGCATAGCAGATGTCAGTGAATGTGGCATCTTTGAAGGCTAGGATCCAAAAGCACCATAATTAAATATAATTAAATATAATTGTACTCATATCAATAAGAGTTTAGTATCAATAATATGAAGGCAATAGTGATAGCACACACACTGTGGGTCTCATCACAATCTTGTACTCACACAAACGCCACACCCCGGGTTTCTAGAAACACCCATCAAATGTGTGAAATGAGAGTTTATAGTGTGAAGTCTGTCAACAGTACCTCTACACTTGTTTTACATTTTTACATTTAGTCATTTAGCAGACGCTTTTGTCCAAAGCGACGTACAAGGGAGAGAACAATCAAGCTAAGAGCATTAAAACCCTGGTGTAACAATAAATACTGCTTATTTTTTTCCAAAAAAATAGAAAACGACATAGAAAGAATAAAAAGATGTGCGGGCCTGTTACTGCTTAAGTGCAGGTTAAGCCAAGGTGCCAGTTAGGAAGGGAGGTGCTCTCTGAAGAGTTGGGTCTTGTCTTCATTTTGTGTTGGGCCACAGCTGGTCTACTGACCGTCAGCCACACACTGCTTTCAACATAACTCCATGGATACCTCTGAATGTGTAGAGGACACCACAGACAGCTGGTCTACTGACAGAAACAAATCTATGCTGCCTGCAGTGGTAAATGTTGGCAAATCTGAATTAAATAAGAACTGCTCTTCAAAGTCATCATTCTGCACATACCGCACGTAAACGAGAATGGCATGGCTAGCCACGTCTGTGGATTCATCGAGTTGTAAAGGCGATAAAGTCAAAAGCGCAGAGACGTGATCTGCTGCTCAACATCATTTGACATGTCACATATCCTCACATTGTCGTTTGTCACGGGAATTGTCTTTAAGTTCGCTGCTTCTTTTTCACCTATGAGTGCAGTGCACAAATCGATGGCAACTTCTGCAACCGTATGGGACGTTTTGCTCTGAGCTAGTCGGTAGGAGACCAGCTAGGATGCACGCAGTGCCTGCTTCTAAACAGTGATGATGGCACGTTAAAATGTTTTTGTTTTTTTTTTACGTTTAAAAAAAGTTTTTATCTTTATAGTTGGCCTGCTTTGTTTCAAAATGTATCTGCAATTTCGAAGGCTTCAGGCTTTCAGTAGCCAGTATTTCGTTGCATAACACACACAACGGCGGGTGCTCACCGAAATACCGGGTCACAAGCCTGAAAAACTCCGTCTTTGGTTCTTCAGAAGAAGTCATATCTGAGCTGGTACTCGTTTTACACGAAGATACTGTGTTGACTTTTTGCCTACACTAGTCGCCTCTAGACATTCTCCGGTCATGTCAGAGCATATTATCGCGCAATACATGTTGATACATTTGAAATATCTTATATGCAAATTTGATTGGCTGAATGTTCGAACATGTTATTGTTAGATAGGCCTACGTGCAGAACCATTGCCGGCTTCTGTAGTTTAATGTCAGAACTGGGGACAGGGATTCCCTAATGGACAGAGGGAGCATTGCTTGAAAAAAAAGTTTAACATTTAGAATTCGTCTTGCGACCCTTTCAGAAACTCCGGCGACCCAAATTTGGGTCTCGACCCAAGGGTTGAGAACCACTGGTGTAGAGGACACCACAGACATGGCTGACCGTCAGCCACACACTGCTTTCAATATAACTCCATGGATACCTCTGAGTGTGTAGAGGACACCACAGCCATGGCTGACCGTCAGCCACACACTGCTTTCAATATAACTCCATGGATACCTCTGAATGTGTAGAGGACACCACAGACATAGCTGCCCACCTGGCTCTCACTGACCGTCAGCCACACACACTGCTTTCAATATAACTCCATGGATACCTCTGAATGTGTAGAGGACACCACACTTGTATCCAATCAAGTGGTTAGAGCAGTGGTTCTTAACCTGGGTTCGATCGAACCCCAGGGGTTCACTGAGTCACTTTCAGGGGTTCGGCAGGGGTGAAGACACACAGTATAGCCCGGCTCACACTAGCAATGTAGGGCCATTTTTATATATACCTATGTTTTGAAGAAATTATATTTTAATTTTTCCAATTACGAAGGGTTCGGTGAATGCACTGATGAAGCTTGCAAGGTTGAGGACCTCCAATAAGGTTAAGAACCACTGGGTTAGAGGTTAAGCCTTTTGCCTTCGAACCAACTGCAATAGTTAAACGGGCGGGACTTCCTACAGGAAGCAGTCTGCCAAGAATATCTGATTGGATTAGAGATGTGTCGATCACGTAATGCTTGATGTTTTTGTCATGTAAGCTCAATGGTTGAATAACTTTGGTTGCTAATTGTCTTCTGGAACTGCCACGCAAAGAACATAACACATTCATTTGGAAATCAGCTCCGAGCATATTATCTCAGCCAGTTGCTGGCATAATCTTCCCGGAAGACACCACAGACATGGCTGCCCACCTGGCTCTCAAGCTGAGGCTGTACTTTCTTCCTGCCTGGGGATAAACATATTTACATGTTGACATGTTTACATGTTTTATATTCTGAAGGTATCTTCTGACACAATACAAATATCTTTACCAACAAAACACGGATGAATTGAACTTTATTTCTAAAAAATGTGTAAAAACAAAAACAAAAAACAAGAGCTCAGTCAGTCAGTCAGTCATTCCCTCCTGTGTTCCACTGTCATTCATTAGTATTTGAGTGAGTTTACTCAGAGGGAGGCTGCAGGAGTGTTTATCTCAATGTGTTACTATCAGGAGCAAGTGCAATCATTGCAGTAATAATGCCATGAGATAGGGCGCTCACTAAGCAAGTAAAGCTTGTCTTTTGGTTTCTGAAAATCACTCACACGCAACCAATGGCCAAGGGAAAACAGAGACAGAGACAGAGAGAGAGAGAGAGCAATAATATATGACGTATACATAAACTACCGAAGCACTGCATAGTGCAAGTGACTGTTGACTAAGGTGGCTTCAAATGTTCTATGAGAGTGGCCTTATACACGAAGAAAGTCCAAGTTCACATGTTTGAGTGAAGGTGTCATCCACAATGAGGTCAGTGTTGCTGTCCATTCATAAAACGAAAATGTGTTCTGAAAAGTGTGCTGCAACTGTGCTCAGAGATGTAATGTTTGTGTGTGTGTGTGTGTGTGTGTGTGTGTGTGTGTGTGTGTGTGTTCTGAAAAGTGTGCTGCTACTGTGCTCAGAGATTTAATGTGGCAAGCAGTATTCTGTTCCACATATGAAGTTCATCCAGTCATTTACCTGAGGTATTTTCACATAGAACTGTTTCACTAAAGAAGTCGGATACAAAGCATGCCTGCACATATGACCTTGGTTGCAGTGCTGGAAGACATAACAACGAACCAAGATTCCCTTGAAACTCTGGGGCTTGGAAATTATGCAATGTGTAGTTCTAATGGTCAGAAAGTGCTTCTAGAAATGAAATACGTATATAAATTACAGCATTTCCCAATATTCTAGTGCATTATGAATGTACTTTTTGCCCATTTCACATTTTTTGTCAAACAAATTCTTTAGGTATTCCTGTCTATGAAAACTGTAAGCTGATGAATAACAAATAGAGAAGTAAATAAATGATCAAGATGAATGAAAAAATTTCATAATTATTTAGGTCTGGTTTTTTTCCAGTTTGGTCTGAAATGGGGCCCCCTATCCTTGTGTAGTTCAATTCCGAGGCACTTGAAAGGCTCTCATTCCCAAGAGAAACGTTGAAGTCTTTCCCATTCACAGTGATATAAACACTCATTCACTTCATTCAGCCGCTTATTGAACGAAAAAAAGCAATAACAAGCAGTTGTCCATCCTGAGCATTGACCCCATGATTCTGAGATCACTAGCACCAAGTCAGTTCTACGGGAGCTCCGTTCCGACGTGTTCAGCTCTCCAGGCGTAGCCTCAACGTGTAGGGGACTAAAAATTTCTCGGCGATCACCGACACTAGAGCCCATGGGATGGCGTACTCCAAACACACCAGGCCTAAGAAGTTGTACTGGTAGTGGGAGTAATCCCACGGGCACGCCCCGAACGACCTCAGCAGGAACCCGCTGCTGAACTCCCACACGTAGGTCACGAGAGTGTAGAGGACCATCCGGGCCAGCAGGGGGCAGCGCTTGCGGTTCAGCCACAGGCTCAGGTCCTCCATGACGAAGACGGCCGAGCCATAGATGAGCAGGGCCCACAGGCTGGTGTGCGCGGGCAGACGGGGGTCGGGGGTGAGGCAGCAGTCTAAGATGGCGGTGAAGGCTACCTCACACAGCAGGCCGTGGAGAGCGTAGATGTAGAGGCGTGCCAGAGGAGGCAGAGGTTGCTGCGTGGGCGTCTGACGGCCACTGGATGACTCGGCAACTTTTGTATCACCCTTGTCCCTTGCTGTAGTGATAGCACACACACACACACAGACACACACGCACACACAGACACACACACAGACACACACACACACACACACACACACACACACACACATTCACACACACACACACACACACACACACACACACACACACACACACACACACTCACATATACACACACACACACACACACACACACCACACACACACACACACCACACACACACACATGCGTATAGTTAATAACCATTAACCACTGTTAATGATAGAATGATACCTTCAAGAAGCTTATGAAGACCCAACTCTTCAGAGATCACCTCCCTTCCTAACTGGCACTTCGACTAGTACTTAACTTGCACTTACAAAAGTTACATTCCTGCTCTTATTTTTTCTATTTTCTTATGTAAAGTAGTATTAATTGTTACACTAGGTCTCTATTGCTTAACTGTTCTCTCCCTTGTACGTCGCTAAATGACTTAATGTAAATGCAAATGTTATACATACATGTTGAATTCACACATGGAACAGTAAAAGCACACACACACACACACACACACACACACACACACACACACACACAGGCAATGCGTCATTTATCGATATGTGTTAATGATTTAGCAAAACCTCTCTGGCTATTTATCAAACAATATTGATTGTGGTCTCCACACATTCCCTTCGCTCTTTAAATTCTAGTTGATAACTTTTAAACTCTGCCTCTTTTTCACAACTTTGCTATTTGTCCAAGGGTTTGTAACAAAAACATAAAACACATAAACACATTACCAAGCACATATACAGACACACTCTTACAATATACTACATACTACACTTCTGTACAATATACTATACTACAATACATTGGACACACATACTGTATACTGTTTAATATGCACCCATTTAAACACATACTATTAATTTATGTTAGCCTTGTGTCACCACACTAAATTATACATTAGTAATCATTCAGAATCCTATACTGCTGTTGATGATGTCAGACACACACAGAGACACACACACACGTATGTAGGTGATATGTATTGGTGTGAGAGTAAATGACTCAGCGCGAGTGCGTGTGTGTGTTAGTAATTATATTCAACATGAACACACTGATTGGCACACACACACACACACACACACACACACTCACATGTGAGCCTGGCTCCTTCCCTCCTCCATGCTCGAGTGCTGGGCTCCATGCTGTCTCAGTGCTGCTCCGCTGGGCTCCGTCTCATCTCATGAGATGTCTCTGTGTGTGTGTGTGTGCTCTCCTCTCCTACCCTGTCCCGCAGGTGTCCTGAGTTAAACATTAAACCAGCGGCAGAGAGGATGGCTGGCAGGGGATGACCAGCTACTGCGGCGCTCAGTGGGAAAGGGTTCCGGAAGCAGCTATGGAAGAGAGACATCCCCCCCCCCCCCCCCCCCCTTACCTGACGACAGGTGAGCAGCCCACACTACACCTGAGATGTAAGAGCAAATTAACGCGCATTTATAGAGAAAGAGAAGAGATTAAGAGAGAAAGAGAAGAGATGTCTTTCCGTACTCATTGACTGATGGGCTTATCTGGCAGGGGCAGGGGTGAGGGGCGTGGTGTGTGTGAGGGGGGTGGAGGGTGATTGGGTGGGTGGGTGGTAAGAGTCCATTGGGATGGGCACTGTGCTACTGATAAGGGGTGAGAAGGGTGGGTGTCACAAGTTGGCACTGCTGGAAAGACAGACAGACGTTCACCATTAATCACCAATGAGACCTGATGTGTTCTTCTAACAACATGCCCACCATCTCTCTGCTATGCTCATTCAAGCTTGGACGGATTGTGGCTAGCAGAGAAGGCTGTCCTTGACCTGCTTGTTACGACCCTGCTTGTGAGACGCAACATACATTGGAGACAGACCACAGAGTGTACAAAAATAGGGTTTATTTCCAATAATACAAAAAGATAGAATACAATTGTAAGTGCCAAACGGCAAAAATCCATAGTGTGCACACCAGCATCAAACACAAGGTGAGAATCCAAGACCCCCTTTCGAACAGAATGGCTTTTATCCTCTTAAGGCTTTTATCCTCTTAAGCTTATTATGCCCATTCACCACCCAAAGGCTGTTGCAGACGCCACTTAGCATGTACAAGCATGTTTGGGTCAGAGGTGATAAGAAGGTTCAAACTGTGCTTCTTTCGACCTTGTGTAAAACTGACATCCTTGCATGACAGAAAGCATAGTAAGATGACCTCGGATGTCAGAGACCCACCACGTGGTTATCCCTGCAGACTGAATTGTTTTGGCGTCAAAGAATGCTAACTTATTTGTATATAAATGTTGTGTGATGTGTTTCATCTTGCTTCTCTATTGTCTGCTGCAGTCTGGGAGTGCTCTCTCTCTGGCCTGCCAGGACGTGGGTAAGCCCGATAAGGTTGTTCTTGTTGAATAAATATACTCTTTTGCAACTCCAGAGTCCTGAGGTAAATTAAGTGGATTTTCACCTAACCCATACATACATATATACACAATGTTACACATATATCAGGTCTGTTCAGACCCCTTTTCTAACGTACTGATGGCAAAGCACAGAGAAGTGAGCGCCAGTCAGAGCTGGGGTTGATCTCGTGTTTTTGCGTTCAGTGATAAGATGAGGTCTGTCAGGGAGCCGTTACGGTGTGAACAGTGTTTGCTTTGCTCTGTCCTGTAATAAAGAAAGAAAATTACTCCCCGGGTCAGATCAGAGTCCATCCTCTGCACCGCCCCAATGTGTGTACAATCAGATACAAACACACACATACACACAAACATGAACATATAGACACACTGCAATGTATAAAGGATACATAGACATATCACAAAAATAAACACAAAATACTCTTACACACACACAAACATTCTCGTATCCTGTGAAGAGGAAGTTGTTAGAATACTTCCTGGTCTGGCACGGATAATTTTATTCCTGTGTGATGTAAGTGTGTGTCTCTGTTCTTGTGCACCCAGCTGTGTATGGTGTATGCATGTGTGTGTGAGAGAGAGAGAGTCTGTGTGAGTGCAAGCTAAGAGTGTGTTTGATTTACAGTTCTTACTCTCCAACTATCTTTATAGAGACACATTGTTAGAGTTTATATTATATTGTCACCCGATAACATATGATGATATCAGATGAAAACAAATCCTTAAAGTAACCAAAGCAAGCGTGAAACAAATAAAAGCTGATTTTGCTGAATTATTATTCTCAATAACAATATGTCGTTCATTTTTCACATCAACGCTGCCATTTTGTAAACTGCATGCAAATCTGAGTATTACTGCAAAACCTTTGACTGTGGTTGTGATGGTTCCGATAAAGATTATTTAAAAAAAACACATTTTGTCAGGTAAAGAGTAGGAGGCAACTGTAAAGCATGTGTGCGCCTTGAACTGTGTGATCAGCACATGTCAGTCAGGGTGCAGAATGAGACACATGCATTTGCATTTGACACCTTAAGGGACTGAAAACCAAAACAGACACACACACACACACACACACACACACACACACACACACACACACACACACACACACATACACACATGAGGCCCTTCCTCGAAAACACGCCATGTTACGTGAAAAACATTAGGTAGGTTTTCTTTAGGCTTGCCAAATATATTGCTGCAATATATTAATGTGCAAGCAAGCCTGCTTTTTGATCAGTGTGCATTGTTTGTTGTCTGTGAGCAAGTGCTTGTTAGTTTCAGACAAAAATCCTCAAATACCTCTTTAGCTTAACTGGACTGAATCGCCACAAGAGAAGAACTGCAGGAGATTACAATAAGGAGGAAAGTGGAGAAGAAACATGAGATAGCAATTGTAGGGCAAATGCCATACTAGCAACAGAGGCGTCTCGAGAAAGACAAGCAGTGAGCTCATAAATATGACAAGGTGTGGCTGAGAAGTATAACATTAACAACACCAGCTCCACCTTCGCATTTAAAAACTTTTATTGACAATTTATAGCTGATGTGATAAGCATTTGTGCATGTGTGTGGATTTGTGTGTGTGTGTGGTATGTGTGTGCATGCATGTGTGAGAGAGTGTCTATTCTGGCTTCCTTGCGTTGGTCCTTTTGGTGTTCAGCATATACAGTATCCTTGCTGATCAAAAGCAGGAGTCTGTGCCTAGACATTCATACTGGATCATTTAAATGCTAGTCATCTACATTTAAAGAGCACTTTTCGAAATCCATGTTACAAAGTGCTTCATAGAGGCAGCTAAAAAAAAATCATAAAAGAAAACAGATACATTTAAAAGAAAACAGATAAAATCAACGAGGTACTGTATATAAAAACGAATACAGTGGTACACCAATACAGAGTAAAAAACAAATTTAGGAAATAAAAGACAATTAAAAGGAAATTAAAACTCATACTGTATAAAAGTATGTTATAAGAAGGGACTTAAAGGAAGTCACTGACTCAGCTAATCTGACTCTTTCAGGCAGATTGTTCCAGAGCCTAGGGTGGCAAATGCTCTGTCCCCGTTAGTTTTCAGCCAGGCCTCTGTAACAGACAGAAGACCAAAGCCTGAGGACCTTGTAGTGGAATGTCAGGCCACTAGGGTGCGCTTGACCATTGTGTACTGACTGATGTACGAGGCTGAATATGGTTAATAAAGTTACGTGTGCTGCCGAAGAATAAGGTCGTCGTTGCTGTCTGGTTTAACAGAGCTAGTTCACATCATACCGTTGTACAGACCTCACCGACTGTGATAAGAGGTCAGAGACATAACTTGGTGAGAGGCCTTGGAGAGCCTAACTTCAGCTGCAGCAGTGGTAGACAATAGGTCAAATCGGTCTTTGATTTGATAAGACTCATTAGAGTCAGTCTACTAAGAAGCACTGAGTTTAAAGACAGGGGTAGGCAATTTATTTCAAAAGCATTTCTTTGTAGCATTCCTTGAAATCCTCTTTACTTCCCAATAGCAATGAGTACATCAAACAAAAAGCAAAACATTCCATCAACTGTGGTAGCTTTTACCGCTTAACAAAGCATACAAAGAAAGACAGAAGAGCAAGGGCTGTGCATCGAAAGGGCCTCCATATTTAACAAGCACAAACTCGGTGACACAAACTTAGAAGCATGGTCTGATACTTTCGTTAAGGGAGTTAAAGCACAGTCATGCATTCCTCGTCTAATTCTCAGCCACAGACAGGAGATAGAGATGACTGACTTCAGTTCAGTAAAAGCACCCACCACAAGGACACAATGGTAATATGTTGGCCCAACGCTATGCTAATAGACTATGTAGCTATGTTCACACGTACCTTCTATGTAATCTGTCTGCCTGTATATTCACAGGTGTTTATCTTTTGTTAAAAAAGGGGTTTATCTTATGTTAGTCTTTATTGGCTTTGAACAGGATGTTTTACAAATGTGGTAATGTAGATGACTTGTGTGTTTTTATAGTTCTGATAATGAGACCTGAATGAGACAGGAGGTAGTCGGATACAATAAGTGATGACAATGATTTGCTGCGCCCTTCTACCCAGTGAGGACTTAGTTGGTGAGGTGCATTGGGTACGATGCACTCGTGTTTTTCTTTCAAATAAACATTAAAACATTTACTAAAGTTTGAATAAGGCAAATCCTACAGTGACTGTGTCACAGTTTGAATGGCATTTTGTAAATGGGATCATGACAGAAGGATTTCACAATCGGGTTGCAATGACAGAAATACCAGTGATTAATCAGATGAAACATGTAGGCTACTTCCTAGATTTGATACCAGAATTTCCTATCACGTAATAACTAATGGCTGGATGCAATACTGATGATGAAGGCTATGAAAGAAGCATCATGATAAGATGTTAGAAACATGAGCACTGGTAAATTTCTTAGAAGAAGCATGTCTGACTCCACCTGCACATTTTGAAATACAATGTTTTGGAAGACTATTGCAATATTGTCTGGTAGAATACATACATTGCAGTTGAATGATAAAAATGCCAAAGGCATCAAGTACAACAATGTGTGATATAATATCAGTTCAGTGATTTTAAGAACAGTTTTGAATGCTGAGATCTGTGATACTTTGTACTTGGGTGTGTGTGTGTGTGTGTATGTGTGTTAGCATGTCATTTTGTGATTTGTGTTCATGGTTTTAAGAAAATAAGATAAATGAGCTCATAACCTAAACTTATTGTCTGGAGAACAGTTTTAACGTCTGTCCATCTCAGAGCTGAGGGATGTTTTCATTTCACAGTCCCTGAGAGGCACGCACACACACACACACACACACACACACACACACACACACGCACAGGCAGACTTCAACCACCTCATACTGCCAACGTTGCTGAGAAAGAATGAAACCGTGAGGTGAGACATCAGTTTTGAAAAGGATGTAGATCAGCATAGATGTTATCAGTGCAGCCGCTCCCATAACTGACGGGGCACCAACAATAGGCAACTGAAAAATCATCATAGTTATAATAATTATAATGCCGATATTATTTCAGTATAGAAATATAAGGCACCTTTTATATCGTAAAGGAGTTATGCTTAGGGAACCAAAAATGGCTAGCAGCGGCACTGGATGGACTGGATGCACTGAAACAGACACTTTGAGTCAGCAGAGTGCTTTTTGCAAACCTAGATTTCACAAGTGTTATGATGACTAGTTTCATAGTAGACAGAAGAGATTAAATTGTTCACAGTGACAAAAAAAGAAATATAAAATAGCAGTAATTAAAACGATATTTGTTTACATATATACCCCACTCTTGTGGTGCAAGTCATCAACTAGTCCCTTGGTGAAGTAGTTTGTAGGACGGGGAGTCATTTGTAATTTCAATGTAAATGTGCAATGTAAGCTTCTATATCAACTTTGATAGCAACTTTGAAGAAAATATATAGACGTCCGGCTTTGGCTACAGTCTTTGTCTGTAGAAAAATCCACTCCAGACGATTATGCTGGATATTGGAAAAAAAAAAGAAAAAGAAAAGCTTAAAGAAGATAGGCCAGAGCCCTTTCTGAAGACATTCCAGAACTTTACACCAACACATCATGTTAGGACATGCCAGGGTAGGATTGGCAGTGACAGGAAATAACCTCTTTTCCAAATTAAACGCTAAACTGATGAATCATGTCACACACACACACACACACACACACACACACACACACACACACAAACACACATAGAGAGAGAAGGAGAGAGAGAGATTGACTGACATGATAATATGTGTTTTTCCTTTTTAACCACTTTTCTTTGTAAACACAAAAGGGAAAGCCACATATCCTGTTTTAAAAACAGCTGAGCTCACACTGAAAGAGCAGTTCCTTCCCCATGTGATGCAAGGGCAGCCTCAGAGGAGCTAAAGTGCATCACTCTCAAGTAGCAAGAAGCAGAAGAGAGGACGCGCCTGAAGAACAACACACACTCACACTCATACTGTCTCTCACACCGGCGTGAACTTACTGTACCTTCATCTGTGTCTGCAACCGTGACGTAAAATATTCTGTGACTGGACTCAAAGCTAAGAAGTGGTAAGTCATTGGAAGATTTTGTTTCATAAGTGAGTTGAGTATTTAGTAAGTCAAGTTATTTAGTGGGTATAGTTTTTTTTGCCATTTTAATCAACATTAATGCTTTTTCTGAATACAACCCTAAATAGCATGACAACTATATAACTACATACAGCTATTGATAATTTACATGGATGTAGAGCTTATATCAAGTCTTGTGACAAGTGTTGCAATGTTCTCTTCAGTAAATCAGTAAATAAACAGGAAGTGAAAGGCACTGTGGCAGCAGAGGGGGTGAAATAAGTCACCCACCCGCCCGTCTTTTTTGTCTGATCAAGACCTACACTGCAAAAAAAAAAACACTAGATTTAAGACAAATAATTACATATTTAAGCAGGATTTTGCTTAAAACAAGCAAATTTGGCTGCCAGTGTGTTAAGCAAATTTGGCTTGTTAAGATTTCTTAAAATAAGTAATATTTGCTTGAAATAGGTAAAAATAACCTTACCAAGAAAGCACTGGGTAAGTACAATTTAGCTAGAAACAAGACCAACTAGATTTTTTCATCTCAATATAAGAGTAATAACACTAGGTTAGAAAAGCATTTTTTGCCGTGTACAGTCTACACACTGCAAAAATGCTTTTCTAACCTAGTGTTATTACTCTTATATTGAGATGAAAAAATCTAGTTGGTCTTGTTTCTAGCTAAATTGTACTTACCTAGTGCTCTTTGGTAAGGTTATTTTTGCCTATTTCAAGCAAATATTACTTATTTTAAGAAATCTTAACAAGCCAAATTTGCTTAACGCACTGGCAGCCAAATTTGCTTGTTTTAAGCCAAATTTGCTTAACGCACTGGCAGCCAAATTTGCTTGTTAAGATTTCTTAAAATAAGTAATATTTGCTTGAAATAGGCAAAAATAACCTTACCAAAGAGCACTAGGTAAGTACAATTTAGCTAGAAACAAGACCAACTAGATTTTTTCATCTCAATATAAGAGTAATAACACTAGGTTAGAAAAGCATTTTTGCAGTGCACAATCAGTCAGTTGATATGATCACTTCATGGACTACTCATGGGCCAGTGTTATGGGTTGCAGTACTTCAAATGATGCTTAGATTGTCAAGGACCACAGTGAGGTTTTCTTACGCTCTTGACTGAACGAGAAAAGGCATCGTTTAATCATAAGCACCTTTGCAAAGCAAAGCACTGATACAGACTATGCTCCATGCAACTACCAAATGTGATGTTTTTTGTCCTTGTAGGACTGGGGATGAGTTGCTGTTCTCCAGATCATTGTAATCACTGTTCACTGCAACAAAAGGATTTTTTCTAATAGATATCACATCAGGTTATATGAGGCTGTGTGATGTGTTAGCGGCCCATCCCGCTATGTGTGTGTGTGTGTGTGTGTGTGTGCATGTGTGTGTATGTGTGTGTGTTTATATGTGTGTGTGTGTATGTGTGTGTGTGTGTGTGTGTGTGTGTGTGTGTGTGTGTGTGTGTGTGTGTGTGTGTGCGCGTGTGTGTGTGTGAAGTTACAAGAACAAAACGGAAATTACGTCGGAATAACGTTAATAATTTCCGTTTTGTTCTTGTAACTTCACAGTACTGAGAACTTATAAAGGTTGCAGCAACATGGTAATGGTTGCAAAACTGCAATATGTTGTCCACACACCAGAGGGCGTACTCGAGACGCCAAACTGTTGAACACAATTACATTTATTGTGTTTCCTGACATGCATTTATTTTGCTCCTGAACAGATCACTGGTGTGTAATAATAATCTGTGCTTTTAAACGTTCAACAGGAGGAGAGAGAGAGAGAGAGACAGACGGAATAGCACAGCCTGTGGTGGGCAACGGCATCACTATATCTGAAGACCAGTGGTGTCAGAGAGGAAACATTTAGGAAGGAAAGACCACGTGAGGATGAAACACTGGCCCTGACCCTGAAGTCTGTGACTCATCCACAGCACACGTCACTATTGCTTACATCTGACTTCAAACACAGCAGCACCTTTCACACCAGCAGAGCCACAGACATTTTCACCAGAAGCAATCTTCTGTGTGACTGTGTGTGTGTGTGTGTGTGTGTGTGTGTGTCAGCATGGATCCCAACATCAGCATGGGTCCCAACACCACGTTTCCAACATCACGTTTCCATTGCAACCATTCCAGTCAGGGGTTGGCCACCTCCGTGTTGCCCCCGGTGATGATCACTGAGCTCGTGGTGGGCCTGCCCTGCAACCTGGTGGCGCTCTGGATCTTCTGGTTCCGCATGCAGGGCTGGCGTCCCAATGTCATCTTCCTCATCAACCTGGTCATCGCCGACTTCCTGCTGCTGGTCAGCATGCCCTTCCGCATCGACTACCTGGTGGACAAGGAGGACTGGGCCTTCGGAGGGGCTTTGTGCCGGGTCAATCTCTTCATGCTGGCGGTCAACCGTGCCGCCAGCATCGCCTTTATGACCATTGTGGCGTTCGACCGCTACTTCAAGGTGGTCCACCCGCACCACCGCATCAACCACATGACCAAGGAGCAGGCGTGGGTGGTGGCGGCGTGCACGTGGGCGCTGGTGATTAGCCTGCGGGCGCCACTGCTCGCCACGCAGCTCCAGAAGGTCGGCGACGACGGTAGCCACCTGTGCCGCAGCTTCGACTCGTACACCGTGCCACCGCCGGGCATCGTGCTGCACAACTTCCTGTTCGTGCTGGAGTTCGTGCTGCCGCTGCTTCTGCTGGTCTTCTGCTCCGCCCGCATCGCCTGCAAGCTGCGTCAGCGCAACATGGACCGGGAGCGCAAGGTGCGGCGCGCCATCCGGACCGTGGCGGTCATCGTGGTGGTGTTCCTGGTGTGCTTCGCGCCCGGCGTGCTGACCGGCCTGTTGGCTGTCGTTTACAGCCAGGCCTGGCCGGAGGACTGCGAGAGCTACCAGACAGTGACCCAGCTCTTCAGCCTGTCCATCGGCTTCACCTATCTGAACAGCGCCCTGGACCCCCTCGTGTACTGCTTCTCCAGCTCCATGTTCAGGAACGCGCTCAAGGGTTCCATCAACCGGCTGGGCTTCGTGGATCTGCGACTCAGCCGAAGAGGCAGCATGACCAGCGACGGCTAAATGAACCATCAATGACGCCCCTGAATCAGTCCAACCGAGGAGCACAGCTATAGGAGTCTGGCTCTGGAGGTGCCGAAGCTTTATGTGAAAGCACAATATTCAAACATATGGAATTAGTTGGACATTCCAATTAACACTGTATACTATTCTATACTGGGGTGTCATCATATTTTATCATTAACGTGTGCTTATGGACACTTATGGGTGCAGCCTGGAGTTATCTTCTACTTTGGGGTTGATCAGCCTATTGATCACTCCCAGATGGCGGGGTATGTCCAGTGACTAATAACGGGGGTTAGTGCACTCCCATCTCATGCTTATATGGAGAAGGTACATGAAGAACAGAGGACTTAGGATGCCAGTGGCAGTGGAGGCTACTAGGGGCTATTGTGATAGCATGGAACTCCTCTGTAGTATTCACCCTGATTAATTTAATATGTGACTGTGAAATCCAGCTAGTTTAAGTCCACTCTGAAGTAGAGTAGAGACAAACATGCACACGGTGGATGCTGTATCTTTCAAAAGGTTTCAGGACTATACAAGTTCTCTTATGAGAGGATACATACTGATGTAAATATGTAAATATTAAAGAAACAGTAGCTTTATGTTATATATGAAGACAATTCTTTATGTGTTATTATTGTCCTAAAAGAGTCTTTCATACCATGTTTCATACCAGGATAGCGTCAAACTGTAATGGCACTTTAAAGTTGATCCCACCATGTACTTATTGTGTGCTCTCATTCAAAACGGTTCATGAGCTTACAATAACACAAACATTATCACTCGAATATGCTTTTCTAACTTAATTCCTGGTAGATCATATATTTCATTCTCAGGTCTCATCTACCTGTAGGGGTTGGGAGGTGCTTGGTGGAAAAACTGAGGTTGTCAGGGCTTCCTCTGGATATGACTTTCATTGACCTTTATTGAAAATACACATTTGCCCTTCAAGCCAGATTAATTATGTATCTGTTTATAATTTAAGTCATTTTAGTCCATCCAGTGTTACTCTGCCTTCCAACCATTTTGTTTTTTTTACATACTCAAAATAAAAAAATAGCTTTACAATGTTCATACAAGAAATGTTCCAGGTTTTCCACATTCAGTTGTAAATAAAAAGTTTACCAAGGCATTGTTGACTACTGTCTGCTTTGTTTAGGAAAGTAATCTGTAACCTTTGATGACTGCACAATAATAAGGTAGTTACAGTAAAAGGTTGTTTATCCCAAGTCTATCACATGCCAGGCTGTGTGTGTCATGTATGCCTTCATCCATGCATCTCTTGTACTTCTCATCCTGTATTTAATTCAACATGTGTGTGCTTAGCATGTCTGTACCTCATAACAAGCATCAGTTTCTCTGAAATAACAACACCACTTTGCAATGTTGCACAAAACAATATGTTACTTGCAATAACCCCATTTCACTGGAACACTGAGTGGAGAGCTCCGGGGTCCGGGATCAATGGGAGGGACCTCCATACCCCACCTCTGCAGAACCAACCAATGGGAGGGACCTCCATACCCCACCTCTGCAGAACCAACCAATGGGAGGGACCTCCATACCCCACCTCTGCAGAACCAACCAATGGGAGGGACCTCCATACCCCACCTCTGTACCAACAAAAGGTAAAGGTACAATGTGTAGGATTTAGGGGGGGTCTCTTAGCAGAAATGGTTATATGTTATACTGTATGTTAATATTATATCAACTGTTAGGGCAGTATATGCAGTCATCAACGACAGTGTTGTGACGGGGGTATGACCCTGGATTACCTGATGCAGGTTGAGCCATCTGGGTCCTGATTTGCCTTAAGGTGTTTCAGCACATGTGCTAGCATACTGCATGGAAATACAGACATACTGCTGGAATAAAGCTCGTTAAGGCATCATTAGCCAATGAAAATACTGATTTGTATTCATGTGACATTTTGAATGTTAATCCAAGGACTGTAATTGCCCCGTACAACTTCTCTCTGCTGGAAGGGTTTTACTTGTGTGTAACTTTGGATGGATTTTAATGAGTCTATACCTATAGCAATTCATCAAACTTCTGCAGCACGTCCTGGTTAGTGTCTCTCTCTCACTCTGTTTTTTTCTCTTCGATCTCAGTAATGGCACAGAGAGGAGGATTCCCAGAAAGCCTCAGGGTTCGAACTGCATGCAAGAGCAAATCCTACACATTCATGGTCACAGACACTGCTGTCTGTCCATTTCTCCCTCTCTCATATATGCAATCACACACGCACACACACACACACACACACACACACACCTTCTCAGCCAACTCCTGCCTCTTTTAATACCTTTTCAACACAAACTATATTCAAAACTCGCTGTATCAAAAATTGTTTAAAAAAAAATGTCCTGGTATGATTCGCAATAAGCGCTAATAAGCTACTATTCAGTTCTTGCTCAAGCGAGCTCAATTATTTATAAATAGCTATTACGAATATGACACAAGTACTGCTTAGTATTGCCATACAACTCAACATTTCATTCAACTGCCAACAGGGAAGGAATAGAAAACAGGGGGAAAAGTATTTGTTAAAAAAGAGGGTTACGGATATACCTAAATATACTGCAGCTGTTTTGTCTTGACAGGTGTATAAATGTTTGACTATGGAAAGTGCTCTTTCACTTAAGATCCCTACTCTTGCAATCACACTTAAGAGAAATGAGGTAGATGACATGTGTGTGAGAGTGGCTCGTTTGTGAGAAATGATGGGGACCGAAGCACATTGACAAGGTAGACATTACTGTCACACATTCCATTTTGACTGAGCAGACAGTGGTATCTCAACCTTCACATTATCAATGCTTTCACCACCACAGTCTTGTTCACAGATACATCAATAGAGAGGACCCAAATGCACAACACACACACCACAGCCAGAAGGAACAACCACAAGTGAACATTAAGGAAGATACACAGCAATCAAGCAGGCGGACAACACTGAGCGATGAGAGAGAGCTAAATAATTCAGCAAACAGGAAGAGACAATAAGAAAGAGGTTAGGAAAGAAGATGGTGGGAAATCGAATTAAGACACAAAACATAAGATGTGGGGTTAGAAACACATGGCAAACATAATGTAGGTAAAACCGTGGTTGTTACATTAGTTTAATTAAATCAGTCTCATAAAATGTAATAATCATTAAATTTAGTATTTAATATTTTATAATTAAATTACTAAAAT
>NC_137910.1:1667223-1672223 GCF_963457725.1 Sprattus sprattus | reverse complement strand
ACTCAGTCATGGCATTTAGAGCATTAACTAACGAGCGTCTGAATAAAACACATAACACTGCCACCGAACACCACTGACACATGACTGAAACATCACTAATGACCACATGAATCACTAATGATCACATGAGCCCTGCAAGCGTCCATTGAGAGTCAAGGATATCAATCCATTCACTCACTTAAAGAGTCCTTTCTTTAAAAACAGCTGTGTGTGTGTGTGTGTGTGTGTGTGTTTGTGCGTGTGCGTGTGCGTGTACGTGTGTGTGTGTGGACCTTTCCAACATGTGACCTCATTAAAAGCGTCTTGTCCTTTGAGCAGTCATTCATTTCGGTGTGTGTGAGAACGACTGTTTAATGAGATTAAGTACATACACCCTTGACCACCTCCAGCACATCCTTGCCGGTCTGATGAGATCCACAAAAACTGAACCCGTTTATAAGCATTGGCAAAAGCTGGCACCTTCTCGAGTGTTCTCCCTGAGTGTGCAGGGTGTTGCTGTGCATCCAAAGCAGATGATTCACTTGATAGGCTGCTCATTTCTCTCCCTCAACACAGCAGGACCACATCTGAATAACTTTCTTCCCCTCTCTTTTCAAAAGAGAGGTTCTTATCTATTTTCTGAATTCGATAACACAAACACACACGCACGCATGCACGCACGCACGCACACGCACACACACACACACACACACACACACACACACATATACACACACACACACACACACACACACACACACACAGGAGGAGTGTTTTGGCTAATTACCAGAGTGTGTGAGGCTGTTGAGGTTGTTAGGGGGGGGGGGGGGGGGGGGGGGGGGTAATGCATGATTAGTGGCCACCCAGGGTGCCTGAGTGTCTAGTCTAGGCTGTCGGAAGTGATGCACATCCCAAGTTAGCGCCCTTCCTAAATCAGACAGAACAAGTCAAAATCAGAAATGATGAGTAGCTGTCAGTGAGCATTGTGAACACGGTGAGTTTGGCCTTAAACACCCACATGAAAGGAGATACTTGCTGTAGGAGCCAGTTAAAAACTGAGAGAGTGCTTCCATGCAAGTGTTTATGTGCTTTCACAACTTGGAGTGTGTGTCTGTGAGTGTATGTTTGTATGTGTGTGTGTTTGTGTCAGTCTTTGTCTGAATATGTACCTGTGCAGAGGTTGTATTTTTCTGTATGTCTGTGCATGTATGCCATATCTGTGTTAAACATGTGTGTGTGTGTGTGTGTGTGTGTGAGTGTGTATCTGCCCCACAGGGGTTCATTCTTCTTGCACCATGAACATGGGGATTAATCAGAGCTGTGGCAACCAATTATCCCCTCTCACCATCAGGCTGACGTGTATAAATAACCACGCAAGCCCATATCACACACAGACACGTGTGTGTGTGAGTGTGTGTGTGTGTGCCCATATCACACACAGACGCTCCCTGCATGCATGCACTCTCAGAGGGGCCCTCGTTTCATTGGCCAACGCACCTAGTAGCAGGCAAAGTCCGCCGTGCATGACCTAAAACTGCTGATTTCATGACATGAGCAGGATCCTAAGCAGCCGCACATGTGTGGGTCTTTAAAGTGATGGGTCGTGTCTGCGCCCAGACGTGGGAGTTCCATGAAAGTGAAAGTCCTCTCTATGGCAGAGGTGGTGTAGACACACACACTCTCTGAAATTAACCTCTGCATTTAACCCATCCAGGGAAGTGACACACACACAGTGAAGTGAAGTAACACTAACCCGGAGCAGTGGGCTGCCATTGGCGGCGCCCGGGGAGCAGTGATAGGGGTTAGGTGCCTTGCTCAAGGGCACTTCAGGCGTGGATGTGGGCATGGGAGAGCAGTGGTCTACCACTTCCCCCGCCCACATTTTTCCTACTGGTCGGGGATCGAACCAGCCACCCTTCGGTTTCCGGCCTGAAACCCTAACCAGTAGGCCACGGCTGCCCCTTAATGCAAGATGAGCTCCTTCAAATCAACACCATTTCCGTGAACAGACGACCAACTCTCTTCATCGACCTACTCTCAAGTCAACGTCCATCATGTACCTGTAGATGTTAAAAAGCGTTACAACTTCGTATACACGTGTGGTTGTGCATTATATTCATAATAATGGGGCATCAATTAAGTCTCAATTAAGGCGCAGATCTTTTTAAATGTATAAGCTACTTTATTATGTCTTAAATATTTTTAATAAGCATTGCTATGTCTCTTAACCCTCCTGTTACCTTTCAATGCACTAACTTCTTTTATCCTTGGAGTCAAATGCAGGGCCGATGCTGGTCACCCTTCTCCCTGGCATGTGCCCTCCCCAGACACACACAATGCAGGGCCGATGCTGGTCACCCTTCTCCCTGGCATGTGCCCTCCCCAGACACACAATGCAGGGCCGATGCTGGCAAGTCAACGTCCATCATGTACCTGTAGATGTTAAAAAGCGTTACAACTTCGTATACACGTGTGGTTGTGCATTATATTCATAATAATGGGGCATCAATTAAGTCTCAATTAAGGCGCAGATCTTTTTAAATGTATAAGCTACTTTATTATGTCTTAAATATTTTTAATAAGCATTGCTATGTCTCTTAACCCTCCTGTTACCTTTCAATGCACTAACTTCTTTTATCCTTGGAGTCAATTTGACCCCAGCAATTTAAACCTACAGAAAATGATTAGAATTTACCCAAGTTTGTGTATCGGGTACTTTATGTTTGTTTGTTGACTACCTAAATAGCCTTTTTTTAGTGTTTTCATGGCTTTATATTATTCCTTAGTAAATATTGTTGTTATCTGTAACATTTGGAATGAAAAACTATTAATGTTATCAAGAATAGTAACAATGTGTGCAAAATGTTGATATTTGTTACATTTTTTATACTATTAAAACAGCCTGGGGTCAAATGGACACCAATGAACACCGATATGTACAGCATGTTTACAGAACATCGAAAACATATCATGATCATTTAATGATTACCCAGTGGTTCCCATTAAATAAGGAAAGGTAATTAAATATGAAGCAAAAAAAATGATGTCAATAATTTATTTTGAGACTCCAGCATCCCCTGGCATTCATGGTCAGGCTATCCCTGTCGGCTTAAGGCTCAGCCATACATGCAGTTACCGCCTCCCTGCAATTCATGTGCCCTCCCCAGACACACAATGCAGGGCCGATGCTGGTCACCCTTATCCCTGGCATGTGCCCTCCCCAGACACACACAATGCAGGGCCGATGCTGGTCACCCTTCTCCCTGGCATGTGCCCTCCCCAGACACACAATGCAGGGCCGATGCTGGTCACCCTCCGTCCTGGCATGGCCGCAGTCTGGATAGCTGCGTGACATCCTGAGGGAAGAATGCAAAGATAGCTAGCAGTAGGACAAGCTAAAGAGGGTGCTCAAGCTATCTGCTTACTTGCTACCAGGTATAATAGCCGAGAAAATAAAAAACAAATTCACTGGCAGTTAGGGTGAATGAGAACAAAACAGCAACAACGAAATTCACGCCTGGCAACTCCTGATTAGCGAGGAAAATAGTTTCTTTGCAGAGACGCAGGGTGTCAGTAGGCTTTATTCCCTTCGCCTATGGCTGGCTGTGATTGGCCTGACATGTCCATTACCCATTCAGCATGATTGTAGAGAGTTTTGATTGGATGACATGATCTTGCGATCAAGTCCCTCAAAGTCACAGGTTGCAGTTCCAAGCCTGTCTGTTGCCACTGGATGGTCACTGCTGCGCAAGGTCTGTTTGCCGTGCCTGATGCACTTTCAAATAAGGGCCACTAGAGGGAGAAGACCAGCTTAGAGAAAATGATTGCTTATTCAGGTTAAGACTGCATCCTCTACTTTTATTTTACTTCAGGCACACCTATCCCAAGAGTGCCTGTTGCACTTTCAAATTAGGGCCAATAAAGGGAGAAGACCAACTCAGAGAAAATTATTACTTATTCAGATTACGTAAGACCGCATCCTCTACTTTTATTTTACTTCAGGCACACATATCCCAAAAGTCATTCACAGACATGTGCACAGACACACATACATGCACACACAAGTATAGGGAAAGAGTGGGTTGCCTGATGCAAGAGAAAGAAACTCATCACTCCACCTCTCCTCCAAGACGCCTGGAGAGGGTAGGATCTCTGTGTGAACGCTGGTAACGCAGCATCGCTGTGTGTGTGTGTGTGTGTGTGTGTGTGTGTGTGTGTGTGTGTGTGTGTGTGTGTGTGTGTGTGTGTGTGTGTGTGTGAATGCTGGTATCTCAGCATCGCTGTGTGTGTGTGTGTGTGTGTGTGTGTGTGTGTGTGTGTGTGTGTGTGTGTGTGTGTGAACGCTGGTATCTCAGCATCGCTGTGTGTGTGTGTGTGTGTGTGTGTGTGTGTGTGTGTGTGTGTGTGTGTGTGTGTGTGTGTGTGTGTGTGAACGCTGGTATCTCAGCATCGCTGTGTCTCAGGTTCGCTCAGAGCATCAGCACTACCACTCCTCTGATAGTCCAATCATTGTGACAGATGTCACAGAACATTCCAACTGACTGCAGTGGAGTTGATCTAAAGTGCTCTGATTCACATATAGTGTGTGTGATAGGAGAGAAAGAGAGAGAGAAAGAGAGAGAGAGAAAGAGAGAGAGAGAGAGAGAGAGAGAGAGAGGAGATGGTGGGAGAAAAAAAGAAGAAAGATACTGAGGTACATAGATGAGAGGGAAAAAAGGATATGAGAAAAGGAGAGAACAAGAGAGACCTACAGAAATGGGAGAAAAACAGAGAGAGAGAGCTTTCTTCCTTTCTGGGAAATAAGAGCTTTTTACTGCGCGAGTGTTGTCTCATGAACAGATGAGAGTCAGTGTTGTCTGATGAAGAGATGAGAGTCAGTGTTGTCTGATGAAGAGATGAGAGTCAGTGTTGTCTGATGAAGAGATGAGAGTCAGTGTTGTCTGATGAAGAGATGAGAGTCAGTGTTGTCTGATGAAGAGATGAGAGTCAGTGTTGTCTGATGAAGAGATGAGAGTCAGTGT
>NC_137910.1:1657223-1662223 GCF_963457725.1 Sprattus sprattus | reverse complement strand
CATGATAATAATAATATAGCATATTTCTTTCACAACATGATATACAAACAGTGACATACTTTTTACCTTGCTTTGAGAGAATCTTTGCCTTCATGATATTCACCAGCTGTAAATATATACTTATGCTTGTGCCAGGAAATTGTTTATCAATGAAAATAGAATCACTGTAGAAAGCAGTTAGTTAAAGTGGGGAAGTAGTGATATCTGAAGTGCTCCAGCACACAAGAGGCACAACATGGAGAGACTTGGGTCCAGAGCTGGGTCTCTGTCCAGGGTCCTGAAATGCCACCAAGAGCCCACTGTCACGCCAGTGCTGACCCCTGCTCCTGCCACGCCCCCTCCAACCACAACTCACCCTGCTGCATCTCTTTCCCGATCACCTGAATTCTGATGGACTGCACCTGTCACGCTCACTATAAGAACCCCTCACTCCATTCACTCACCGTCTGGCCTCGTCGGTTAATGGACGTACAGTATCTTCCTGCTTCTTTCGTGCTCAGACGAAGCTAACTGTGATTTACAAATCACTTCTGCTGTATCCAGTTTCGTGAGTTATTCCCGAACATGTTTTTTTTCCGAGCTCCGACCTGTTTGCTTCCTCGTTTTTCCCTTAACCTGTCTGTTCGTCCAAATAAACCTGTTAACGTATATTCTGAGTCCAGACGTCCCTGAAACCCATGCACTGATTTCATACCAGTGCAAGAACTAGGCAACACCACCATGCATTTCTTGCTGATAAATATCCCCTTCTGTCACCCTGTTCATATGGAACTATGTGCCTAAAAAATAAACATGAGGAGAGGGGTAGTGAGAAAGAGAAAGAGAGATAGAGACATTTTTACATTTCATGCAGAGGCCATATTCATTCGACACTCCATGCTTGAGCATGTATGTTACATTGAGGGATGGTCAGTTTGCCATTAGGGCAGGTCACAGTAGAGCGCAAGTGCAATCCATCCACTAGTGACTCTCCCAAGAGACCTGGGGACAGTCCTCCAGCGGGCAGAGCGCTAATGGGACTGTCCCTCAGTAATACACAAGTCTGACTCGTTTAGATCACTGAGAGACCACAGCTGTCTAAGTGACCTAGGAATCCGATGCCATATTCATGTGTGTGTGAGTGAGTGAGTGAAAAGAGAGAGAGAGAAAGAGTATATATTGGTTTTCTGGTTTTAGTGCTAAGCTGATGCGAGGCTAAACATTTGTTTGTAAATGTACAGATTTGCAAATAAGAAGCAACATCGTATTCTAGCAAATGTGCATTACTAGGATGCTTACGTAATATCCTGTGTGTGTGTGAGAGAGCGACAGAGAGATAGAGAGAAAGAGAGAGAGAGAGAGAGAGAAAGAGAAAGAGAAAGACACAAAATGCTCAGATCAGTACTGCTTACAAACCACTCATTTGTGCCAATTAAATCATCAACGGAGAAAAGAAATACTATTGGGAAACATTGGAAATACCAAACTACCATGAGAGAATGAACTGCTATCTGACCCTAAAAAGAGAATAAATGATCAAAGTATCTCCTCTCTGTTAGAGACACGATGCGGTGGCAAAACCTGACCAAGAACAGGCTCTGAGATCACAACCTAGCACTGGCAACAGGGAGACATAGAAGAACCTGGCTGTCAAAAGAGGACAGAGCATGTGGTCACAGGCAGACAGGGAAGGTTGAGACAGAAGAGCACTTTCTTCTTCACTGTGACAAAAACACAGAAATAAGAAAAACCCTTTCCTGTACCACACACATTTTGAAGTTCTTGACAAAAATGAAACAGAAAATGGCTGAAAAAGGGACCTTCAGCTTCTCTGGCAGCTAAATATATTTCATGATGGCATAACCTGAGGGACACTAGTGATGTCAATATGTTTCTATACAGGTATACATAATATCAGTTTTTTTTATGTATGTTTAAGTCTATGCAATTCTACACATAGATGTTTAGATTTCTTCGTTCCGTGTATTCCTTATCTGTTGTATAACTGCTTTGGCAAAACAAATACCTTCATTGCCATGCCAGTTAAGTGCAGTGCATTGAACTGAATTGAAAGAGAGCGAGATACAGAAAACGTGTCTAAAGTGATGAAAAGGATTGTGTGCTCAGTCTGCAATCCAAACACAACAGGTCTCATTTAACTCTATTACTCAGAAGATTATTGGCATAAATCTGAGTGTTTAGAACACAATATATGAGTCAGCAGACTCCTGCCTGTTTCCATGCCAAATCTCCTCAACGTTCCCTTCGTGACAAGCAAACTGGTGGATCAAACATCATTTCCATGCCAACCGGGGCTTTTCAAGTGAATACGGTATAGAAACTGCTGGAAAAACAGGTTCCAGTCACTTAAGTGGAACACCCAACACACACACACAAACACACACACACACACACACACACACACACCCAACACACACACAAACACACACACACACACACACACAAACACACACACACACACACACACACACTCACACACACACACACACACACACACACACACACACACACACACACACACACACACACACACACACCACACACACACACACAGAGATCTGAATTCAGGTTGGGGTTCTGTACTCACACTCCCACAGACCTCTGGATGGTTTGACAGATAGCTTACTAATTCTGCAGTCACACATCTCACATACAAACACAACACAAATACACTTGTTTTCCACACACAGAGATCAACACGCACCAATACATACACACACACACAGACACAGAGTGAGGGCCGTGTCAGACAAACCTCTGTACTGTAGCTAGTCTCCCAAGCATGGCCATTGTGTGTATGGCATGGCAGTGTCATATGGCCATTGTGTGTATGGCAATGCTTTAGCAAAGTCCTTTTCATAAACAAATAGTTTTTAGTTAAAATTGACGTAATATGTCGAAGCATGGTTAACTTCATGTACTGTAGGTCTTGTGTCTATGGTCTCTGACGCCCAAGACCACTTTAAATAATTTTATTTTGATGAGAAAACAGGGGTTTGGACAGATCATTCATTTAAAAAGATGGTTCCTTATTCATGCTATATTTCAGTCCAGGGAAACCAGGTTAGACAAGTCGTCAATACAATTTCCGAACTCGGAAGTAGGATCTTAGAACAAACACTTAAAGGCAACATAAGCCCTCACTTCCAAGATTAAAAGTTTGCTTCAGGGCCCTTAAACAGCTGGACTCTAAATGACCCTGTCAAAGGAGCTCTCTCAGTATGAAATATTTGTGTGCATGTGTGTGTGACGAGAGAGAGAGATGGAGAGAGAGAGAGAGAGGGAGCGGGAGAGAGAGAGAGAGAGATGGAGAGAGATAGAGAGATGGAGAGAGAGAGATGGAGATAGAGAGAGAGGGAGATAGAGAGAGGGAGCGGGAGAGAGAGAGAGAGATGGAGAGAGAGAGGGAGATAGAGAGAAGGAGAGAGAGAGAGAGAGAGAGAGAGAGAGAGGGAGATAGAGAGAAGGAGAGAGAGGGAGATAGAGAGAAGGAGAGAGAGAGCGAGAGAGAAAGAGAGAGAGAGAGAGAGAGAGGGAGCGGGAGAGAGAGAGAGAGAGAGATGGAGAGAGAGAGGGAGATAGAGAGAAGGAGAGAGAGAGAGAGAGAGAGAGAGAGGGAGATAGAGAGAAGGAGAGAGAGGGAGATAGAGAGAAGGAGAGAGAGAGCGAGAGAGAAAGAGAGAGATGGAGAGAGAGAGGTAGAGAGAGAGATGGTGAGAGAGAGAGATGGAGAGAGGGAGATAGAGAGAGAGGGAGATAGAGAGAGAGAGAGAGAGAGAGAGAGAGAGAGCTATAGAGAGATGGAGAGAGAGCGAGAGGGAGATAGAGAGAGAGAGATGGAGAGAGAGAGATGGAGACAGGTCTGCTAAGGAGCATCACTCCCGAGCCAGATGGCGTCACCCTGACATGTTTCCATTGATGTCTTCTTCATGGCTCTGCAGGGTTCCCCTCCTCACAGTCACACTCTCACTTCACTCACTCCATCAAACACACACTCACGCACGCACCCACGCACGCACGCACGCACGCACGCACGCACGCACGCACGCACGCACGCACGCACGCACACACACACACACACACACACACACACACACACACAAATTGTTTTGTGCGTGTGTGCGTGTGTCTGTGTGTGTGTGTGTGCGTGTGTGCGTTGTGCGTGTGTGCATGTGTGCGTGTGTGTGTGTGTGTGTGTATGTGTGTGTGTGTCTGGGTTTAAGTTTACAAATGGCCCAGTATTAAAGATCTGACTGTCTCTCTGTAACATTCTCAGAACTCATCCTAAGATCCCGTCTGTGGAGCTGTCAGTCAAACACCAGAGGGCATGACCCGCTCTAACTCTATATCAGTGCAATCGCGATTAACTGGGAGGGTGTGGTACATTACATCTGAGTGAAGAGGAAACATTAACTTGAATTATGATGTCACTTCACCATCAAAATCAATGCAGAGAGAGAGGGAGGGAGAGAGAGAGAGAGAGAGAGAGAGAGAGAGAGATTTATCAAGACTGTTGGGGAAGAGAGCAAGATCATTTATTACATCTTCCATCAGAAAGAGAGAGAGGAACAGAGATATACGAATGACTGAAGCAGAAGAATTATCTGCTATTTTGTGTGACAAATACGGAAAGAAAAGTGCGAGGAAAAAGAAGTGGAAGAATAGAGTGGATAAGAGTCAGAGACCGTAACAGAGGGAGAGAGAGAAGCACCGCACCACAATGCATTGCACAGCAACATCAGAACAGCTGTGTGATTGGAGCTGGCTTATAAGGAAGACACACCTCTTTCATCCAGACAGTTTCTTCCCTTAAGCTACCATGTGTAGGCCACGCACCCAACATAACGTTTTTATCTATCTTTTTTAATCTATCTATATGAACGGTGTTCGACACTCCGTAATGATAGGCTGAAGGAAAGGAGAAACTTGTTTAGATGCATAGTGCATTTATATACATTTTTAAATGAATATTATGAAATAATATTCTTTCATTATATCAT
>NC_137910.1:1639723-1647223 GCF_963457725.1 Sprattus sprattus | reverse complement strand
ATACAGCTATTTAAAGTTCAGGTTCCAGATGCTCCAATGCTACTCCCTGAACAGTCCTCCTAACCATGGCAATGCATGGCTATCTGTAGCCAATTACCACTGATTAGGCCAGAGAGATGGCCATGCATATGCATACACACACACACACACACACACACACACACACACACACACACACACACACACACACACACACACACACACACACACACACACACACCACATACACACACACACCACATACACACACACACACACACACACACACACACACACACACACACACACACACACACACACACACACACACACACTCCACATGACTCCTACATCCTTGTTTGAGAATTCTCTTTCATTCAGCCCACATTGTTTCCTGCTCCCGGGTCCTGAACTGTGCTTTAATCAAACCAGATTAATCATCAAGTCTTTCCTTTACATGCCTGTGTTAATTAATGCCATTGGCACAGGCCACAGTCACCCAGCCTTAATCATCTCTTTAGAATTGCAAATATTCTCACGGCAGACATCCTACCTCTAAGCATGCAGCCTCTCAAGCACCATCTATATTCAAATGTGCTGGGACTGGAGAGCCCTTGTTTAATATCAGTTTCCTCCAAAGTGGCTTTGTCCTTCTCTCAGAATCTGAATACATTCTGGGACTTGAGTGGAGGGCTTGGCAGATGCCAAACTTCGGCTTCAGTGCTCGATTCATGACAGATTTCGTGATCTTAGATGTTACAGTAAAGTCCGATCGATCCCTGATAACTGGCAGAGGATGAGCTGTCGATCTGATGTGGGTTTGATCTCGGACTGGGTCATGGCCTGAGAGTATATCTTCAGCAGTCTTCCTTCAAGGCCCTTCAACATCCAAGAGATTGTCAACTGGACCCTCTGTCTATAATATCTTAACTAGGACCGTCTCTCTCTAGGACTTTGGTGGAGTTCTTTCTTGGCCTTCTGGCGTACAGTGGGTCCAATCAGCAGTGACTATGGGAGGGATCATCTGACCCAGTGTGTCCAATCAGCAGTGACTGTGGAAGGGATCTGACCCAGTGTGTCCAATCAGCAGTGACTATGGGAGGGTTCTGACCCAGTGTGTCCAATCAGCAGTGACTCTGATCTGGTTCAAATCCATCAGGTTGTGTTGCATGAGGAACCAGAGTTTAAACACACATACACACACACACACACACACACACACACACACACACACACACACACACACACACACGGACAGTTCAGACTGATCAAGTATACAGTGGTTAAGAACTCTTTAATACTTTCAAGAGAGGTATTTTGAGCAAAAACACAAGAGACATTAAGAAGCCCTATATTCATAGCTCAGATCAGAGATTTGCCAATGAAACACATGGGGAGAATGAAATATGTATACATGAAATCAATACACCAGGAGATGAATGCAAAGAACACGCATTAATCTATTGGACTATAAATCAGTGAGAATCTTACCCAGACCTCATTTTACCACAGCCTTTTTAGGACATGTGTCTGTGTGTATAATTTCACACATAGCCTCTACTAAAGGTCACCTGAGGGTCGCGGCCAGAGAGAGGTCAGTGTCCAGCAACCAGGAGAGATTCAGGTCAATTATTTAGATTAACTCTCGACCACTCAAACTGATCACCAGTCAGACCTCTGGATCACAACAGTCACTTACTTTACTCAAAGGCAGCTGGGGTCCACCACTCAGATGCCGTCATCATTTATTTTCGATGGGGCTCTTTAGAAAAGGCGCCCTCTAGCGACCGTGACATGAACAACACATCTAAACATCACTTTCTCCAAAGCCATCCTTAGAGCCAGTGTAGGTTGGCCTCTATTTGGTACAGGACCATTTCAGTGTGCTAATTTATGTGGATCAATACATCATTAGCTAATGTTTAAATGTCTGTGTGATCTGTGTACAAAACAAGTTGGATCAGTCAGGGTCTCCCACTGAGAAGCTGAACAAGCAAACCCGTGTGTAAGTAAACATACAAAATGAACTGATTGTGTAAACAATAACATGTTATCTGATTACTATTAAAGAAACTGAGATGGCCATTTATCTGTTAAGCAGGTGAGCACACACCAGTAATGGCAAAGGAACTGAAGTCCTTCTCTCCTGAGTTAATTTGACCATATCGATCATTAAGATGCCATCTTCTCCAGAAAGAGAGCAAACATGACCTATTTTCAATATCTGAGATATGGTCGATGAAAGAATGTCAAATAGATCAGTGTCGAGCTTTCTTATTTATGAAGGGCCGTTTTAGGCGTAAACTCCTTATAGGCTAGTTGTTGTTAGTATCGTTGAGAGTGTATTAAGTCTGAACGTGTGTGAGAGAGTGGGTGACCACTGCGTATAGCAGTGGCACCGGCGGGCGGTCAGTTTTGTTTTGATTAGTAGCTAATTGAAAGCAGTAGCCTAGTGAACTTGAAGCGGAATTTGCAGAAGAGAATGTTATAAATGTAAAAAAAAAAGTGGCAATGTTTAAAATACAAAAAAGAAAATGATGTAGTTTCTTTGGAGGCAAACAAAAGCATCAACTTAGCCATCACTGAGTTAGCATAGTGATGCGCAGTATATAGCCTACTTGGTGTGGATGTGGAGCTGGAACTCGAGCTGGCTCAACTGAACTAGGCTGTAGGGAACTGCTTGTGATCTGTGCACCATCCTAAGAGAGACAGGAGACATTTATCCAAACATTCTCAATATAATTAAAGTTCTGAGGATGCCTGTGTTTACCGCCTCTTTCTCACACTGTCCCATGCTCAGGCGCTCTTATTCACCTCTGATTATGCCAATAGATGGTTTCTCTATGTTTACTGAAAATAAGCTGCTGTCTCTTAGGTTGTGCGTGGCACACTATATGGTGGCACAACTTTCAGTGTGATAGGCTGCCATTATCGAGAATCTTGTGGGTGACCCTGTGTGTGACATCACTCTTCGGGACTGTGGGCTGTCTAGATGCTTTGTGGGAGGCAGTCCAGTGGAGTGAGCACCCGGTACTGGTAATACGTGGCGCGCTTGGGGGAACGCATCCTGTTGCGGCGCGGAAGTCTAAGAGAAGCGCTAGACTCTAGGACTCTCTTCACTGTAAAAATGACGTGGACGGGCTCAGAAGCATATACATCCTCTCCACACGATACCCGAAGCTGTCCTCGGAGGATAGAAATGATGCCTGGAAGTCTTGGGGAGAGACATTCCCCCGTCTGTAACCACGGCGGGTAACGGTGCAAGTTGTTTCTGGTCTTTTTGCGCACTAAATCCGAAGCGCAATAAAAATGAAGTTTGGCAAAAGCGTTTGCATCATCAATGTCGGGGGCACCAAGTACGCTCTCCCGAAAGACGTTATCAAGGATTTCCCCTTACGACGTGTCAGCCGTCTCCACAACTGCGCGTCGGAGAGGGAAGTGCTGGAAGTCTGTGACGACTACGACCAGGAGAGGAACGAGTTCTTTTTTGACAGACACTCTGAGGCGTTCGGTTTTATCATGCTGTACGTAAAATACGGCAAGTTGAGGTTCGTGCCCCAGATGTGCGAACTTTCCTTCTACCACGAGATGGTCTACTGGGGCTTGGAGAGCTCGCACCTGGAGTTTTGCTGCCAGCGGCGACTGGATGATCGCATGTCGGACAACTACACACAATCTCCCGAGGAGGACCACGAAGCTGCTGACTTCAGGGACGAGGACCAGCCGGAGCGCCCTAGCGATTCCAAGTGGCTGGAGAGAATGCGCAGAACGTTTGAGGAGCCCACCTCTTCGGTGGCAGCGCAAATTCTGGCCTCGGTGTCCATGATATTTGTCATTGTGTCTATGGTGATTCTTTGCGCTAGCACTTTACCAGACTGGAAAACAGCCGAGAGTAATGTCGTGGAAGAGCACAGGTACAGAAACTCTTTACATCACATATTTGGATATTTATGTATTTATCACTTATCAAAACATTTATGTTACTTATTACAGCCAATGCAAATCGTTTCATCAGGATAAAGTGATAGGGAATTATATTTAACTGTAAAAATAAATAAAAATAAACAACAACAAAAATTCGGAAACATAGCAGTTTACTGTTGCGTTAAAGTTCGAGTATAGGCCTAGAACAAAATCCAGACATTTACATTTTTCATTGAATAGCCTAACTGTCAGGCAGACGCATCCGTCTATTAAAAAGACTTTCACATTCGGTCAGTCAAATTGATGTTTCCAATAGAAATGCATTCATTCATTCCAAGCGCAGATTTTTTCTTCTGAGGAATACAAACGATAAGGCGTCAGAAAGGGGCGAAATGAATGGGCTCATGGAAACTGATTATTTTTCCTAAGTTGAATCGACTGAATGTTGAATGAGCCAGAAATGTCAGGGGCAGCCCATCTTCACTCTACCTCAGGCTATACACTATATCAAATTACAGCTTACACTGGCATTGAGTACAGGGTGTGAGGGGGACGGCCTCTCAATCCTTTTCACATCTGTCCATTTTGACAAGTTCCTCCAGCGCGTAGCAACTCAATTCCCCATTTGTTGCCATGGATTGAGTGTCAAATCTGTGCTGTCATGTTTTTCTGTCAGATTTCATGTGTTCTGTCTTCTTTCTTTCAGCTTCAAAGAGTGCAAATAAAACTTCCTTAGTCTAATCAAGGCGTAGCCCGCTGAGGATGCGGAGGAGTACGAGTTGAAAACACGTGTGACATTTAGCTGGAAATAGCCCACACACTAACAAAGAAATGTGTTCCTGTGTACAGTATGTCATAAGAAATAGAAACCTTGGCTATGCTGTATGTTGCACTGTACTGTGAAATTGATAGAGGCGAAAAAGCTAAACGGTGAGATTGGTTTTGTTTGGCTACTTCCGTCTGGGATCTCTCCATGGTTCTGAAACCGAGATCCCTGACGTGTCGGCCGTTTTGACACTTCACACCCAGCCCTCAAAATAGCAGCTAAGCTGCAGCGGGTCCGACACTAATGTGATGCCAGGCAGCTGGGTCTGGGTCTGGGCCTGGGATCCGTTTCAGAAACCGCTTCTATTTCATCGTGCACGGCCAACAGCTCTCAAACAGTTATGTTTTACATACACGGCCAGGAAATAAGGTCAATGTTACACACAGTTTTAGGAATATTCTGCGAACAGTTTTGACTGATATTTTCCTTATTACTAAATGAGAAGAAACTATGGCGTAAGACGACGTTTGTTCTTTATAAAACTGTTTTAATTGTTATATAGCATCCAGTGGTGTGGACTGACATTTCAATAGTGTTCTTTTTTCAGAGATGTGTATATTAGTATAAGGGTAATTTTTTAAACTTTATCAGCTTATCATCAGTTACAGTCATTGAGTTTCTTGTCTCTGTAAGTGTTCACTTGACCATTAACCTATTGTCTGTCTGTCTTGCATCCGTGCATCAATGTCTGCCACGTGGACTGCTCCCAAGGTACTGATACTTGAGGAGCCTTCATCCCCCACATGGCACAACAGAGAGAGAGAGAGAGAGAGAGAGAGAGAGAGAGAGAGAGAGAGAGAGAGAGAGAGAGAGAGAGAGAGAGAGAGAGAGAGAGAGGTGGTGGTGGTTGGGAGATATTGAGTGTGACATGGGTCTGACTCACCTTTCACTCTGGTATCTCTTTAGGAAATGTGTGCATATGTGTGTGTCTGTGCGTTTGTGTATGTGTCTGTGCATTTGTGTGTGTGTGTGTGTGTGTGTGTGTGTGTGTGTGTGTCTGTGCGTGTGTGTGTCTGTGTTGGGGGCTGGTAGGTAAGTGTGTCATGTGGGTTACATCTGTTAATTAACCACCTTCTCTGACAAAGGGAGGTTGTTGAAGAAAGGTCAGGTTTGTCGTCCAAGCGAGCATGGCGCTCTGTATGCTGGCTGTCAAGACCAGATTCCTCCCACGCATGCATGACAGCCATACTTTCTGTTGGCGGCCTTATCATTATCTATGAATGGGTGACATCATCCACGCACTTTGGCTATTTTACCCATGCCCTCAATAGAAGCAACACCTATTTTACCTTCCTTTTTATCTTGAGATCTCTGGGTATTCCACATCATTAATTGAAAACGTTGGAAAATTGAAAACTTATTATTTAACCTTGATATTTACTGAAAATCACAGACCTTTAAATAGATATCTCAACCCTTGGCTCCATGAAGGTTGTTCCTGTGGAATATTCTAAAAAAAACTTCAAGCAGGTTGTTTGTATGTTATCTTAAACATTCTCCGCCTCTCATTTCTTTAATATTTGTAGTATACTTATCCCAACATATGTTAGTGGTAGTACCCCCACCTTGTATACTAAAGGGGATGAGAGAATGAGAGGTGCGTACCGTAGAGTGTTTAACTGTTGAATATATTTAAAGGTATGCACTGTCAAAGACAAAGCTTCCTACTTGAACCTTCCAGTCCAGTCCAGTCCAGTCCAGTCCAGTCCAGTCCGGTCCAGTCCAGTCCAGTCCAGTCCAGTCCAGTCCAGTCCAGTCCAGTCCAGTCCAGCCCAGTCCAGTCCAGTCCAGCCCAGTCCAGTCCAGTCCAGTCCAGTCCAGTCCAGCCCAGCCCAGAACAGCAGCCCACCGACCGCAGGCTCCAGTCCAGTCCAGTCCAGTTCAGTCCAGCCCAGTCCAGTCCAGTCCAGTCTGGTCCAGTCCAGTCCAGTCCGGTCCAGTCCGGTCTGGTCCAGTCCAGTCCAGTACAGTACAGTCCAGTCCAGTCCAGTACCGTACAGTGTCATTTTGGAAGGCCTAACGATACTTCCCTTATACATAATGGTCTGTATATCTAATTTCAGCTTTCTCTCTCACTCCATCCCTCCCTCCAAACATTTCTAGAAAGAACACAAATTTATAGTATATAGATAACGTCACTAGCTTTCTAAATGGTCACCGTTTTTCTCTTTGTCATTGACCATTGGATTCTAGTTCTATCACAGGGCTGAAGATCAGGTGGCATATGACATATTATGTGACATTTGCACTAAGCTTGGATAGAGGTGGTTCATCTTTCTTAATATGGCTAAATAAATCACTGCAGACAAAAGCCTTCAGACAAAGGTACAGAAATCAGGCACATAAAAGGAATATTGAACCAGAATATTGCTATGTCTTTGTGACTGCATACCATCCGTATATATATATATATATATATATATATATATATATATATATATATATATGTGTTAACGTTAGCAGTCAAGCACCCGATGCAGTGTTTTGTAAACCCGACCATGCCAGCGAATCAACATGTGACATTGTCTTTGACCCGAGGCATGAAGACCAGTTTATATGGTTATGGTAACCTAGCCTCTGTGCCCAGGATTGCCAGTTCAATAAGCAATGAGGTTTATGGTTTTAATGGTCTGATTGCCATTTGCCAGCTGCACTAGTGTGGGTGCTTCTGCTGCTAAGGTAACATGCACTTTACCATGCCACCCTGCTGTGTACTATGGCAACTGACACTTACTCCCACCCCCCCCCCCCCCCCCCCCCCCACTCCCACT
>NC_137910.1:1619723-1634723 GCF_963457725.1 Sprattus sprattus | reverse complement strand
ATTTAGCATACGACACACAACAACTGACAGAGAACTGCCAGAGCAGAGAGAGGAAACAACTAGATGCACACCCACACGAAGAAACATACACACAGTATCTACTTTAGCACATATATGTTACCTCACATACCACATTCACAAATGTACATTAACACAGCCAGCCCTCCCCCCCCCCCCCCCCCCACACACACATATATTAGAAAAGAAGCACAAAAAGGTCAGCACATTCACACACACACTCACTGTTCAGCACACACACACACACATGCACACAGACATAGAGAGAGGTAGTTCTCTAGGCTGTCATGCATTCCATCTTCACTAATGAGCCCTTTATCCAAGCACCTCTTGGGGTTCCATTTCAATAAGCATGGCAAACATGGCCACGAGACAGGCAATACCTTTAGCTTGGGTTGGGGGAAGAGTGGATCGAGGAGCACTTATGAAACCCCTTCAAGTACAGCAGGGAATGTCCATCAAAGTGAGAGCTTTCACTTCAGTCTTGAACACAAAGCACAATATTCCTTAATGGAAAATGCGTGGAAGGGTGTTTCAACTACAACCCTCATATCAGAAGATATTTGTTAAACCACTGAAAATGTAATAATGATATTATTAAAAACACATTAGTATAGAATATGGGCATGTGTTTTTTATTAAGTAACACTGATTATTGCCTTGTTCTGTAAACATCTATGAACTGCAGCCTCTATGTGTTTGGTGTGACCACCAGGGATACAAGAGAAATGCTACACGACCTTGGCAATGTTTCCTTGGGTTTGACACACTTCAGCTGAGCTTGAGCTACGCACACAGACACACACACACACGCACACACACACACACACACACACACACACACACACACACACACACACACACACACACACACACACACACACACACACACAGCTAAATCATTCCATTAAGTGACTCTGACGCAGAAGTGAATTATTAAATGAGAAAAATATCACAAAGTGATATTCCAATTACTTTCATCCTAGCCAGCCTGAGAGCACAGACAGGGTAATGTACTGAAGATAAGGTTTATTATATAATACAGGTTTTAAAAACATGTCTGACTGTCTGTAATGTTTCAGTCACTGACAGTGCCAGCCATACTCTTCTCATCACTGATATCACATTTCCATTTTTTTTTTTAACACTGGCAAACAAGCAATGGATTAACGTGTCAGTATTTCACAACTGTAGGCCATGGTGATGAGTCCTTGTTGCTAAATAGACCCATTTTTATGACAAAACATTTTTTAATTTTGTATGACAAGATCCTTGTCAGCTCTGATGTATGAGCTCAGCTGGCTTTGGGCCGGATCAGGCCCGGTTCTGGGTCACATCTGGTTCAGGGTCAGTGGGCATCTGTGTTGTAAGGCTTATGAATGTCGTTATAACTCAAGAAAGAGCACAGGCCATGCTTCAGTAGACATAGAATGTGGGCTCTATCGTGGTCAAATGTAACTGCAGAACCTGGTCTACATGTAATGCCATTGTTTAAAAGAGCTTCTATTTTCTAGTAGAAATTACCTGTGTATGAAAACTGTATCTGGTTTAGTTTGTGATATTATATTAAATCAAAAGATATTCTACTGAAAAATAAGATATTCTACTGTTGTTTTTTTCTTGTGACCATAACATCACATGAACACTGCTTTAACATAAAGTACAGCCTACTTTTCCATTGGCGACATCGTTGTCATAGTTGTGACCCATGGATGGTTTTTCTTTCGATATTTGCTTAAAACAATAACTAATCAAAGATGAAGGGGGATAAACAACCTCACAACGATGACTGGATTATTATAACTCCGTAACACAGTTTACAACTGTGGAGCACTGCTGTGTGTGGGGCATTAAGTCATGCATTTTTATACAGGCACATCGTAGTTGTCCTATTACGTCATTTCCGGAAGTTGGGGTCCTTAGTCTTCCCGGTGTTGCAAAAGAGCCCGTCAAGAGGGACACTTTTTGATCTCCTCCTCACGAAGATTTGTTTAAAAAAACAACATGTATTACAAAGTCAGTGGGGTTACGGGAAAACTAACGGGAACAACATCGGCCGCCTATGCCCCTCAGGTAGGCAAAGAAATGGGTTTGCGGATGAACAGAGGTTTTGGCAAATCTGATGTGACCTTCATGCAGTCCAAAAGGAAGTTGCTAGCTAAAATAGCAAATTACCTAATCCGTAAACATGTGGTAATATTAAGCAGTGTTGATCAATAGGGTGATACAATTAGGCTATGTTTTGGATGTTACGCTGTCGTGACTTCATCAACTAAACTGGCTAAGGATATTCCGAAATACTGACTAGCTCAAATATGTCAGAGCCTAACGTTAACATTGCATTGAAATGTGAACATCATGCTGAACATAAGGCGCGTTTATCCTGGCTTAAAATGTGAAAACAAGACCTAAGTTAGCCAGACAACATTTGGCTGTAGTATTTTCAGCCGGGAATTTGTCAGGTAACGTTAATGCTAGCGAATTAACCGAATCCATATGAAGACAGGAAATTGACTGACTGTAAGGTTAACGAAGCCGGTAGCTAGGCAAGATTAAGTGAATAGTTATCTTGAGTAAACGTGGCTTTGTTCATAGAAATTAAGTTAAGTATTAAGTATTCATCACCTAACAAACGTGGCACTGTAGAGCTTGTGACCCCTAGCTTAGTAGCTCATACCACTAACAGCAGTTTAACATCAATAGGCCGTCCTGTCGCGGACGTGGATTAATGTAAAGATACTGAAATATTGACATTCTTAAACTGGCTAACGTTTTAAAAACAATAACTCACTAACTTCAGAGTGGTCGTCATTTGATTGTAAGAAGCTGCAATTGATTTGGTTTTCAAATATACGGTCAACTGTTGACCTGTCCCTAGACATCCCTCGTTTAACCTTAGTTAGCCTACCCTTTTGCTGCTTGACCAGCAGGCAGCATAGCATGCTATCTTGTGAATTTCGTGTAACATGCTTATATGATAACTTTGATCGTGGCGAGTTTGACTTATCGGCAGGAGGAACGTATCTTACCCCGAGTCTGTTGCACAATTGCTTCTAATTTCAGTACAAAAACTACTCTTGTTTCTGATGCGTAAGCAACAACATTGACTGATGGATTGCTGTCTGTGTTGTGTAGGGGCTTAGGGCAGCGGTTCCGACGGAGCCCCTTCCCATGACCTTCGCTGTTCCTACCAAATTGGTGTCTGAAACATCAACGCCTGTGGAGTACCTGGGTGTCAACAAGGTTCAGGATTGGCAGAAGATTTTCCAGGTACAACTTTTAAAGCTCTTTGCTACACAAGTTATTGTAGGGATATGCATGCATCAGTGTGTGTTTTAGCGTTGCAATTCTTCCAGAACAGCATGGCTCACTGACCTGCAGATAACACTAATCCCTCTCCACAAGAGAACAAACGCCCTATTTGTTTAATCAAAACGGAACTATATCCATTGGCGTGGAATTCAAATATGTTACTGATATCCTTGCCTTTTAGAGTCAACTGCATATATTAATTCTCTTGAACTCCTTTTGTAGAAGTCTGATGGCATCCCCATCCACCTGAAGCGTGGAATCATCGACAAGCTGCTGTACCGGACCACCATGGGGCTGACGATAGGAGGGACCCTCTACTGCCTGATGGCCCTTTACATCGCAGCTCAGCCCAGGAAGGGCTAGTGAAGCCCCTGCCCACCCCCAAGCCCCCCTCAGAACTCACAGCCTTTCTACCCCCCACCATCTCTATCTCCCCCCCCGCAATCCAACTTATTTGTGCAGAGGAGCAATGCTTTGGATAGTGTTGATTACCGCTTCCCTCACATTTGAGCAAAGAAATGAGTTACACTGCTAACAACACTCTGATTCGATCGCTATATCATTACCTGCAATTGTATTGTTTCCTTATTTATACTTGATCGTGTAATTGAATGGACTGCCCTGCCTTTCTGCTACAGGTCCCTGTGTAAGAGAATTCATTCCTGGTGATGACTATACTCTTAATCAGTGGTTCAGACACAGGTTACGTCTTAGGAGGTTGGAGTGAGCATGTATGTGACCGTGTCCAGTCTCCACCAAGTTTGACCCCTTTGGGGTTACAGGGTCCTGGAGGTTTAGCCTCAGCATGTGTCCTATGATATTTGAGAGAACGTGCATCATCTTCCCATTATAGAAATGACCCCAAAAGTGGTAACAGATGGAGTTGTGTGGTCTGACTGCAGTGGTGGGTACACATTACACACGTGGGCCTACCACCTCAGTAATCAGACACCCGCACGTAGCCTGCGCATCAGCTGCTGACTCTTCTAACACAGGAAAGGCACATGACCAGGAAGGTGCAGTGGCCTAAATATTCCCCTATCTTGGAAGGTTTAACTGTCACAATAAATATATTTTATTTCAAAAAAAGTGAGAGAGAGTCCCTGCCATCTTTTTTCTGTGTTCTTCAGTGAGTTTAATGACCATAGCAAGATGTCCGCCTTTAACTTTTTTTGAATATAACTTCTGCCTTTGTGTTTTTCCGATATACCTCGTGGCCTTTTGTCTATGCCTGAGTGTGCCACTCCTATGTGTCCCTCTAGGAACTTAATACCAGGTCGTTTTCAGAAGAACTAGTGCTCATTCGCGGACCACACTTGAGTGGCGGCATTAATGAAAAGCAAGTCTTCCCTCAGTGCCCTCTCTGACCCCGATCACATTCAGACCGCAAACGCTGTCAGGCATCCAGACTCACGTGCCGCCACCCGAGACATGCCTTCCCCTTGTCTGACCTGAGGGGAATGTGGTAAGCCTTCCCCTTGTCTGACCTGAGGGGAATGTGGTAAGCCACTTCATGTGTTGTATTTAAGTCCAGCATGGCCTCTCAATGCTGTGGGTAGGGAAAGAACAGCAGCACAACGCCTCAGGGTGTGTGTGTGTGTGTGTATTTATTCCTCCGGTGGCCCATTTCAAGTTTCCACCTGAGTTGAGCAGTTTTATGAACCAACACAAAGATTTGTTTTTGGCCTGTAATGGATAGATTAGTGCAGAGTTGGACAGGAAATGATAGGGAGAAAGGTGGGGAGTGGACAGGAGAAATGGCATCGGGCCGGATTCGACTGTAACCTCCTTGAGCTTCAAGCCCGAGTGTGGTCAAGGCTACTGTGTGAGCTACAGTGCCCCCTATGAACCAACACATTTGAAGAACCACTGTGGTAAGGCCATTGGGATCACCTATGAAGCCAAGGAACCTTTTTTGTCTAGTGAGAGTGCTGTGGTTCGTCCTCTGATGTGATGTTATGGTATTGAAGAGGCCAACAACGGAGCATGCTCAGTCTGGTAGAGTTTGATTGATGGCCCACCTCACAGTAAACATGACTTGTCAGCTTGTCATGTGGAATTGATGAGTCTCTCATGAGTGCAGCACAGAGTTGAGAAGACTTTGTGTCATATGCTGTACCACAGTAGATTGAGTGAACACATTTTATGCTTAGAGAAAACCCAGTCCATTAAAGCACAAGAGCTTTTTTTGGGGGCGATCAAGGTTTTCCCGCTATCATTTCTACTACACTCTGGTCATTACAGGATGCTAATGTGAGTACCAGGCTTATCGCCATCGGTTACACAGGCCCCATGAAAGCATTCCAGACTCATCACATCATTCTATTACATTAGTGTCATAAGACATCTCAATGGAGATCCTATCAGGAAACTGGATAGGGAGGGGGGTTGTTAGTGTTAAATTGCCTGACAATTTCTGATGGTCAAGAGTACAAATCCATTGTAGAAACAATGAAGAAAATGTAATGCTCTGTTGAGGCAGGCCTGCTGACAGAAAGCCATAGTTAACCAGATCCCAATCATAACAGTCGTATAAAATATGACTGAAAGCAGCTGAAGGGACAGAGTGCGGGGCTGTGTTGGTCCGCTCTCCATCACAAAGAAGATGCTTTTATGTGGTCAGCCATCAAAACAGGTCATACAGAAGATGCTCATTTTCAGAGGAAACTCAGTGGGTGTTCTTTGTAATAAAAAACCCCCACAAAAGACGGAACAAATAAAAAATCAGAAAAGTGTCGAAAGCAGTGCCTTAGCAAAGGAACATGAACAAAAGCAAGAAATAAAATGGTATTGAATAAGACATTGAACGGAGTTATGAAACGTAATGATAATTATTGTCATTACGTTTCATAACTCCGTTCAATGTGTTATTCAATACCATTTTATTTCTTGCTTTTGTTCATTTTAAATGAAAAATAAATGAAAATGTTTGTCTGGAGGACTGTTGTGGAAAGCTGTACCAAAGCTGACTGATCTGAAAAAAGAGAAATTAATGTATTTGTTTATTTTGTTTTTGTAGGTATTGATTCTTGACTCTTATGAAAGTAGCCAGTGGTAGAAAGGCATTGCCTGAAGAGCTAGACGACAAAGCCCTATTGATTGATTCGGGTGAAACAATCACGTACCAATCAGACGATCCTGTGGTTACTAGACCATCAGGATTTCTGCCAGAGCAGCTCAACGATCTTTGCCAAGCAGCCGGAGGAGTTCAGTGAATTATAAAACCTGGAAGAACTTTTTGAAAGTGGAGACCTTGGTATTTGGTAAGATGTGAGAGTATTTTATCTACCTTTAAAGAGCAATCATGCTTCCAGCTATCTTTGTGAGACGGGATGTTTAGATATTAAAGCAGCAATAAGGAGTTCTGTTCCGAAACTAGCATGCTAACTACCTAAAAGGCATGCAAAACATTTCAAACACCACCAGAAGCCCAGTTGACACTGATAGAAACTTGCCAACACACAAATTGGTGTCTTTTGGCAGTACAGCTGGCAATGACATGCAGTGAAAGCTTTTCTTCCATTTCTGCAAGGTGTCCTGGCTAGGAAGCACAGAACTAAATAGTGCATATCCTGGATGGCTATTGGGAAAGACACAGGTGTTTATCGGTCCTTCACATGACCATATGCTATAAAAATGAATTTGAGGATGGTACCAAAACTAGTTGCCTATAAAACCATACCTCAAAAAGTGTCAAATTGCCCGACGCTTGTGTGGCCTAAATTGACTTATGCTACCAACGCGGGGACAGTACATTGTGCGACTTGCAGTATTTGTGGTGCGTTCGACATACCAGCGGCCGCGGCAGACGAGCTCTGATAGATTGATTAATAGGAGATAAATGGATACTTAATTAATCCTGAGGGAAAATCAGGCGAGCCAAATTAAATTTCACTGTTGCTCATTCAAATCAATGGAACTTTTTGCAACATTCTGAGGAGCTGGCAGCCAGATTAAATGGCTTGTCGGGCCTGATCAGGCCCGCGGGCCTTGAGTTTGACACATGTGCTTTAAAGGCACAGTACGCATTTCTGGCAAAAGGTTGTTGATATTTGAGTTTAACAGCCAATCAAATTACTTCCCTCCTTTCCATGCTGCTTCAGCAATGTGTTGATTGGTTGGAATAGTACATGGCTCTGTCCAAGCTATTTCGTTTGTTTCCCTTTAAAAATGATTTACTAACACTGGAGTTTTCTTTAGTTTTTTTTTTAAGCTCATATCCAATTGTCAGTAAGAGGAACAAATGGCCCTAAATTGACAAAAGTGTACCACATCAGAATGGTGGATCGTGCCTCGTAACTGAATTGTTGATTGATTCGGCTGGTTGATGGTGAGGCCATTACTCTGCCCAGAGGGGATGTGCCAAGGGTGGGGACGGGCTGAGTGGGAATATGCTGCCGTTGGCACGGTGAGTGATGGAGGCGTGCTGGGTAATCTAACAACCAAAGCCTTTCTGATGGGACTGTTCTATCTTCACAGGGAAGGATGCTGCTGTGGCACACTTTCTGTCTCGCTCTAAAACTCTTTCCCTCTCTCTTTAGGAAAGCGGTCCGGATCAGAGGCTTTGATTGCATCTGTTATTTATGGTCTTAAACACTCTTATACACATCTTATCTCAGACACAGCGCATGGCCCATTACATATAATTGCCTGCTATATTACTGGGAGTGCTTAAGAAACATGCTCTTCCCAATCCTTGAAGTGATGCGCACACACACACACACACACACACACACACACACACACACACACACACACACACACACACAACACACAGTGCAAAGCCATTACATCTCTCCAAAGGAAGGCGTATGTGATTTTCCGCCCAGATTTGTATGACTACTGCATGTACTGTATGTATTTAAGTGTTTGTTTGCTTGTGATTAACATGCAGTCCTAGATTTCTTCCTTCTTACTTTGTGGCTATTAACTTATATTCCTTCCAGGTGTCTTGAATCTCTTTTTAAATGGCCTCATTAACGACCTTCAGAACCCTGCTGGTTCACATGGCAACAGAGGAAGCAGGAAGCCCCTTCTGCCATGACAATTGATTATGAGAGCCTATTACATGCAACCATAATCATGGGAGTGCACCAAGCTGGGTTTTGCTCCACAAGGACAACAGGAAAAGAGTGCTGTGTGTTTTGCTTGCTTGGTTGGCTGTCGGAAAACAAAATGGCAGAGTCATCTTTGCTGTCATTTGCTGGGAAACACCTCCTTAACGTGTTGTCTCCTCAGCTATCAGAGTTCACCGACAGGCTATCAAGGGTTTCCAAATTACCAACGCTGATTAGTGGCAGAAATGGGGGTGGGGGTTGCAGATGCAAGGCTTATTCACATGGCCAAGTGGAGATAGAAACCAGGAAGATAGTCAGAATCGGACAACTGGGTCACATCCTTTGTGTTAGCTGTGTAAGTCTTTAAAAAGTCCATATATGCCCTGTACCAGGCCTGGTTAACATTTTTGTATTTTTTTTTGCAATACCCTTAAAGTAGCCAAACTGTCTATTCGTATCTTTCTTGCTTAATGTAGAGTTTGTTTCACATACCTACCTGTGTAGCTTTAATTTCCATGTGCTCGCTCTTTAAATGTCCTTATAACATGGTCATGTCATTCTTATGACAGACGGCCAGAGAAAAGTGGCACTGAAGTCTTTCAGCATCTGGGTAGGTGCGTCATAGCCGATGTTGTGTGAGAGGTACTAGGGTGTGTGTGTGTGTGTGTGTTTGTGTGTGTGTGTGTGTGTGTGTGTGTGTGTGTGTGTGTGTGTGTGTGTGTGTGTGTGTGTGTGTGAGAGGTACTAGGGACAAATGGGAATGGAGATGCATTTCAATTGTGGTGCAAATGAACACGTTCCAAACGCCACTCACTCCCCGCCCCTGATGATCCCTCTCCTCTCATTGTCTGTCATCTCATTGTCTGTTCCCAAGACATGCCCTTCTTGTGACTGAGGGCCCTCTGGACAAGGACCTTCCAAATATGTCCTCGTTCATCTCTGGTCTTCTCTTTGTCAGCCCCCTCAGCTCTCCATCCTTCCGCTCTTGTGAGTGGATGTTGTTTTGTCCTTATACGGAAAGGCCCGAGCCGGCCACCTCACCATGTGGGATGTAGCCTTGTAGAATGGGGTTGCAGGCACGAACACAAGACGCAGGAGACAGTGGCTACCATAAAAATAGCTACATTTATTTACAACGGGGTTTAAAAAAAAAAAAAAAAAAAACATACCAACACAAACTGAACATGCTAAAGCCTATACTTGACAAGGTACCCCTCTGAGCATTCAGGTTTGGTCTAGTACCTTGTCCAAGCTCCATCCAGCATGTTCAGTCTGTCCTCCCCTCTCAAACAATGAGGTGCACCTTAAGTAGGGCCACCTTGGTCCAATTAAGAGGTAATTGGACCCCTCCACAGGGGTGAGGGAATCCAGACCCAACCATTTAGGTAGGGGAGTCCAGTCCTTCTTCCCTCATGGACCACAGTGAGAAGGGGGAGGGACTTCACCTTTTCACAACGGAGAACTTTCACTGCTCCTAAATGGTGTGGTTGATAAGCGAGTGTTCACTGAGACCAAACAGATCTGTAGCTGAACTCTAGACAACATGGGTAATCTGGACTTCCGTGGGTGCATTTGAGTGATTTTTCTGCGCATCAAAATTTGATAAACCAAGAACAGATTATTTTAGAATCGAACAGGCTATTACACAAAGAACACATAATATGGTGGAATAACCCTCCTATTATCGTCAATGTTTAACGTCTTTAAATAAATGATTGACATATTTTTTTTTACTTCATATTTAATGACTTTTCCTAATTTAATGGGGACAACTGGGTAAACATAAATTTAACATTATGATATGGATCATCATTGGGCTGTTTTAGTATAACATTTTACAGACATTGTTACTATTCTTGAAAACAGAAATAGTTTTTTATTCCAAATCTTTTAGATAACAACAATATGTACTCAGAAATGATATAAAGCCATGATAACACCAACAGGATATCTCTTTCCAATTTTTAGTCCCGGGGGGGGGATATTTAGGAAGTCAATGAACAGACATAAAGGACCTAACACATAAACTTAGGTAAAACATTTCCTTATAATCATTTTCTGGAGGTTTATATTGCTGGGGTCAAATTGACCCCAAGGATAAAAGATATTAGTAAATCTGAAGGTAACAGGATGGATAATTGAAGTTGAAATCCAGCTGAGCTGTGATTCTGTTCACATGTCCACACTTCTGTTATTGCTGAGAATTGCTCAGTGCCGATTTTACTGACCACTACTCGGTTTGTACCCCATGTCCTGATGAACTCTTATAGGGGACATGGAGACCTCATTACTACAAATCTAACTGCAAATCCACAGGGAATGCCGGCAAATTACATGAATCACTGGTTGAGTTCCTTTCCGTGTCTCATGGTCTTTTTCCATAATTTATTCTGACATGAGACCTGAAACCCTTTAAATGTGTGTGTGTGTGTGTGTGTGTGTGTGTGTGTGTGTGTGTGTGTGTGTGTGTGTGAGAGACCTGAAACCCTTTAAAGCTCCCAAAGGAGAAAAAGGAAAGAAATACAAGTTTGGGGTCGTGTTCTTTCATCAGGCTCTCAGCAGCTGCTCACGGCATAGTGGCTTATGCCATATTGCATCATCAGAATTCAACACGGAAAACTACTAAGTGTCATAACCAGACACAAAAAGAGAGCAAAGTAACAAAGCTGGAACTACGCATAAATTATCTTTTAATATGTGCAAAGTCCAATCAGAAGGGAGCTAATATAAAACCGTAGCCTATTGAGAACAGCGTAGCCTCAACAGCAGCCTTATCAAGTCAACCTCTTACACAAAACGGAACAGCTTGTTATTGTTTACTCACATTACTAAAAGGAAAAGCAGACAACGATAAGCAGTGGGTGGACTTTTTATTTGTGTTTGTTTCATTAAAATGAGTAAGGCAAAGGGCACATCATATATTTTGAAACTTTGTGTCTGTACATTACTTTGATGTCCTATAGAGTTTGCCTCATTTGTGCTGCAGCAATCATATATCTATATATACATTAAATCACTGAGCTGCAAATACATATATATACAGTGGTGGCCAAAATTGTTAGAACACCTGACAGATCTGAGAATAATTAGCTTTTTTTTGCCTCCAAAACATGATTTAATTTCATAATGTTCATGAAACATGCAGATGGCTGTTCTGAGCACAAAAAAATATCAGATGAAGTGAGTCCTACTGTTTTTAACCACTTTTAACTTTAATAAGTGGTACGTCCACCTTTTGCAGCAATTACAGCAGCACATCTCTCTGGCATAGAGTCAATATATTTCTTGAGAACTTCAACACAAATGTTATCCCATGCCTTCTGCAACTCAAGCCAAAGGCTTTCCTTGGAATTTACAATAGATCTGTCGAGTTTATTTTCCAACTTTCCCCGAATTTGCTTGATGGGTTTGAAGTCCGGACTTTGATAGGGCCGGTCCATCATTATCAATGTTCCAGCAGATTCCTTGTCGCCAGTAGATCCGGCAATAGTTAAAATAATGTTTAGGGTCATTGTCCTCTTGGAAAATAAATCCAGGCTCAATAAGATGTCTCCAAGAAGGAACTCCGTGCCTCACCAGAATGTTGTGGTATACTTTTGTATCCATGATGCCATCAATTTAGCCAAAGTCACCTGTTCCTGAGGCTTAAATTGCACCCCACACTATAATACTACCCCCTCCTTGTTTAACTGTTGGCAAGAGACACTCATTTTTATATCTCTCCCCCTCACTTAGTGGAACATACACGCTTTGCTTGTTGCCAAACTATTAAAACCTGGACTCATCAGTACACAACACTTAAACCAATCTTTCTTTGTCCATTTCTTGTGTTCTTTTGCAAATTTCAGGCGTTACACTCAATTGTTCTCTTTCAGTAATGTTTCTTTGCTGCTATTCTGCCAAAAAGTCCTTCTTCTCCCAGTTTCCGAAGGACAGTTCTTGAAGACACTGTTGCACCATTAGTCATTGTGATGTTAATCTCGTCACACAGTTCTTGTAAAGTCTTTCTTCGGTCCTGAAGACTGAGAATTTTGAGATGCTTCACTTGTGTGTCTGAGAGTTTCTTTTTTAAACCTCTCCCCTTTCGGTTCTGGTGCCATGGTGGTCTAAAGTGTACTTTACAGTGCTTGGACTGCATCTCAAGTCCTTGGCTATCCGGCAGTAACTCCAGCCAGCATAAAAAAAAGCCTTTATTCGAACCCGTTGCTCATTTGTTAGCTCCTTCTTCACCTTAGCCATGTTCAAAGAGCATCATGTGCTTCAAGACTGCTTATAGAGGCTTTGGATCTATACCATTTGGTGGTGTGGCCTCAGTGACAAAACCCTGATGTTACCAATCACTTAATGAGCAGGATAGGCCTTGTACATTCAAAAAAATCGCCGAGCTGTGTCCTGAGACTCTTGCATCACCATCCATTTAACCACAATAACACCTGACAATGATTACGCAAGTAATTTGGCTTCTTCTGTGCAGGAACATGATTGTGTGAAATTGACAGTGAAATAGGCCTAGCTTGTTTTTGTACGGAAAATGACCTAAATCTCATTATGATGGCTCTATTCTATGGTTTATAGAGCATAATGATGACTTTGTAGATATTTCATTAGTTTTTAGGGTATTTTAATGGCCAATTCAACAAAAACAACTGAAAACTCTTAGATATGTCTGGTGTTCTAATAATTTTGGCCACCACTGTATATATTTGCAGCTCAGTGTTTCAATGTAAAAGTCACCACAAAGAGACATGTGAGAGTTGTCCTTGCTCTGAAACCTCTAGGTGAGGAGGTGATGTCCTGAGAAAGAAAGTTGTGAAGTCCTACACATTGATTGCTTATGGTAGCTAATGTAAGTATTTTTCTATTCTCTTTTACTTCAAATGATTAACACCTTATCTTGGCAATCACTCATGCACTTTGAATTAGACTGACACAAACAACAACAAAAGTGTCCTTAAAGAATGTTTTCCCCTTTCTTCTGTAACAAACTTACACATCTACACACTTCTCACATGTCTTATGGTGTCGGCAGGAGAGGTTTACATACCATCCAGCTCTGTACACGCTGGGATTAAACAGAATAAACATAAACAAAACATAAACAAAACATAAACATAAACATAAACATAAACATAAACATAAACAAAAACAACATGACGCTCCTCCTCTCTGTGGATTACCAGCAGATTAATCCTAATACTAATAATAGTCACTCATACTTCATATCCGCCTCTGTGTGTTTCTAAACCAGGAACCAAATAAGGCTGCTTACTAACACAGTCTGTCGCAAGATATTCACCACAGGCATCAGGGATCCAGAAGAAGCGACTTCCATCAATTACTTTTTCATCAGTAATATTTCTTAGGTGAAATTGAAATCGTGACTTTGAGAGTGTCATTAATAACTGTCCAGTCCGTTGGGTATGTTGTTTTTTTGTGTGGCTCTGTATGTGTGTGTGGCAGTGTTTTACATGTGAGTGTGTATGTGAGTGCAAGAGGAAGAGTTTTTATAACAATGTGTGTATAGAAGGTGAGTGTGTGCACGCGTGTGTATATCAGTGTGTTAATGTGTGTGTGTGTGTGAGTGTGTGGGCATGCTGTACGCTCTCGATTTGTGGGAGGGTGAAATCCCGGTGTTCTATTATTCAGCTCAGTCCTACTTTGTGCCAAAGCCTCATTTAAATTGCAAGGAAGCAAGCAGACAAGCCAGCAGAACCCAAAGCCTAAAGCTCAGACGGAGAGAAAGTGAATCCCCTGGCCTCCTCATCAGTCTTCCTCTCTCCTCCTCTCTTTTTTTCTCTTTCTTCTCTGTCATTCCCTCCGCCACCTCCTCTCTGTGTGCTCTACAGACCAATACTGATAGGCTTCCTCTTCCTCTTCACAGGTAGGGAAGCAAAGCACTTCCTCTTCTTCCTCACCATCAAGCCTCAGTCACCCCTTCCTCTCACCCTCCTCTTCCTCACCCCCCCCCCCCCCCCGCTCCCCTCGGAATGAGAGCGAGAAACTGAGTCGGAGGCAGGGAGGTAGGAGAGAGTGAGAGAGTGAGACAGAGGAAGACGTGTAGAGAGACTGTGTTCATCTGAGAGTGAGACAGAGAAAGACGTGTAGAGAGACTGTGTTCATCTGAGAGTGAGACAGAGGAAGACGTGTAGAGAGACTGTGTTCATCTGAGAGTGAGACAGAGGAAGACGTGTAGAGAGACTGTGTTCATCTGAGAGTGAGGCAGAGAAAGACGTGTAGAGAGACTGTGTTCATCTGAGAGTGAGACAGAGAAAGACGTGTAGAGAGACTGTGTTCATCTGTTTGAATGACAGGAGAAAGGGAGATAGACAGAGAGATAAGAGATAAGATTGACTTTATTGACACACTCAGCTACTCAATAATTTGTCAGAAAAGTTCCCTGAAATCTATAGCAACGCTCACATATGGAGAGAGACGAGATGGAGAGGATAAAGAGTTACAGAGAGACGCATGAAAGAGCGACACAGAGATGGAGAGGATAAAGAGTTACAGAGAGACGCATGAAAGAGGGACACAGAGATGGAGAGGATAAAGAGTTACAGAGAGACGCATGAAAGAGGGACACAGAGATAACTGGAAAGAGAAGAAAGAAAAC
>NC_137910.1:1599723-1607223 GCF_963457725.1 Sprattus sprattus | reverse complement strand
CCTGTTGCCCATTATCACCTGATGAGGTCCAATTGTTCCTCGCCTAACATCTTTCCTTCGGTTTGCTGGTCTGTGTGTGGGTGTGTGTGTCTGGGTGTGTGTGTTCGCCCATCATCTTTCTTTCTGTTAGCTGGTCTGTGCATTTATAAGCCTGTTTTCCTTTCTTCTTTTGCCGGACGGTGCCAGTATTTACTTATTTTTATTCCAGCGTAGTATCCTCTTTTGTCTGACGTCTATGTCTACGTTTTGTTTGATGTACAGTTTTGATTACATTTTTCGGATCTGTTTTCTGCCGGGTGGCTTTTGGATTTTGACCTTTGCCAGCATCCAGACTACATCTGCCGGCCTGGAGATTGGTATTGTGTTAATACATTTTTGTTTTTTTGAACTGCCTTGGTCTGCAGTTGGGTCTATGCCCCAGAACTCTGACACGTCTAAAAATGGGCAATTATAGAAAACTTGATGACACACAAGTGATAAACATGACACCCAGAAGACTAATGAAGAAGACACTCTCACTTTCATCCAACATTCAAGACACTGACAGTAATCAGAGACTGAGAGAGAAGCATGATTATCATCTCTTCCCTCCAATTATTATGACGCATTTGACATCATTTCACTATTAATATTCTCTATTGGAGCTTCACAAAGACAACACAATGTCAACAGCAAAGCCATGTCATACTTAGTATGTCATTCACTGTGTGGAGAAAGGAGAATGGAAAGAAAAAGAAATATGTAGGGATGAAGAGGACATTTACTTGAGTTTTAAGCTTCCTGTTTTAAAGTGACTGTTTCGTGGGCCATGAGGAGGAATGCAACCGCCTCTCTGTGGAATACTTTTAAAATAGACGGACAGTGAGAACTCACCATGGCAATTTGGTCAGATTGTGTCATTTACAGTTACAGTTACACACACACACACGCGCACACACACACACACACACACACACACACACACACACAGACACGCACGCACGCACGCACGCACGCACGCGCACACGCGCACACACACACACACACACACACACACACACAGACACGCACGCACGCACGCACGCACGCACGCACGCACGCACGCACGCACGCACGCACGCACGCACGCACGCACACACACACACACACACACACACACACACACACACACACACACACAGTAGGTGTGGAGTAGCAACAGCAGATGTGAGTAAGCTGAGCAGTCCAAAGTGTGGTCCTCATTACCAGGCAGCGAGAGAAACACCAGACACTTTGCAGAGCGCCACCGAGTGTGTGGAGATTAGTCAGCAACACTCTGTCTCTGAAATAACTGGACACACACACACACACACACAGAGACAACGAGAGAGAATGGAACTGCTTGACTACTTGTTTATGAAGACCATGTTTTGTCTGAGAGCCCTTTTTCCCCATTCAGAGCTCAGACAAAACAATTTGAGGACAGTAGTACAATTCTCTGATGAGTTATGGGGACTCTATTCAAGTGGTTGTCAGCCGATGCTGGGGCCATTCCATGCTTATACGTGAACAGAGAATTATATAAAGGAAATACAAGTGTGTGTGATTGTGTGTGTTTGTGTGTGTGTGTTTGTGTGTGTCTTTCTGAAGTAATACTGTGGTAAATAGTGGAGGTGGACCATAGCTTGGCCATGTCAGTATCAGAGTCTCAAAAGGATATGGTACACATAGCACTGAACTGAGAACAGTAGAATAGAAGAAAAGAGTAGCATAGTTTACCAGTTGACCCCACAGACTCCACATCATGGTAAAAATATAGTGTTCATTCGAGCTGCTGACCCACAGTCCTTGGGTCATAAACATACAGCCTTTCAATATAACGTTCTCTCTTCCTCTTCCCCTCACCCACACTCTATTTCTTTCTCTCTCTCTCTTTCACACAGAGTCTAGCCTCTGAGTCACGCCAGTCTCCTGGACCTCACCTTATTTCGGGCACGTCTCACACACGACCCTGGTGTTATTCCCAGTGAGGGTTGTCCAAGCATGTTCCTGATGCGTCTGAGCGCAGTGTCAGATCGCACACACACACACACACGCACACGCACACGCACACGCACACGCACACACACACACACACACACACACACACACACATATTCACACACACACATTCACACACACACACACTCACACACACACACACACACACACACACACACACACACACACACACACACACACACACACACACACACACACACACAGCAGAGCAGGGATCTCAGCCTGAAACATCTGACTGCAGGGAGCGGCCCAAAGCCAGCTGAATCCCACCTGTAAAGCCTGATCATCGGGATTCTGGGGGAGGTTGGTGTTGGCATGACGAAAGCATGATGAAGCCAGCTATGAGCAGCACACACACACACACAAACACACACACACACACACACACACACACACACACACAAAAGAAGGCATGACGAAGCCAGCTATGAGCAGCAGCTGTGTGAAGACTTGCTGCTTTGAGTTCCTTCAGAGTCAAGTACCTCAGGGGGGGGTAGGGGGTGAGAGAGGTAGAGCTGGGGGTGGCGTGGAATGGGCAACGGGGATTTGGGTTGATGATGTGGGCAAAAATCAGAGAGAGAGAGAGAGAGAGTGCGAGAGCGAGAGAGAGAGGGTTATGTAAATTAAATCCATTTACCATTACAACAGTAAGGTCTGCAGAAAAAAATCATTGGTGCCAACCTGCCCACCATCCAAGACCTGTATACCTCCAGAGTCAGGAGACGGGCAGGAAAAATCACTGCAGACCCCTCACACCCCGGACACAAACTATTCTAACGCCTCCAGAAAAAAAACCTCCAGACACAAAAACAGTTTCTTCCCCCTCGCCGTCTCACTACTGAACAGCTAACCCACTGTAGCATCTATATTGATCCACTTTAGCATATATATATATATATATATGTATCCCTGCACTTCTTGCACTCTCCACTTCTTCTTTGCGCTATTGTTGTAACAATTCATAGCACCTGAATATACTTTCTTAAACTTCATAGACCACTGTACTGCACTGCTTGTTTTTGTATTGTGTTTGTTTTGTATTGTGTTTGTAATGTATATTTGCTAGGTTACGGGGACGCTGGCGACACTGACGCCGCTCCGTCTGCCTTGTTTTTATTTAAGTTTTTCAAGTTTTCGCAATTTAATCTATTTTTATTTTTATGACAAAGTTTGTCATACGTTTTAACTTCGTTTTGGCCTTCTTTTGTCACAATTTTTCTTGCACTTTACCCCATCCTGAGCTTGATTTTGTATATCCAACGCCTCGGTCGATCTGAAGCTGGTTGCCTGTGCTCCACCGCTGCTGTTTTTGGGCTCCTCGATGTCTCTCTCCCTCTCCTTCATCCTGTCGGCGGATTTGACGCAGACCAGCAGCTAGGTTAGTCGGTTGACTAATAACTAGCCCTCCCAGGGAGATAGTGGCTTTGCGCTGTGCTTTGCCTAAGCTGCTGTAGCCTACTAAACATGGGATATATCTACACCGCGGAGCAGCTCCAACAGCTTGCCTCCTATGCCATCAGTTCCATCGATGAAGATGTACTCCAGCTTTGCCAGGTTACGGGGATCCGTCGGAGGAAGCGCTACATACACAGAGGGTCTCGTCGCTCCTTCAAGATCTACAATAGAGCAACGGAGGATGCCATACCGACTATCCAGTCTGGGCGCGGCTCTCCTGGACGATCCTCTCCTGTAGGCACCTCTGCACCCCGCAAGGAAGTCCTCCGTCAACACTTCACAGGCCGGAATGATCTCTCCCTGGCTCGTTGTTCGTGGGATCCGAGGTTCTCCTGCCATGTAGGCCTATCCATCACTCCAGGCCTGCCTTCAAATCTAGGCTAAAAACCCACCTCTACTCCCTGGCCTTCCTTGCCCTTTGACCTTTTAGCCTACCTCCTGTTCTTGTCTGTGTGGTATGCCCTGGAAATGAATGTTCCCCCTTTGTTATGACCTCTGTATTGTTGTGTTGTTGTATTTTATTCACGTTTTATCTTTATTTATTATTATTATTATTATTATTATTATTGTTATTTTTAATTATCATTATTATTTTTATTATTTTTATCTTATTGTACAGCACTTTGGTCAGTGTATGCTGTGTGTAAATGTGCTTACTTACTTACTTACTATATTTTGTGTAAGCACACTGAGAGCCAGTTTACCAAGTCAAATTCCTTGTTTGTGCAAACCTACTTGGCCAATAAAACCTGATTTTGATTCTGATTATTGTGAGGACGCTAAAGAGCCATGTTGTCTTTGCCCAGTTCAGCAGCTCCTGTGTGCCGGCATGTGATCAAAGGCTTCAATGGGGATGTTAGCCTTAAGGTCACGCTTGTTGTCATGAAAATCTTCATTATGGAAATTGCCGATGCTCTTTCAACAGCCGTCTGTGAAATCCAAACCCACACTGTTAGCATGCAGTTCCAGCTGTGTGAGCAACCACACAGTCTTTGAGCCCCCACACAAGATGGAAACCACAGCAAAGACTCTAAAGACTCTGCCGTTTGGATAAATATGTTCATGTTTAAGTACACAGATGTACCAGAAAAAATATTGTGAGTTGAGATTTTAGTCTAAATAAAAAATCTCTTAAGTTTGTATGTTTGTTTCATTTGATTTAATACATGTAGTTTGTGTAAGACAAGAGTAGCTGTAGACAGCAGAATAATGTTGGTGGTATTGGTCTTAACGGCCAATTTGGTTATGTGCGTGAATGGAAATGGAGATTAGGGCGTATAACCAGCCATCCTTCTCCTCGCCTTGCTCTCAGCCCCTCTCCACCACCCCCATTGAGGCTTCTTCTAAGGTCTCTCCTCTCTTTTCCTCTCCTTCTCTCTCCTCCGCTTCTCTCATTCCGTCTCCTTCTAAGGTCTCTCCTCTCCTCTCCTCTCCGCTTCTCTCCTCTCCTCTCCTCTCCTCTCTTCTCCTCTCCTTCTCTCACCTCCGCTTCTCTCATTCACTCACTCAATTTGGATTTGATTTCAGGTTATTGGCATTCGATGTTTTAAGGTGTATTTGGCTTCATTGCCAATCAATTAATTTCATGCCTCTTACAGAGGTGTGATCAATCTACCTTTTACACAGGTAAGTATCACACATGATCAATCTACCTTTTACACAGGTAAGTATTACTAACCCTAACCCTAACCCTTTTACACAGGTAAGTATCACACATGATCAATCTACCTTTTACACAGGTAAGTATCACACATGATCAATCTACCTTTTACACAGGTAAGTATTACTAACCCTAACCCTTTTACACAGGTAAGTATCACACATGATCAATCTATCTTTTACACAGGTAAGTATTACTAACCCTAACCCTAACCCTTTTACACAGGTAAGTATCACACATGATCAATCTACCTTTTACACAGGTAAGTATCACACATGATCAATCTACCTTTTACACAGGTAAGTATCACACATGATCAATCTACCTTTTACTCAGGTAAGTATTACTAACCCTAACCCTAACCCTTTTACACAGGTAAGTATCACACATGATCAATCTACCTTTTACACAGGTAAGTATCACACATGATAATAATAATAATAATAATAATAATTCATTTTATTTGTTATGCACTCTTCATTCTAGGCAGAATCTCAGAGTGCAAAAGGACAAAAGGACAGTTTAAGAAAATATATACATTTTTTTAAAAAGTAGGAAATGCCTTTATGAATAAAAAGGTTTTTAGGCCAGTCTTAAAACAGTCTAGTGTCTGTGTTGCCCTTAAGTGGTCCGGGAGGCTGTTCCACAGTCGAGGGGCTGCAGCGGCGAAGGCCCGGTCGCCCATGGTGCGTAGCCTGGTGTTTGGGATCTGCAGGGACAGACTGTTATTGGATCTGAGGGGGCGGGTTGATGTTTGGGGGGTGATGAGTTCTTGCAGGTAAGGGGGGGCATGACCATTTATGCATTGGTGGGTGAGTAGGAGGACTTTGTAGTCAATGCGGGATGAGACAGGGAGCCAGTGCAGTGAGTGTAAAATGGGGGTTATGTGGTTGTATTTCCTGACTCTCATCAGGATCCTGGCAGCGCTGTTCTGGATGTACTGCAGCTTTTGGATGTTCCTGCCAGTGATCCCAGTGAACAGTGAATTGCAGTAGTCCAGTCTTGAGGAGATGAAGGCGTGGACGAGCTTCTCAGCATCTGGCAGGGTTAAAGTGGGGCGGAGCTTGGCGATGTTTTTGAGATGGTAGAAGGAGATTTTGCACAGATGCTTTATATGTTCGTTGAAGGTGAGGTGAGGGTCAAACCTAACTCCTAGATTTGTGACTGTGGTGGAGAGGGGTATGACCTGACTGTCGAAGGTGAGATGAGTTATGGAGGATGACTGAACCTGGTGTGGAGTGCCAACAAGAAGGGCCTCGGTTTTGCTGCTGTTTAGCTGGAGGAAGTTGTTTCTCATCCATGCCTTTATCTCCCCAAGACAGGCAGTGAGACATGACATGGCAGCAGAGGGGCTTGGGGCAGTTTTGATGTACAGCTGTGTGTCATCGGCATAGCAGTGGAAGGACATCCCATGTCTGCTGACAACACAGCCGAGGGGGAGCATGTAGATAATAAAGAGGATGGGGCCGAGGACAGACCCTTGTGGAACACCACAGGAGACAGGGAGCTGTCTGGAATTGCATCTTCCCAGTGAGACATACTCAGTTCTGCCAGATAGGTAGGACTGGAACCACTTGAGTGCAGAGCCTGACAGTCCAATGGTGGTGTGGAGGCGCTCTAGGAGGATTTTGTGATCCACTGTGTCGAATGCAGCAGTCAGATCCAGGAGGATGAGGAGTGAGGGTGATCCTGCATCGGCTGTCATCAGCAGGTCATTCGTCACCCTGAGCAAGGCGGTTTCAGTGCTGTGGGCTGAACGGAATCCTGACTGGAATTTTTCAAACAGGTTGTTGTGTTTGAGGTGGTCCTGAAGTTGAGAAGCAACTACCTTCTCTAGCACTTTGGACAGGAAGGCAAGGTTGGAGATAGGCCGGTAGTTGGCTAGGACCTCCGGGTCCAGGGTGGGCTTCTTGAGAAGGGGACGGATGACAGCGACCTTGAGAGCCGGTGAGACACAGCCTGACTGAAGGGAAAGGTTGACAATTTTGGTGATGAGAGGACTGAGAGTGGGGATGTGTGACTTGAGCAGAGCAGTGGGAATGGGGTCCAGGGTACAGGTACAGGGTTTCATTTTCCTGATGATTTCCTCAACATGGCTCTCCTGAACCTCAGCAAGATGCAGGGGAGACAGCACACTTGCAGATAGGGTGTTGGCGTCAGAGGGAAGCAGAGATGGAGAGCTGGACATCTCAGAGCGAATGCTGTCGACCTTTGATCTGAAAAAGTCGATGAAGCTGTTACATTGCTCTTCTGTAGCTTCAGTTGAGGAGGATGGTTGTGGTTTCAGGAGATGCTTTATGGTGGAAAAAAGCTGTTTAGAGTTTCCAGGGTTTTCATTTATTAGGCTGGAGTAGAACTGTGAGCGA
>NC_137910.1:1584723-1594723 GCF_963457725.1 Sprattus sprattus | reverse complement strand
ACCACCACTTGATTTAGCCACTGACAGGGTTATAAATGTTATTATAAGGGGATGACGACATGAGAAGGATCACTACAGAGATACACCTGCATCTGTTGATCCCAGTAACTGTAGAGAAACTGTAGAGAAAATGACTGTTTGTATAGTCAGTGTTTCACCTGTCTCTTCATCCAGTCTTTGACTGGCACCCCATTCAGTGCCTGCAGTCTATTATGACTGTTTGTATAGTCAGTGTTTTACCTGTCTCTTCATCTGGTCTTTGACTAGCACCCCATTCAGTGCCTGCAGTCTATTATGACTGTTTGTATTGAAAGAAGTCTGTCTCAGTCTTGGATCCAAGGTCAGGTTTGCAGATAGTCAGGAAACTTGGGAGAGTATCCAGCAGTAGAAATAGGTTTATTTCAGCGTCACAGGACAATCCAATCGCTTGGTACACGATAGGTCTCTCTCAACATACTGAGAGGAGTAACAGATATTTATACAATCATCCAGGATATGGGAGGGAATGGGTGTGTCTAGAGGTGGGTACTATTTCTGAGTGGATGATTGAACCTGATTTAATCACAGTGAATGAGTACCTTGATTAAATCCCCATGAATAGCAGGAAGCTAGTTTGAGTGCATCAACTCAGTGATATCTAACAATTCCCCCCTATGATCATCGATCAATCTTACATCATGATCACAATAAAACCTAACAAAACCATAACGAACATTATCAGACATAGTGATCAAAACAATCCAACATTGTTACAAAATGTCAACAAACATGTGTTCCCATAGTGTAGTGGTAAAAAGTTTTAGAACAGAACACATGTTCTTATAGTGTAGTGGTATCATCGATAAACATAATCAAACATTGTTCTAGTATGAACAAACACACATGTCTTCATAGTGTAGTGTAGTGGTTAAAATATTTCCATGGTGTGGTTATTCCTTTCCTCAGTGGTTTGTGTGATCCACAGGAAGTTGTTCTTATTCAAATGTTATTGATTCTGTATCAACTATTATGATAGTGTGGGGGCTAATCTTAATTGGAGAATGCACATTGAAAACCTGACAATTGCATAAAGGCTCAAAATGGGAATAATAGCTGACATAATAATCTGGAAAATTCCAGAGTAACCTCCCCATGAATCTATCCATCCATTCCAACCGGGGGGTCTTTTTAGGCATTGTACATTGGTGTAAATGTCCTGTATGTATGTAGAAATGTTCTTGGAGGAATCTGGTATGTAAGTACAACATTCTTGATTCAGAATTGCGCAGGTACCGCCCTTATCCGCCAGTACAATATCCAAAGCCATTCTGTTCTGCAGGGCTACCTTCCGAACGGCATGCAGTTCTCCGTTGACTGCGGACAAGGCTCCTGCGGTATCATTTGCAATTTTGTCCATAATTGAGGCTACTTCTCTGATCTCATCCAGCGCCACGGTAATGCCATCATTTGGAATGATGGCTGCAAAGAAGCGTTGGGCTGGGGTAGCAATAACTTCATGGTTATTAAATAGATCACGTTTTGCTTTGTGATCAATGCGGACGTCACCGCCTATTCTCATAGCCGGTACAACGTATGCTTCGTAGCAGGCTCCCTCCCAGCCTTGGGGCAAATGTGAGTAGGCGTGTTTTCCACAAACAAACATAGTTCCATTCATAGCCACCTTCGCGTCCGATTCTTGGTGGCTATCCGGCAAGGATATGTTCTCGGTGTGGTCGTGCCATGTGATATTGACGCTCTGCTGACCGACTGCAATGTCATATTCACATCTGCTGTGTCCCACAGACATCCCAGTTCCATTATTCACCCAACACAACAGACCTTTGGGCGCATAACTGATTTTCACCCATTCAGGTAGTCCATGTGGGGTTGGTCGCGGGCTGAGGATGACATCTTCCCTGTAATATGGACTGGTTGTCTTTTTGTATGCAGTAACATAATCCACAAGAGTGAGTGGAACTGCTAGATATGGGTATGTGTCTGACGAAGTGGGGAGCAATCCGCACACCCAACATGAATGTTTTCCTTGGGCATGGGCATATGCGTGTGCAGTGGCGAGGAACGTGTTGTCCTTATGTGAGTCTTGGTGGCTGTCGTATAAGGATGAAGCGTTTGGGATGAGTGTCATCACCGTCAGGATTATGGTTGCCATCCACTTGATACGCTTTGGCGACGTTGTCCTCATGTTGATTGCTGATGTCGTCAAAGAAATAAAAATAAAATCAAAATCTCGTAGTCAAGTTCATAATTAAGTCAGCATCTAAAACTGCCATCCAATCATCATATCATTGCTAAAAGTAATGACATGATTAACAAAAAGGCATGACTTAAATTATCCATAATCATAAGTTTTTTCTTTGCGCCCCGCCAGAGGTGGTTGTTCTGGAGGCATGCGCTCTATGCGGTTGGTGAAATTGTCCAATTTGGTTTCCCCCTTCACCATGACTGCAGTGTGGGAAGGTGACAGTGCTCTGTGTGTTTTTTCACACTTCAAATTCTTCCTGTCACACGGCTGTAGTTGTTGTGTCATCACTGCCGGTATCTGCACTTCTCCAGCGTTTCCTGGACAGTCTTGACTCTCAACAATTATCGGGTTGTAAGGATTAAAAGCTTGGCCCTCCAAACCTACAGTTCTCTTTGTGACTTCCTCAGCTTCGCCTGCAGCTTGCACTGACTCCGGTTCTATATGTGTTCCCACGTCTGGAATCAATGGCTCCTCAGATTCCTGTGCCTTTTCTTGCACCGAACCTAGACCATCTTTATCATTAGGCACACACACATCACCTTTGTCAAGCTGCTGGCTTTCAGCCACCGTAAGAGACCGTAAGGAGGGCAGACTTAGTTTCCCGGAATCGCGGACATAAGGGTCAGTCTCTGATGATCCGTCAACTTCGCAAACCTTCTGAATGTGATGTCTGATGTCTTCATCATCATTGCTCTCCTCATCACCCTCTTTGTGATGGTTATAGCGAGCTGTATATCTGCCACGTTTCTGAGTGTTGCACTGTTTCGACCAATGTCCATGTTTCCCACACTTATGACATGTTTCATGGGATCTGTTTCTTGGCGGATATTGTGATCTGAAGTGTTGATGTTCAGATACTTTTCCAGGACCTTGTGAATGTAGAGGTCTCAGCATGCACTCCTGTTCATCATCTGGACCACAGGTGTTGACACATCTGAGCTTTTGTTCAACACCACGTTCCACCCTTCTCGCCACATTGATTAGCATTTCTAAGGTAAACGTGGTGTCCTCCCAAGTCGGAGTGGTCAGCTTGACAGCCTGCTTCACTTCTGGATTCAGGCTATGCAGCAGGTTAGCCTTAAGAGCACCATTGTCACTTGTTCCAATGTTCTCCTCTGTCAAACCACTCATGCCTGAGTGTCTTAAAAAGGTTTCAATGAATCTTTGTGAAAAGTCATCAACAGCCTCATTATTCCTTTGTTTGCAGGCGGCTATCTTGGCCCAATCAGTGGTGGCGTTTGTGGAACTTTGGATGTAATCACGTAATGCCTGCCAGCCCTCGTCTATCTTCTGTTGACTGTATAGTCTGTATAGTCAGTGTTTCACCTGTCTCTTCATCTGGTCTTTGACTAGCACCCCATTCAGTGCCTGCAGTCGATTATCGAAAGGAGGTGCTCTCCTTTGAGTCCCACCTCCACATAGTCGGCCAGTCTCATATTTTTCTTCTTAAGTATTATTTCACAGTTTTTTGGCGCCTTATATCCACCCCCAGTTTTCACGATATTGACATAATTTTGAGTGTGTGTGTGTGTGGGGGGGGGGGAAGTTGTATGTCTCTGTTGGCAAGTTAAATTAACGTTGTTTGCCTAATGACAGCTGAGTAAATCCAAGCTTAAAACGAAAATTGGATTACATTTGTGGACACTGTGAAATGGCTTAATTCCAACTGTAGTGATCAAATAAAGATATCAGTGCAATTGCTGATGTTTTACAGCTGTTCACACAAAGTGAGGTATGCTACATTGACAAGCTCTGTCAATATCCATCGCTATTCTAACATGGCTTACAGAGATGTCTCATTCAACCTATATATAGTGTGTACAAATTCACCACAAGCCAGCTATGAAATGTAATTTCTCTTGCTGTCATTGTGGTTTGTAATCATCACATTCCATTCTAGATAGCTAGTAAACTAGTTTGATAAATTTGGCAAGCTAATGTAAGCTATTCTAAGCTAACCTGGGAAGCCGACAGTAAATACACGTGGGGTTTGACAAACAAATGATAGCTTCTAACGTTCACTTTGTGAGTCAGAATGGACTGTCCGTAATGGCTTCATTGCAGCCGTCATGATCAGATAGAGATATAATTGTGACTGTGGAGTGAGTAATTCAAGTAACAAGGTAGGCTGAACGTCAACCGATAACTATTGAGCATCTTTACCAGTAACCCATGGACCATGGTAAGCTATGCTAATGTTTCCTGCAGAGATGGTTAATTCAACACATCTGCGTAATCAATTACACCACGTCCCTATGGGGCACCAAGTGTAACAGACCTCATTTTGTATACAGAGCGCATTCTGTGCTACGACAGGCAATCATTTCTTACGAAAAAACACGTTAGATCATAATGCCTTCAGTCCACAAAAAACACAAACACGTTAGTAGTGTGTCCATAAAATATTAAAGAGAGCACATCCTTTTGTTCACAGAAAACAAAAAAGCCTATTCATGCCATGCACTGAATTGTGAACAAAATAAAGTATTTTTAACAGATGAAAGCAATTCTGTCTCCAAAGACTATAACCACATTGCAGCGTTACGTGAGGCCAGTCAAGCACATAGCTCACATTAATCTGTAGTAAGGTGTGGCATCATATTCAAGTTTATTTTGACCATAGCATCTTCTAGCAAATTGCTCTGCTGCCAACTCCTTCACTAACTGTGTGAGGCGTGTGTGTGTATATACAGATTTGACAGTTTTGTAGTCATTTGTTGTCAGCATAGTCCAGTTCAAATTGGAAGGTACAGTACAGTTTTAGGCTAAAGTCCGGTTTGTTTGGCAAGTTTGGCAAGTTTTTGTCAATTACATACAAAGATTATGAATTATAATGAGTTGCCTGGGCTGGGGGTACTCAGTAGGATGTAGAATGTCTCAGGAGGTACATGACTGTTCAAAGGTTGGGAACCCAGCAAGAAGACCACTGAGGAATACTAAGTGCATTTTGGGATATGTAGTAAGACCACTCACTCAATAAACTTGGTAAGAAGACCATAGGTCAGTAGCATCTGGAGTCTGTGTACAGTTTGCTATTGTGACTGATTAAATGCCTGTGGGGGAGATCGGGGGAAAGACAGAGAGGAGGAAGTGTGTGTTTGCTTTGGACTCAACTGGAAGGCCAAGCTAATAAAATGGCTTCACTCTCTGAGATGAAGGAACGGTCTGTTGTGCTGTACTGGTTCCATCGCCATGACGACTGACCCAGGTTTTATGTTCAAGGGGCCTGAGTGACAGATATTATTTGAATGAGTATTGATTACCTAGATTTAATCTGTTTTATGGAAAACGGTTTGATATATTTGATATGATGCATGTTATATATGTGATTTGAATTCACAAATTCATCCTTCACCCCTTTACATGTTTGTAAGCAAAAGCAGCAAAGAGATGCATGTTAAATATAATATTAATGTCATCATTTCAGACAAAAAAAAAAGAGATTTTGGAGATTTTAAGGCATTTTCCAAGAAGAAATATATATATGTATATGCATTATTGTGACATATAAGGCCCTATTTTCATTGGCAGGCAATGATGCAAAGCTATGAGCGAGGTCCACTGTGCATGATGCAAAGCTACGAGCGAGGTCCACTGTGCATGATGCAAAGCTACGAGCGAGGTCCACCGTGCATGATGCAAAGCTACGAGCGAGGTCCACCGTGCATGATGCAAAGCTATGAGCGAGGTCCACTGTGCATGATGCAAAGCTATCGTGTTGCATGTTTGAGTACTGACTCACCCATGATGCAAAGCTATCGTGTGGCATGTTTGAGTACTGACTCACCCATGATGCAAAGCTATCGTGTTGCATGTTTGAGTACTGACTCACCCATGATGCAAAGCTATCGTGTGGCATGTTTGAGTACTGACTCACTGTTACGACCCTGTAGGTCTTCATATGTATTATTGCCGTGTGTCTGTTGCTTCTGTGTGCTTTGTGTGATTTCCAGGCGGGTTGGCGTGCAGCAGATTGGGGCTCTGATCCTATTGGACGGCTAGAGGTCCCGGTCCTTTAAAAGCAGCCCGATGACATAATTCTAGGCCGTGCTTTGGGAATTGCGCGTTCTTGTGGTCTGCCACGCCACTAACACCTCGTTGCCGCTAAACCCCAGCCTCGGGCTTTGGCCGCGCCACTACCATGGGGTGCGTTACTCGCCGGAGGGAGAGTTCGGGAGAGAGTGCCAGGCTGTGGAGGCCCGTTGTCGAGGCCTTGTGTTTTTTTTTTGATTGTTGAGTTATTTTTGGCACCTTCGTTAGGTGACTATTCGTTGTTATATAAATACATGATCATTCTGTTGTCGGCCCGTGGTTTGAAAGGTTCTGTTACATCCTAAAGCCCTAGACTGGCATGTAACACTCACCCATGTTTGCGCTTGGGATCTTGCTCCTGGTATTAAATTAGCAAAATTATTTTGCAATGTTATTAAATTAGCTATAGTTCGTGCACAGGGGACTTTGCTCGCTGCCCTTCCATAAAATAAGAGTATATCTTCTCCACCAACTTTCCATTTATGATGGACTATCAATAAATTCATACTGCATTATGTTCCTTTTCCACTTTATGAAAGTTGGCAAGAATTTCGCATTTTAGGTTTGTTACGACCCTGGCGGGTCTAGGCCCCGCCCCCCATGATTGCATGCCTGTTCTGTCTGTCTGTCTATCTCTAACCAGGTGATTGGAAACAGGTGTAGCAGAGGATTGCAAGCAGGTGGAGGGTTGATTGGATGGGCTACAAAAGCCCTGATCAGGTGGAAGATGGGAGAGCTTTTTGGTCTTCCCTTCAGTTGGTGGTCGTTGGTCGTGGATAGAGTTTGGAGTTTCGTTGGATTGTGGATTATGGATTATCGTCGTTTGTGTATATTACCATTGCACTGACTTTACACAACACCTTTTGTTTCTCTTCACAACCCTGACGTTCACCACACATTTACCTATAATTATTAGATACCGCTTATAATTGTAATCATTAATAAATATATATTATACTATTTATCATAAATTCTGCGTGGCCTCCCCTTTGTGTTCGGGCATTGAGCCATGCTCGTTACACATGGGGGCTCGTCCGGGATTTTTCCACGGAATCTGGTAAAACAACTTTTCATCCACTTATTGGGGAATAGTGGTTGTAAAGCTGTTAGTGATTAGGTTGATCGTGCGTTTTAACTTGAATGCTGATGTGCAGAAAAACTGCCGGCACAGAGAAAAAAAACGTATTGGAAATTGGGGAGATCCACGTGGAAATTTGTAAATTGAAAACGTTGTTTTTCGTTTGGTTACCGTGGAGGAGAAGATCAAGTTTGGTAGTGACTGCGCACAGTGCAAACTAGTGTAAATTGAGTACAGGTGTAGTGGTATTGGGTGGTAATCGTAGGTTAGAACCTACTGAGCAACGTGAATCCCTGGGCAGGTGAAGTGCGCTTACCGCTGTTGGGTGGGGTTGCCTTACTTATAAATAGTATTTTTTTTATTTTTCATGGTCGTGTCGAACGCGCTGGAGCTGTTTAGCAGCTAAATTGCAGGTGGACACACTGAAGACTAGTGGTTTGAAATAGCAAGGATTGTGTTTGGGAGATAGATCAGGGAGCTCTTATCTTTCTTGGGGTTTAGGAGTGGGTGGTTCTACACCTGGGCTGAATTGCTGGTTGTGCACTGTCGTGTCAAGTCACCGGTAAAAGAAATATTCGGGGAGTACGCATTGTTAGATCTGGGCCAGATCGGTTGGTGCAATATTGCAGGGTATAGGTATCGCGATGGAGTCGCTGGAGGAGTTTTTCAAATCTCCGAAAGAGAGTTATTTGGAGGGACTCACGAAAAATCAGTTAAGGGTAGTGGCAGAGCATTACCACTTCAGTGAAGGGTTGGCAAAACATCTGAGGAAAGATGAGTTAAAGGACGAAGTAAGACAGAAGTTGCTGGAGATGTCCATAATAGCGGTAGAATCTCCTCCTGTAATTCCGACAGCAACGTCTACCCCAACACGCTCAGAGTCAGGGATTCCTTCGCAGGGAGAGGCATTAAGCTTTGCGGAGCAAATACAGCTTTTAAAAATGCAAAATGAAATGCAACTCGAACAGAAGCGCGTTGATGCGGATATTCAGCTCAAACGGCTTGAAGCTGAAAAAAAGCTAGACGCGGCTGAGAGGGAAAAGGAGAGGGTATTCGAAATCGAAAAGATTAGGTTAATAGCTGAAGGAAAATTGCGGGGAACTGGAGACGCCTCTGGGTCATCGGGAGGGGGTGGCGCAGAAAGCCTATCCAGTATGATCAAGTTTCTGCCTAGGTTCAATGATCGTGACCCGGACATTTTCTTTTCCCTGTTTGAAGGAATTGCCGATGAGCGGGGGTGGAATGACTCTGAGCGCACCCTGGTCATACAAACTGTTCTCCCAGGGAGAGCGCAAGATGCGTTCATTGCTTTATCGGTAGCCGATCGGAAAAACTATCAACGGGTCAAAGAAGCCGTGATAAGGGCGTACGAACAGGTACCGGAGTTTTATAGACAGAGGTTTAGGAACGGGCGAAAAGATGACCAACAAACTTATTCTGAGATTGCAAGAGAGTTGAATGGATTTTTTAATCGCTGGTGTTCCTCTGTTCATGCCAACACATACGAGAGGTTGTGTGATTTAATTGTTTTAGAACAATTCAAGGACATTGTCCCTGAACGGCTTGCGATGTATATCAATGAGCACAAAGTTAAAAATGCCGCGGAGGCTGCCATACTCGCGGATGAGTTCAACTTGACTCATAGAGGCACGCATAAAGAATATGTACCACGCAGGCCTAGCTCCCCGTGGGAGGAACAGGGCACAAGTCGTTTCACTAGGGGTCCATATGACCCTAGACAAATGCTTTCAAGTCGCAGTGAGTCGGACGTCGAAAGATGTCATTACTGTTTGAAGAATGGTCATTGGAAAAGAGAATGCCCACTGCTCGAGGGAAGCGATGACAAAGGGCCTAACTCGCACAAAGGGGACTCAGTAAAAGGGGTTGGCTGTGCAGCCCGGGTCCGTCAGTCTTTCCGCACTGAAAAGAGGGTGCAGGTGAATATCACTGTCCCTGTAGGTGGTTCAGGCTGTGAGATGCCTGGTCCCTCTGGACAAGGGCAGTGTGTCGCTGAGTCCACGGATGAGCATGGCGGGGAGGGGTATGCCCCGTTCATTACGGATGGCTTTATTTCGCTGGTAGGGAGCGCGGAAAAGACGCCTGTTAAGATTTTGCGAGACACTGGGGCTACAGAGACGTTCGTAACTGAAGGCATTTTACCGTTTTCTGTTCAGTCTAGCACCGGCGAACGTGTTCAAATTCGGGGCATGGGAATGCAAATTATGTCTGTTCCCTTGCACAAGATCGTGCTGAGTTCTGATCTTGTGCAGGGTGAAGTAATTGTGGGTGTTCGTCAGGCGTTGCCTGTTCCAGGAGTGGATGTAATTCTGGGTAACATTGTGGCTGGGCACCGAGTATGGCCAAGCGGGCCACCACCACTGGCAGGATCAACTGAGGCAATAGATGCCAGTAAAAAAGATGACTCTGTCACAGAGTTTCTGGATGGTTTCACTGAGGTTTTCACTGTGGAAAGTAGCAAAACATCAGTGAAGAAGTCTCCGAAAATCGGAATCGGTGTAGCGGGATTCACTGTGTTTTCCCTTTTTGTTGGAATAAACCTGTTTTTCGAGAGAGCCCTCCTTGAGATAGTAAATATATTATTTATTACAGGGTTATCAATAGGCTTCGGCCCGGAACACACCTTCATA
>NC_137910.1:1544723-1574723 GCF_963457725.1 Sprattus sprattus | reverse complement strand
TTTACATGATGTACAAAAACAGTTGCAACATTTTCAAACAATAGAGGAATTGCTGTTTAGATGTGCACAAGTGACTAGAATGAAGTCGATCTAGATGATGTGGAGGTTGAATAAACAGTTTTTGAATTTTGTATTATGATCCGAGAAATGTACTAAAGTGACTGACCAAAATGGTAAAGTCACCATAATGTTAACTGTGGCTGTCTTCACTCATTATGATGGGAGTATTGGTTTTATGACAATCAACATCAGAGCTTGACGAATAGACCTAAAACCACCAAAGCACAACCAAGTCGTGGTTTGTGTATCTCATGATATGTTGCGCTGTTTAGCGGAGGATTTGTTAATGGATACTAGTCTTGCTCAGGCTATGTGTTACTTAACCTAATGAATTGAATGACAGTAAATAAATAAACAAACAAACAAATAAGCAGGCGCAGCACCCCAGCCATGGCACACAGGCGAGTGTGTGAGTGAGTGAGCGTGCTGTCAGCTCCTTTTCTTACTCCCTCATCACACACACACACACACAGGTAACAGACCAGATTCACTCCTCATCACACACACACACGGGGAACAGACCAGATTAACTCCTCCTCACACACACACACGGGGAACAGACCAGATTAACTCCTCTGCCCTGCACCTCATTATGGCAACGGCTGCAAATTGGATGGCGGATGCAAACGGTTGCGCCTCCTCGGTAGTCTCTCGTTAGCGGGAGTAGAGAGAAAGAGAAAGAGAGAGAGAGAAAGAGAGAGAGAGAGAGAGAAAGAGAGAGAGAGAGCGAGAGAGAGAGAGAGAGAAAGAGAGAGAGTGAGATAGAGAGAGAGTGAGATAGAGAGAGAAAGAGAGAGAGAGAAAGAGAGAGAGAGAGCGAGAGAGAGAGAGAGAGAAAGAGAGAGAGAGAGAGAGGGAGAGAGAGGGAGAGAGAGTGAGAAAGAGAGAGAGACAGACAGACGCTGGTGGTGTGAAGATGAGCTGGGATAAGATCCGGCACGACACACCGAGGGAGGAACGTGTGGAGTGGAAATCTAGGAGGGTGGGGAAAGGGTGGGGAGTTTGAAGAGACTGATAAAATGAGAAAAAAGCCAAAGAGCAGACGGCAAAGAAACAGAGGGGAAGAAAGCGAAAGTGAGAGAGGGCAAGAAAAAAGAAAGAGAGCGAGGGAAAGAAAATGAGGAAGGCAGAGGGGGGGAGGACACGTGAGCACACATGCGATGAAGCTCTAGTTTCGACCATATACTGCACTTACACACATACACACACACACACACACACACACGCACATGCACGCACGCTCGCTCTCACCATATACTGCACTTACTCATTCACTCTATCTCTCTACTTAACAATGCACCACATTCATTCTGAAGTTTGAATTCACTATTCTTTGTGAAAAAGATGCAAATCAATAGAACGACGGAACTGCATAGAAAATGTATAGACATTTTTTTATAAACCCATTGTGCATTTACACTACATCTTTTGCTAAAGCTTGCAGTGATTTCACAATTCCATAATTTGACCATAGCAGCGATTTATTTAGAAACTACTACTGTCAGTTTAAGTTGTGACTTGTGAAAAGACCCAAATAGTGGTGGAAAAACATGAACATTTTATCCAAAAATAAATATATGTAAATGCAGGAACTGTGATTTCATAGTGTTTGGGTACCAGAAACATTTTATTTCCACCTCGGCATGCATTCTTTTTTGACACCCGAACGCTGTCGTTCGTCATCCCTTATTTATACAGCACATTCATGCATTCATTCAAGAGGTTGATTCCAGAGAGATATTTTAATAAATGGAAGCAGCTGCTCTCTTAGGAACACATGAATTAAAATGAAAACTGACCCAGGTCTTTCAGGAAAACAAATGCCTGGTAGTGATCCACCCACACACACACACACACACAAAATATACTGGAGCAGGGATAAATGGATAAGAAAATAATGAAACACTCATGAGTGCTGTTCATAAGAGCACATCAATCAACCCTAACGCAAAATCAATGGCCTTGCAAATAAACTCAGCTCACGTGCCGTCTCGCCTCACCCTCTCCCGTGAGTGTGTGTGTGTGTGTATGTGTGTGTGTGTGTGTGTGTGTGTGTGTGTGTGTACTCTGCCTCACCCTCTCCCGTGAGTTTCCTCTCCTTCTCTACAAGTCTCGACCAGCTCTCCAGCCCAGGAGGATGCTGGGTAGTCAGTACCTCTCTCACGTCTGGGTTCAGAGGAGTAATGAAAGCTCCTACGTGAAGATCTCTGTGGGTTTACAGGACAGTGAGGACCGGGGTGAGTGACTGATTGTATTGCATAGAGGGAGTCTAGAGGGGGGGTCTGTGTGTTGAGGGGGCATATATGGGGGTTGGGGTGAGTTTGGGTGTGTGTCAGGGGTTTGGGGGGGGGGGGTTGTTATATGGTGGCAATCTCTCAACACACTTCGTGCTGTGTCAGGGTTTTATTACCGGCTTTTCATTCTGTGTATTGCCAGAGACCCAGACCCTCTCTATACATCTTCATGCAGAGAGTCATCCATTACCCATAACCCCACCGATGGGATTGCAAATGGCTGCCCATAAAACACTAATGGTGGGTCATCTGCTGACCATCCCAACAGACCAATCATTACTCCTCTTCCTGGATGCTAAAGGGACATGTCTCAGTCTTAGATAGAGAACTGTTTAAGACTAGACGTCAATATAGACTAGATATACTGTAGGCTAGATATAGATATAAATAGATAGATATCGATAGATGATTCAAGCAAGTGAGGTAGAACAAAGACAGCAGAAAACAAGTAAGGAAACACAACACACACACACATGCAAGCATACACACATGTACACACACACACACACACACACTCACACACACACACACACACGTTTCAGAAAAAAAGCTGAGAAAAGAAAAGAAGCTGATCTCATACTAAGCTGTTCTATGCTATCACATCTTCTGTGCTTGTCAGTCTCCATTTTGTGCCTTTGAGTGAGTAGTGTGTATGTGTGTGTGTGTGTGTGTATGTGTGTGTGTGTGTGTGTGTGTGTGTGTGTGTGTGTGTGTTCGTGTGTGTGTGTGTCCCAGGGGACAACAGGGACTGACTCATACCGTATAATCCCTATCGTAGGAGGGTGCACTGAGACATATGATGGCATATTTAAGGGAGGAGAGTGTGTGTGTGTGTGTGGGTATATACATGTGTGTGTGTGTGTGTGTGTGTGTGTGTGTGTGTGAAGGGAGCAGAAGGGTGCAGTGAGACATAAATGATGGTTGAAGGCATGAAAAATGTTTATCTCCACTTCCAGTAATTCACATCATCAGTCCAATTTGAACGACTGGCCTTACCCTTTGGGAAGCGATGGCTGTTTGAAAGGAGAGAAGAAAAACTGTTAGGCGCAGTTAAACGCTTAGCGTGATGGCAGCCGCACTCTTCCATTTGGTTTCCTGTCAGTGTCAGAAGTGTAATATTCTCTACAAAGCCAGGCAGCTCCCTCTGTGACAGAGAGACAGTCACACACACACACACACACACACACACACACACACACACACACACACGCAGCTCCCTCTGTGACAGGGAGACAGTCAGAGCTTTTCTCTTGATCAGAGGGCAGTCCACGAGGCCAGCCATGAAGGCTCAGTCTATTTAATACACACACACACACACACACACACACACACACACACACACACACACACACACACACAGGCATGAAGGCTCATTCTATTTTGCCATGCTCTTTTTACCAGCCTCTGCCCCACCCCACACCCACACCCACACCCACACACACACACACACACACACACACCCACACACACACACACACACACACACACACACACACAACAGGCATGAAGGCTCATTCTATTTTGCCATGCTCTTTTCACCAGGCTCTGCCCCACCTTTGATGCCGGCTCCTTTCAGTGTGTTTGGACGCCACAGGGAGCACCCGTCGCCAACTGAACGCACGCTGGAACCTCTCTTCTTGGGAATAGAAGTGGTGAAAACATATCACAAATACACACACACACACACACACACACACTCTCTTCTTGGGAATAGAAGTGGTGAAAACATATCACACATACACACACACACACTCTCTCTTCTTGGGAATAGCAATGGTGAAAACAAAAAAGGCTGAAGGCTTTTTAGGCAGGAACTGAAGCCACAAAGTGAATAACGTAGGAGAGAGATAAAAGGCTGACCATGTGACACAAGCAAAGAGAGAAAGAGAAGCAAGGGAAATGATTACTTCTCTCATGGTAGAATTAACTTTTAATTCAGCTGGCTGCTCATGCCACACATCGCAAAACAATCAGATTTTTACGATTTGACAGGATTGTACTGTATATATTGTACATTTTGACTTAGGGAAGCATTGTGGTAGATAGAGTACTGAGGTCTTCATTCTTCTTACAGTATATGTAGCTTAGAAAAGCACAGTACAGGCAGTGAGGAGGGCTACTCCCACAATCTCATCATGTCACGGTGAGAGCACAGGAAATTAAGAGAACAATCATGCCACTGCTGAGATAATGCGCAATAACAGGGTTTCATTAAAATACAGGACACTGAATGTTGTGTTCTGCTGACGATCTTTTGCAAACATCGGTCAAATCAGAGCGTATGGTGCCCAAAGGTGGTGTGCCTACTTGAGAGCAGACTGGATGGAGACGGCTGTCCTGCAGGGAAGAAAAGTGTGATTGTCAGCATCCTCTTGATCATTGTTGGGAGGAAACTCTCCCCATCTTCCTCCTCCTCTGCCTCTCCCCCCCCCTCCCCCTGTTTTTGTGAGCAGCTGCGGTTCCAACAATGGAGGCCAGGGAAAATACACTTCCTCAATACTGCCCTGCCCCCCCCCCCTCCTTATTCTATCTCCTCCTTATTCTATCTCTCTCCTGGCCTGGCCTGGCCCTAGAAAGATGGGTCCAGGGTTCCTCTCAAGGTTTCCCCTGCTAAAAGGACTTTCCCCTTGGCACTGTTGCATTCATGCTTGCCTTAAGTCTTAGGAGACCTTGGGTTTCACTAATGCATTTTTAAGAAAACTGGCATTGTCAGCACAATCTGTATAAATGGATTAGAGATTTCATTATTTTTATACATGAGGCGGTGGCTCCTCATTCTTTCTCCAGCGACTAGCTTTGTAGCGAACCCCAGCTGTTGAAGCCCAGTCTGAGATGATCGATACATTCAAGCGCTCTGACCATCTGAGAAAGGGATAAAAAGAGTGAAGGAAACGCGTCCAGTACTTGGTGAGCATGTTTACTGACTGTTCAATCTAAATGCTAATACACTTCCTTCTCTTTCTCGCTCCTTTGGACATTTCACTTCCCTTTTTATCTTCTCTTTCATGGGTCTCTCCCTCTTCCTCCTTCTCTCTCTCTCTCTCTCTCTCTCTCTCTCTCTCTCTCTCTCTCTCCTTTTCTGTCTCTCTCTCCCTCTCTCTCTCTCTCCTCTCTCCTACCTATCTCTCTTTCTCCATCTCTCTCTCTCTCCTCTCTCCTACCACTTTCTCTCTCTCTTTCTCTCTCTCTCTCTCTCTCTCTCCCGGTCTATTACACACCATTCTATTTCATGAGGCCACAATCTGTTTTTTGCCCAAACATGCTTAAAACGCTGTGCCCTATTTTCATCTTGGCATTGAAACATGTTCCCTCCTTGTCTCATGTCTCAAACCTTTGCAGTGATTTCCTTCATGATCGTGACAGAGGACTAACACCCTGACTTAAGCACCTGAGAGAGCTCAGCTACATCTTAATGACACACACTGCAGACGGCCAGTCTTTGTTATCATGCTGCTAAGGCCATCTTACATGTTCATGTTAGGGTGACATTACATTCAACATTACATTCAACATTACATCACATTATATTCAACATCACATTACATTCAACATTACATCACATTACATCACATTACATCACATTACATCACATTACATTCAACATTACATCACATTACATTCAACATTACATCACATTACATTCAACATTTCATCACATTTCACACCTTTAACATTACAGCACATTTCACACCTTTAACATTTCATCACATTTCACCCCTTTAACATTATAGATGTGATTGACTAATATCTGAATTCATGTGGTGTGTGCCTGTGAACAAGATGCTTTCTCTAGACGCCTGAACAGGTCCAGAATGCACCCCTGTCCTATGGTAGGGTCTGGGCGGGTTCACTGCAAGATGGACACATTTGCTTAGTTAAGAAAAGAATGAAAAGTGCTAAAACATGTGAAAGCAAGCTGTGGGTGGAAGAATTCAACAGAAACATACATTATTTCACGCGCCGTTGTCTAAGACCACGCTTAACAAGAACTGATTGCTTCTCACCGCTTTGTGGGCACAATGTGGGCATCTCTGTGTCTTTTAGTCTGTATTCAGTGGTGAGGCACACACACACACACACACACACACACACACACACGGCTGAGGAGCCAGAGTACCAGAGAGAGGTAGACCCACAGAGATGACGGTTCCCCCCTTATGGGCAGCGCCTCTGACCTCCAGAATGGAGGCGCTCTAGAGAGGATTGCTCCAGGCTGTACACTCAAGAGAAAAGAGACGAGAAAAAGTAGGGAAATAAAAAGAGAGAGATACTGTTTCTCTCTCGCTCTCTCACTCACTCACTCTCTCGAGGCCAAGGGAGAGAGAGAAAGAGAAAGAGAATTGCCTCATGATTGTCTGCTGTTCAGACAATACCCTATTCACAGTCAAAATTGCATCCCGATAAAGCTTTTTCCTTGAGGACTGGTCTGAATAGCCCACGCTGTGGCTGATTCAAAAGAAGAGAACTTGTCAAGGCTGCCATTAAATGACAACTTATTGCTTTATTTATAAATGGTTGATGCGTCAATACACACATAATACAACAGTCACGTAAGAATCCATGTATGCCGCTACTTTTGTTGTTCATACATCTTGAGTCTAATCCTTTAAAAAGAGTTTGCCTCACAAAAGCACATTGTATTACTAAGACCGTCGCAGTGTAGCTGTTCACTAAAATATGAATCATTTTTTAAAGTTCTAAATTATTCATTATCCTCCATTGAAAAAAGAACAAAAGTGAAAAAAAAATCCTTTTTTTTTCTGTTTACCTCCCCTGCTAACTATCCACCAGCTGAGGTTTGTGTGTGTGTGTGTGTGTGTGTGTGTGTGTGTGTGTGTGTGTGTGTGTGTGTGTGTGTGTGTGTGTGTGTGTGTCTGAGGTTCATCCAGTTCATTTCTGCCACTAGATGACAACCCAATTAGCAGCCTCCTTCATTAGCAGCCCCTCTCTACAGGCCTCACTCTTCCTGTTCACACAGACATAACAAAATAACAATAAACAACAAGAATGGGAGCATTCAGAGAATGCAAACCTCCGCCTTGTGACCTTGACCTTTGACCTTGACATCTGAAAATCTAATCAATTAGTGCCATTATATTAACCAATCTCCCCACAAAGTTTGAGGGAAATCGGTCCATGCGTTTCTGCGTAATCCTGCTGACAAACAAACAAACAGACAAACAAACAAACAAACATACAGGGGTGAAAACATAACCTCCTTGGCGGAGGTAATAAATCAATTTAAAATGTACTCTTTGGACAATTGTCTTTTAGTTTTAGAAAGAAGCTGTGAGAATTGTTGAGGTTCTACTGAATTGAGGCAAAACAAATGACATGAAATTCAATGTAATATATAATAGAAATAACAATTGAAATTGTGATCTGGAATATCCTTTTTGCTTCTATCATAGATCTCTGATGGCTGCAGGTTAAAAGAGAGAGATAAAGAAAAGGGAAAGAAAGGAAGTAAAGCGACTCAAATCCCATTTGCATTGAACTGAGATGAAAGGCCTTCATGAGGAATAGGCTTCTGATTCTCATTACAGGATCGTTTGCCAAAACAACGGCCTCTGATGACATCACATTGAAATATGAAACACTTTGCAGATATAGAATAAAAGCCCTCACATCCAACAGATAGAGCTTCATCAGATAAAATGATGCTACTTGATAATGCATACAGCCTCCCGGTGAACGGATTAGTGCAGCAATCAGGCTTGTGGTCGTTACTCTTTCCTGGAACCCACCAGCAGTGCAGATGGGATTTTTGAACTGGGGGGGACGCTACATTTTTTAAAACTTTATTTACTGATGATTGTCACCTTACGTAGGGGGAGAGTGGTGGGGACGGATCGGGGTCACTATGAATCTGGGGAGGACATGTCCCCCCCCCGTCCCCAGTGCTATCTGCGCCCCTGGAAGCCAGTGTATTCTGCTTAGAAGGAAGTGTCACGAAATACCTGACTATACACTGATCATTTGTTTTGAAACCGCTTCAAAACAGTGAATGGAGACTGAACCTACAGTGTATGTGGAAGTGAATGGGCGTCTCTAAGTCATAGAACGGCTTTCCTCCAAGGGATTTCATTCAAACACATTCATTTCTTTACGAGACAATCATCAGCGGTCACGGACATGTTTTGTGTGGACAACATGGCACTCAGGTTCTGCATTGAACTTGGCAAAACTGATTTGAGTCTTCTGGATTCCAGGAATGGAAGTAGGTCGCAGACCACACTCACACACACACACACACACACACACACACACACACACACACACACACACACACACACACACACGCTCAAGGACTCTGTGTAGTTCAGCGGGCGTCACACACTCTCACACACACACACACACACACACACACACACACACACACACACAGACACACTCAAGGACTGTGTAGTCCTCCTTTGAACCATACAGTACAGTGTTCATCCTTTGACAGTGAAGCAAAGGGGAGCCTGATTAAATATAGCTGCTCTCAAAGGTGCTAAGATAAAACCAAGGAGGTACGTATATATATAATATAAACACAAAACATGTCCATGACCGCTGATGATTGTCTCGTAAAGAAATTAATGTATTTGAATGAAATCCCTTGGAGGAAAGCCGTTCTATGACTTAGAGACGCCCATTCACTTCCACATACACTGTAGGTTCAGTCTCCATTCACTGTTTTGAAGCTGTTTCAAAACAAATGATCAGTGTATAGTCAGGTATTTCGTGACACTTCCTTCTAGCATGAGCTTTTGCCTGTCCAATGTATTGAAAAGTGACAAAAGCACAAGGTTACTACACTTTCTTTGTTACGGTCAGGAGAAGGATTCATGTTCTTGGGGTTCATGAGATTCACTGTCCCAGATGAAAGCTGGATCCACACCAGATCAGGACATCATCTGTTGCTGATGTGAAGGTCATTAACCATGATGATGTCACTGGAATTACATTTTAAAGACTGCTTCACGACCGTAACAAGGAAAGTGTAGTAACCTTGTGCTTTTGTCACTTTTCAATACATTGGACAGGCAAAAGCTCATGCTTCTCATTCACGACAAAAATCCATTTGCTTCTTCACACACCCGACACTGTGCTCACACAATCTGAAAACCAATACTGCCATGATGTGTGTATGGGTGTGTGTGTATGGGTGTGTGTACGTGTGTGTGTACGTGTGTGAAAGGAAGAGAGACAGGGAAAGAAAGAAAAATGGAGTGTGTGTGTGTGTGTGTTTGTGTGTAAGAGTGGGGTTAATGGAGATTGTGTGTATGTGCGCGCGCACACACACACATACACACAGTCACACACACACAGTCACACACACACACACACACAGTCAGTCATATATGCCAGCTCATTTCCTAAAGCCAGCAGACCTCATTACAACACACTTACACTTACATTCCAAACGTGTAATTTGCTTCTAGCCTATAAGGACCATTACATTATCAGCATGTTCCACATGTACAGAAAGCCAACAGACACATTTGCCGGCTACAATCAATTTCTCTCTTTGCTGGGTCAATGCCGGGTTGAACATCATTGCCTTTTTTTAATTAAATATGATTGATTGGACGATGGAATTAGCTGCAATACAAATGTGCATAAATAAATTCATTCTTTTAACTCGCTCCAGTCTGTTCAGTTTCTGAGCATGGTGCGGAAAGGAGACATTCTTTTGAGTGTCAATTTTGCTGTGTTGGCGCCCTCTTCTGGTGCCGGAGGGTACAGTAACACTTTTTTGAACACCAAAAATGTTTAACGCAGTGAAGTTGTCAGCTTTAGGTAACACATGTTGAAGCCATCGCTGAGTTCTCATGCCACTGAGTTCAAGCTCTGGTCACGTGTGTTGTCGTTCCTGCTCTCGCTTTTCAAAAAACACTTTGGACTCTGTGAGAGAATTTTTTTGGGATCTCTGTGGTTTGGATTTTTGCCAAACTGGATCTTGGACTTTGTGTGTTTTCTCTGCCTGGTCTGTGAGCTTCATACATTTTTCCCTGTTCATATTCTTTGGCTACTTTTTTTTAAAAGCACTCTGGATTTCCCTTGTCTTAACCTTGTTCATGGATTATTGTGAATTATCAGAACTGTCTTGCTTTAATATTTCCTACCTTTCTGTTCCGTTAAAAGGAGCTCATTGAAACCTAAAGATCATTTACAAGAACTTGTTTATTGAGTCGACTTTTGGGTCCAAGCTCACAATTCTGGTCTCAGCGAGATGCTATATAACACACATCGATAATGGCAGACTTAATTTCCATTGTTCTGGTCCTCAATATGATTCCCCTTCACCAAGTGATTTTCACTCACACACTCACACACACACACACACACACACACACACACACACACACACACACACACACACACACACACACACACACACACACACTGCTTAGAACCCCTAACACAGCTCCACTCTCCTCTTTTAGACCCAGAGCCAGGAGACAGCAGGGACGATCAAGAGACAGTCAGCCCAGCTGCATCAGTTCCTGTGAGGGGAGGCCGAGAGAGAGAGAGAGAGAGAGAGAGAGAGAGAGAGAGAGACAGAGTGAGAGAGACAGAGTGAGAGAGAGAGAGAGACAGAGTGAGAGAGACAGAGTGAGAGAGAGAGAGACAGAGTGAGAGAGACAGAGTGAGAGAGAGAGAGAGACAGAGTGAGAGAGACAGAGTGAGAGAGAGAGAGAGACAGAGAGAGAGAGAGGGGGAGACAGAGAGAGAGAGAGAGACAGAGAGAGAGAGAGACAGAGAGAGAGAGAGAAACACAGAGAGAGAGAAACAGAGAGAGAGAGACAGAGAGAGAGGGAGAGAGGGGGAGACAGAGAGAGAGAGAGAGAAACAAAGAGAGAGAGGGGGGAGAGAGAGGGAGAGAGGGGGAGACAGAGAGAGAGAGAGAGAGAGAGACAGAGAGAGAGGGGGGGAGAGAGAGGGAGAGAGGGTCTACCCAGCTGCATCAGTTCCTGTGTGGGGAGGAGGCCAGGCTGGCTGCCCTGTGTGGGGAGGAACAGAAGGCCACAACGTCCCTGAGGGATAGGATCCATCAGCCCACCAGTGTGTGTGTGTGTGTGTGTATAAGTAAGTTCATCAGGCTCTGGTGGAAATAACACATTTTGCCTATTGACAATTCAGAAAGATTGTCTAACAGCAGTGCTAATCCGAATATTTCCAAAAACCTAAATGAAAGGTGTGGGTACTTCCCCTCTCATTTAAACATTTGCACTCCACCATAGCTTTCATATATTAGCCATTACATTCCTCACATTTCATCAACGAGCCGCTCTCCTGAACTGCTCTCCTCACTCACTCACTCACTCACTCACTCACTCACTCACTCACACACTCACTCACTCACTCACTCACTCACTCACTCACTCACTCACTCACTCACTCACTCACTCACTCACTCACTCACTCACTCACTCACTCACTCACTCACTCACTCACTCACTCACTCACTCACTCACTCACTCACTCACTCACTCACTCACTCACTCACTCACTCACTCACTCACTCACTCACTCACTCACTCACGCACGCACGCACGCACGCACGCACGCACGCACGCACGCACGCACGCACGCTCGCTCGCTCGCTCGCACGCACGCACGCACGCACGCACGCACGCACGCACGCACGCACGCACGCACGCACGCACGCACGCACGCACGCACGCACGCACGCACGCACGCACGCACGCACGCACGCACGCACGCACGCACGCACGCACGCACGCACGCACGCACGCACGCACGCACGCACGCACGCACGCACGCACGCACGCACGCACGCACGCACGCACGCACGCACGCACGCACGCACGCACGCACGCACGCACGCACGCACGCACGCACGCACGCACGCACGCACGCACGCACGCACGCACGCACGCACGCACGCACGCACGCACGCACGCACGCACGCACGCACGCACGCACGCACGCACGCACGCACGCACGCACGCACGCACGCACGCACGCACGCACGCACGCACGCACACACACACACACACACACACACACACATATTCAAACACAGCTCACCCAGACTGAGATAGCCAGACGTCCCAGGCACTGCCTGCCTACCCTGAGCTCCATCCTCGGCCATGTGGAGGTCGGCTGCCGGAGCTCCTGGACCCTAGGATTGGCCTGGTCTTTTTGATAATGATTGTGTCATACACAGTGCCTTCCAGAGTTATTGGCACCTTTCTTCAATGAGTCGATTAAAATGTCCCTTTCAGTTTATCAAATGTCTTCAGTCATTTTTTTTTCATCTTTTTTTCTGAAAAACATGCGTGTCATAATTATTGCCACTCCTCTGAATGGAGGAAAAGACAATGGCAGTTCTCAGAGACTCTGATAATGGAGTGGTCACCAGCATAAGGCAAGCACAGACTCACCTGGTGTGCTTTAGTAGTGGGTTGACGATGGTAAACAAGAGGCAGCTTGGGTTGGAGAATAATGGTTGTGTGACGTGCACAGCTCAATACACGTAACATAAAGGGGAGACCACGCAGAATTTATAATATAATAATAATATAAGTGATTTATTAAGGGTTACAGTTATAGATATATATATATAATAATTATAGCGAACGTGTGGTGGATGTCAGTGTAGTGAAGAGAAACAAAAGATGTGATGTAACTTCAGTTAAATGGTAATATTAACAAACAACGACGATAAACCAAAACCAAAACCAAAACCAACGACAACTCCAAATTCCTATCACTATCCAAATAACCACAATCCAACAGCACAATCATCCACAGCTCCAATCCAACGCTCCTTGACTGCCATCTGTTCAGGGCTTTTGTAGCCCATCCAATTCATGGAGTACACCTGTTCCCAATCACCTCCTTCACCTGTTCCCAATCACCTGCTTGAAAGACAGACAGGTATGCAAATACATTGGGGTGGGGCATAGACCCGCCAGGGTCGTGACATCCCCCCCCTTAAAACAGAAGCCCACCTCAGTGGGATTCTGCACCATCAAAAAAAAAACATTTTCCTAAACCATCCAATTCATATATTCACCTATTCACTCACACGCTCAACACTCATCCAGCTCACCAGTCATACAACCTATTTCCCCTCAGCAATTCCGGGCCCTGGAAAAGCAGTTTAAGAGGGACAAGGGAGAAGACATGAGAGGAGAGAAATTAATTAAGCATGCGATCAACATTAGAACACAACCACTCCCCACAGTGTGGGACAATGCAATAGTCCATTCAACCGTTCTCTTTTCCTGTGAGGTGTAAACCCACTGTAGAACAGTTTAGTCTGGCCCTTCTCCACCCGAAACTGGGCCTCGCCTTCCAGAACTTTCCTTTTCTTGGTCCGTAGCTGCATTGTCAAATCCTCAAACTGAGGGTCTCTCTCTGATCTCTTGATGTGGAGGTCTTTAATCCAGCGCTCATAGTCTGCCAACTCAATGTCCCAGAGAGAGCTCTGCTTAGCATCCCTGTGACGCTTCTTGAGCTCCTGTGCAGTCCCCTGGAGATGCTGCTCCTGTTTGCGCAGCTGACACTTGAGTTCCTCCATCTGCCCGACGTTATTCTGCAGAGTGTCCAGTTCAACCATCAGGTCCTCATAGTCCGCAGCCCTTGGAATAATATCCTTAATTGAACTCGAAAGTTTGTCTCTCTCAGCTTTTAAAGCCCCCACCTCTTTGGTCAAAGCAACAATGTCCTTTCTTCTCTTAACCAGCTCTTTTTTGGCCTTCACAGCAACAGCTTTTATTTTGTTCATCTTTTCCTCTCTTTCTTTGCTTTCCTTTTCCAGTGTTGCAATCTTCTTCATGCCATGTTCACTGGAAGCAGCATCCCTCTGAGTCACCTGCTGTAACATAGCCATATCCTCTTTCAGCTGTGTCAAAAGGGATTCTTTCTCTTGCATGACAGACAGTGGCACAAACTCAACATCTATGGCCGCTTGAATTTTTTCAAACTCTTCTCTCTGCACCTCAATTTCCTTCTGCAGCTTACCAGTGACCTCCTGCTCTGATTGAAACTTGAGGAGGGCTTCCTTTGCCTTCTCCTCCGCTCCAGCAACGGCCCTGCTCAGCTTGCCTGTGACTGTTTCATGGTCACTGAGGCTAATATAGTCTTTTACCAACATAGTCTTAACATTCTCAAGCTCCCCTTTCACCATTTCACTTCCTTTCTTCACCTCCTGCAAACTCTGCTTCAAGTTCATATTCTCAGCCAACAACTCCCTCAGCTCCTCTTCTGTGCTCTTTAACTGACGATCAGGTGCTGCACATTCCACCCATTTTGGTGATTCGTAGTCATCCTCCTCCCGCTTTTTCTGAGCCTGTTTTATTTTCTCGATTTCATCCCATTCTTTTTTCATTTCAGCTCTCAGCTTTTCCCTTTCAACCTCCCTTTTAGCTTCGTCAGCTTTCATACGTTCCTTCAGCCTCTCAAACTCAAACGCACTCATACACTGCAGTATGCACAGCGCGATTTTCTCGCAGCGCACGCCAAGAGCTGCAGTCACTTTAAAAAATGACTTTTCTCCTTCCACGGTCACCCAACAAAACCAAAAGTTACCAACTAACAATTTTTCCGCGTGTCTCCCCAATTTAGAAATAATTGTTTGCTGCACCGGCAGTTTATTGCCCAACAGCAACGACAGTCAAACGCACAATCAATCTACCAGGTTTAACACAACAGTTCCCCAAAAGGTGGATGAAAAGTTGCCTTACCAAATTCCGGAAAAGATCTCGGCCCGAGCCCCCATTATGTGACGTGCACAGCTCAATACACGTAACATAAAGGGGAGACCACGCAGAATTTATAATATAATAATAATATAAGTGATTTATTAAGGGTTACAGTTATAGATATATATATATAATAATTATAGCGAACGTGTGGTGGATGTCAGTGTAGTGAAGAGAAACAAAAGATGTGATGTAACTTCAGTTAAATGGTAATATTAACAAACAACGACGATAAACCAAAACCAAAACCAAAACCAACGACAACTCCAAATTCCTATCACTATCCAAATAACCACAATCCAACAGCACAATCATCCACAGCTCCAATCCAACGCTCCTTGACTGCCATCTGTTCAGGGCTTTTGTAGCCCATCCAATTCATGGAGTACACCTGTTCCCAATCACCTCCTTCACCTGTTCCCAATCACCTGCTTGAAAGACAGACAGGTATGCAAATACATTGGGGTGGGGCATAGACCCGCCAGGGTCGTGACAGTTGCCAGTTGTGGGATTGAAAAGCTTATAAAACGAAAATTGAAAAACCCATCCTACTTTCTACAGAGGTGGAGCTACCTGTTGTTCTTTCTGTCTCTCGGTAATCTCTATCCAAGTTTTTTTTTTTTTTCATTGAAAAGAGCATCTTAATTCGTAGTTCACTGAGTGGCATATATGTCCAATGTCCCCTTAGCACAGCATACTTCCTACATTTACTACATTGTGGCTCCTGGACCATGGGTTGTGTTTACTAACACTGTGGCAGAGAGGACTTGGCTGAAAAACTGGATCCACTGGATAGTTAGGATGTCACACAGAACAAGGTTGCAACCAACAGCTCAGATTTCACCGCCAACTATGAGGAAGAGAGGCTACGCAAATCAGGAAGTCAGCCAAAACCACTGCAGGGGACCAGAAGCGAAACCTCTTCTCATCCGTGGCGTGACTATATCCAGCAGCTCGATCTCTCCTCCGCGTATTTATTTTTCAAAGCTCAGAGATCGAAGCTCAGAGATCAAAGCTCAGAGATGTCTTTCAGCCCCTCGTCTCTGGAGGACGACCTGCAGTGTCCCGTGTGCTGTGAGGTCTTCACTGACCCGGTGGTGCTGGACTGCAGCCACAGCTTCTGCCGGTTCTGCCTGGATGCGTACTGGAAGGACCAGCCCAACAGGCCGTGTCCCGTCTGCCGACGGCACTTCCCTGGGAGGACCCCTCCAGCAAACCTGGCTCTCAGGAACATCGTGGAGGTCTACAACAGGGAGAAGGAGAGGGCAGGATGCAAACCGAGCGAGAGAGGGAATACGAAAGCGAGAGGAGGAGGAGGAGGATGTGGAGAACGAGGGAGGACGGAGAAAGGAGAGGAAGAGCAGGAGAAGGGTTGTTGCAGCCTGCATGGGGAGAGGCTGCTCCTGTACTGTGAGGTGGACCAGGAGCCCATCTGTGTGGTGTGCCAGGTGGGCAAGAAGCACAGCGGGCACCGCGTGAGCCCCGTGGAGGAGGCCGCCCAGGAGCGGAGGGTAAGGGGGGGAGATCGGAGCCAGGCTAGGGCCAGAGGCAGTCTAGCATCAGACAAACAATTCAGAAACAATTCATACTTGATACGATACGATAGCCTCTAGACACATTCCAGAGGTTTCATAGAAAGTAAAAGTCTACCACATGTAAAGCGATAATTAATGATTTAAAAAGTATTGAAACTGACAAACCAGTGGCTGAAACAACTTTGTGTGGCATGTCTGACATATAAAGTTTAAAGTGAATATACACCTTTATCATCTTGCCACGCACCTTGATCCATCTATAAACAGACTTTTACATGTTTTATTATGCCCTCGCTCCCTCTCTCCTGTTATCTCTCCTTTACTCTCTGCCTCCTACTCTACCACCCGTTTGATGTGGTTCCTTTCTTTCTTTTTCGTTCTTTCTCTTTCTTTCTTTCATTCTTTCATTCTTTCTGTCAGGAGGAAGTCAGATCCTTCCTTAGTCCGCTCCGCGCCAGACTGGACACATTCAGCAAAGTGAAGCAGGAATGTGTCAGAACGGCTCAGTACATAGAGGTGGAGTACACACACACACACACACACACACACACACACACACACACACACACACACACACACACACACACACACACACACACACACACTCACACTCACACTCACACGCACACGCACACGCACACGCACACGCACACGCACACACACACACACACACACACACACACACGCACACACACACACACACACACACACACACACCTAACACACACTCACACACACAAATGAAAGTAAATCTGCACCGTGAATCATTTCCTCTACGACAGCTACTTGTCCTCAAATCAACACACCAAGAGCTTTTGCCCAGAGGCCACCTTGAGCTCGATAGGAAACTGTTTTCAATTACATGGACAGGACATTCTACAGGTTTACAAGCACTGCTTGCCTTGACAAAGACTGTGTGTGTTTAGAGTCACTATTTTTCAGATTTCAGTTCATTTTCTTTTTCGGCTGCATTGAGTCCATCTGTGAAGCACAGGCACAATGGATTATTTGAAGAGCTGAATTTGAGATCTAGAGAGTAATCAAGTTGTGAAACATTATGATGGCTTAGGAGAGACTCCCCTTGGGAGGTTGAGATAGCGCACCACTACTGCATTTTGATGTGCAGAGAACAGGGACCAGAGGGTGCACTTAGAACGCAGGAACACACACACAATGAAACCCATTTTTTTTTCTCCCTACCTTTTAGACACAGGAAAGTAAGACCCGGGCTCAGATAGCACAGGCCTTTGAGGAGTTACATCACTTCCTGCGCCTGGAGGAAAATGCCAGGATTGGCCAGCTGGAGGAGGAGGCGGAGCTGAAGAACATGATCATGACGGAGAAGGTGAAACACCTGAGCAGGAAGACAGAGGCACTGACACACACCATCAGTCAGGTGGAGGGAGAGCTGGAGGCACGGGACGCCATCTTTCTCCAGGTAAACAAGAACATGTTTACAGGTCCATGCATGCCGGGTGTCTGGGCTGGTCTTAAGCATGCTCTTTGATGCATTGCAAACCAACAAGCTACCACACTATACGCTATAACTCCTGTTGAGCAATCACACTTTAGCATTTTCCTGCCGAAATGCATCTCTAGTTTACTTTTATCTTTTTCTCTGAAGCACCCGGAGCAAATAAGGCACTTCATAAATAAACTAAAGAGCGTGTTCGCCATGGTAACTAGTAAAGGATCAACAATTGGATCCTTAATTTATTTATTTTTAATAAAGGATCCTTAATTTCCCTCGGGATAAATAAAGTATCCATCTATCTATCTATCTAATTGCGTAACCCATGCTGAAGGTCAAAGCTCCCCCCACATTGCCGAGTCATGTTTAAGTTCAGCTTTTGTGACTCAGCGGTTTATTCTTGCAGGTCATTTGGGTGCCCAATGCTACGTGTTCTTTGTGTAAATGACTCAAGGTTGTTCAGAAGCACCTGTGAGGTAATGGTTTTACTGTTTACTGATGCGTGACTCTTTTTTTCTTCCTGTAGGCCTACAGCAAACACAAAGAAAGGTACAGTAACCGCTGTTATGTTTATCTTCAACTGTCCTGTCCTTCGTGTTCTCTGGTAATGTGTGTGCATGTGTGTGTGTGTTTGTGTGTGTGTGTGTGTGTGTGTGTGTGTGTGTGTGTGTGTGTGTGTGTTAAAGCAGCAGTAAGGTGATTTGGTCTAAAACCAGCAGGCTAACTACCTAAAAGACATGCAAAACCTTGCAAATGCTACCAACAGCCCCATTGGCATTGATACAAGCTTGCTATCATGCTAACAGGAGTCTTTTGTTGATATATTTGGCAATGTAGTGCTGTGGTGGCTTTTCTTTCTTTTTGCGGGGTGTTTGGGCCCAAAACACAGAACAACATAGTGCACATCCTGGGTGTGTGGGACCAGAACACAGAACCACATAGTCAGGGACGTGCACAGGAGGGGGCTAAGGTTGCTTGGGCAACTGCCCGTTTGCCCTCCTCGACTGAAGTTGCCCCTCCGAATGAAATATATATATTTTTAAAATAGTATTACGCAAGCAGAACTTCATGCATGCCTAGATAAAATAATCGCGGTAGTGAGAGTTTAAAATGATATTGGCAAAATTTTGCGATCAGGGGATGGGGCAGCGGCGGTTAGTGAGAGTTTAAAATGATATTGGCAAAATGTGCGATCAGGGGACGGGGGCGTGGCAGCGGCGGTGACAAAAATGAACGTGTTGCCCCTTTTTGCCCCGTGCACGTCCCTGCAAATAGTGCACATCCTGGAGGGCTGGTGGGAATGAGTCATGTTCATTGCGTGGTGTTCAATTCTACGCCTCTCTCCATTAAACATTTGTTTTCATGGGAGCTTGCTTTCATGAACAGTCATTTCAAAAGCTAAGTACTCACTTATCATTCTCCTCGTTGGAGTCACAACTGTCAGCTTGCATCTCTGTAAAATTCAATGTATTAATTGATTGCATAAAGCAGTTGAGCTAGTTTCTCCATGATACTGACATCCTTATTGTTATATTGTTCTAACCCACTAAATTATATACTAATATACATTAAATATTTATGACATACTATAATATATTGCATGCTGCAGTTTATAACATAGTATGCTATTTTCTGTAATTACTACAAGACGATTTGTTAAGGCAACTTAAAAGAATTATCCAACTAATAGTAGATTTGAGCATTTAGTCTTGGACGTTCATGCTTCTGGTTTCCTTCTTTGAAGATCATGTCAGTATCTCCCTTTTTCAGCCTCAGAGAGAAGCTGTCAGGGCCGGAGCCAACTCTGGTGACAGGTGCTCTGATCAACGTGGCGTTTCACCTGGGCAACCTCAAGTTTAAAGTGTGGGAGAAGATGAAGGAGAATGTGGAGCTCTGTGAGTGCGTGTGACAAAGCCATCACATTAGCATTCATGTTTACACAACACATCATCCACGCAGATTATTTGTAGTTTTGGGGTGTGAGATGTAACCTGTGTTACCGGGTCTAAAAGTACAGAGTTTACAGTTTAGAGTTTTTGCAGTCTCATTCATTTTCTTTCTCTCTGTTGAAAACGTACTCTATTCACGCCTTAAGGTAACCATAGTAACCATCTACCCATCTAAGTTGTCTATAATTCTCCTTGGAATCAACATGTACTGTTTATCTATATATGAAGTATTTCCTTCAGGCAACATTAACTTTGTGGGCACCTATAAGCTATTGTACAGTACTTAATCAGTGAGCTGGGGTCATCTGTCAATCATCTCTGATGCCCCTCCCAGGTCCAGCGATCCTTGATCCCAACACCGCCGCCCCGTGCCTCGCCCTCTCCGACGACCTGACCAGCTTCCATGACGTGGGTCACCAGCCGGACGTCCCCGCCAACCCTGAGCGCTTCGACCAGTGTGTGTGTGTGCTGGGGGCGGAGCCTCTGGGCCCTGGCACACACATCTGGGAAGTGGAGGTTGGAGGGAGGGAGAAGTGGGACATCGGGGTGGTGCGGGAGTCCTCCAGCAGGAAGGGGGCGCTGCAGGTAAACCCCTCCAATGGCTATTGGGCGCTGGCACTCCGAGAGGGGGACAGGTACAGCGTCTCCACGGAGCCCGCCAGGGAGCTGAGTCTGAAGAGGAGGCCCAGCCGTGTCCGTGTTATACTGGACTACCAGCAGGGGGAGCTGTCTTTCTACAACGCTGCAGACATGGCCTTCATATTCACATTCAGTGACAGCTTCACTGAGAAACTGCTGCCGTTCTTTGCACCTGGCGTGACAAATGGGACCAGCGGTTCTAAGACAATAAAGGTCTCCCCGGCAACCATTACAGTGACTGTAGATCCCTGATTTCATTTTCATTTTCTTCTTTGAAAAAAAATTAGGGCCATGAGGGGTGATATTATTTTATGTTAATAGAAACATCCTCAACTGCCTTTTGTCGTGTGTGTATAAGTCTCTGTTAACTTTTTTTTTTATCTGCAATGTCTGGGAAGGGAACATTATCATTTCTACTCTGTCAGAAGTTCTTTTCCTTTTCTCTTGCTTCCTTCCTGTCTCTCCTGTAAACCAGGTTGGCCCTGAACCTGATTTGTTTCCAAAAGAATATATAACATCTATGTCTTAACTATGTCCTAAAGTTTTTTTCCCCATGATGTTTGTAGCTCCTTACTACTGTGACAGGTTATCTTAGTTGGAAGGGGTTAGTGCCATACATGAAAGTGATCTCTATAACATGTGTCTATTAAACATGCCTGTGTGATATGCCACAAACTGTGTTCATGCTTTTATTTCATTTCATTTTACCGCTAACTTGCGGTAAACACTGACAGATTTCTAGATTTTTCTATTTACTTGGTGTTGCCATGACGCAGCAGTTTCAAGAAGTGCAGCCTAAACCACTGTGGAAAGAGGCCAGATCCCACCTCTTATCATTTCAGCCCCAAATCCCTCTGTTGACCATAAACTCACATTAACCTCATCTTACCTTTTGTCAGCTGTTATCTACACTTTGACATTGTGTCAACAACACATGTCCCCCCCCCCCCTCCCCCCTTCTGTCTTACGTGTATAAAAGAGAGAGGGGTTGGGTCTGTGTTCACATTCAGCCCACAGCTCTTCACTCACACAGACAACATGAAGGCCTACCTGATCCTGATCGTCCTGCTGCCACTGTGCATGGGTATGTCTCCGTTTCTGATTTTACACACACACACACACACACACACACACACACACACACACACACACACACACACCATAGACTTCTTAATTGAATCCACCCGACACATAAATATGAGCTCTTCTTGACCGAACCGCTTTCAGACGCACACACTCTTTCTTGAACTCAGAACCAATACACTGAACACACACTGTTAGCGGTGTAGCCTTGACACACTCCAAATCCAATACATACACACGTTCCTAAGATGTGGTGGAAGACGGTGACGTGTGTGTGTGTGTGTGTGTGTGTGTGTCTCAGTGCATTAGTCAGATTTGATAAGGTTAGTCGACCCAGCAGAGTGGATTGATGAGTTAGTTTAAAGGCGGACTAGCGTTGCGTCACGGGTCATCTTGAAGTGAATAGATTGTCTCCGGTTGTGGACGTGGAGGTCATCCTCTGAGACCACTGCGATGGGGAAGAGTTCACTCTCGACTGTCAGACACTGACACTTGCTTTGCAGTCGTGTCTAAGCGCTGACTTTGACAATGTTTCAGCGCCAGTCAAGCTTTGAACTTTAAAAAACTCAAGCTCAAGCTCTCTGTGTTCTTTTCCTTCATTCTCTCCCCCACTCACTGTCACACACACACACACACACACACACACACACACACACACTCACTGTCTGAAATAGAACAGCAGCTCTGTGGCAATACTGTCAATCATCCTCCTGTCACATAGAGAAGATGTCTACAGCAGTACTCTGTCATTTCCTCCATCTTGTTTGACAGGCCAAACAATGAGACCCGTGGTGTCTTTTTGGGGGGGCGTCAAAGCCCACAGCACATCTGTCCTTCAGCAAATAAATGATTTATTTTTCCCCCAGTAGATTTAAAGGTCGGCGGAGCGATAGAAAAGTAAATAACTGTGCCGTCCTTCATCCTGTGTCTCTGCTGTACTCCCCTATGGTGCAATGACGGGTTGACAAACACCCTTTGAACACCATGTTCAGGGACGTTGACAAACAGTTGTTGAAGAGCTTACAGCACATTGAACAGATACTATAGGATGGAGGTTGAGTTTATAAAGCAATTTAACCAATCAGAACATATGTGAGCAAAGGCATATCCAGATTTGGGATTGTTATTATTCGCTTAAGAATAGTGAAAGAATGAGTGCTTCTTGCTTCGGTCGATTACGACACTGTTGAAACTCTCTTCTCTGATCTTTCAGGCGACTTTCAGATCCGATGCAAAGGGGAGGACTTCCTGATGGTCAGAGATATGACTCTGCAGTGCTCCAGCAAGACCCAACAGGCCTGCTATACCAGGAGTAAGTCACTGTGCACCAGCTAACTCGAACATCTAATACACAACAGGCTTTAAAGGGTCATATCACAACAGGGTGTATAGATAGAGAACACACACACACACACACACACACACAGACGCACAGACACACAGACACACAGACACACACACAAAATCACAACAGACAGAAATGGAATAGAATTATGGATAAGTTAATGACATTACATAAATGCATGCAAATTAAACTACATCCTATATTATATAACTATTCAATATAACATTTTTGTCTAAACAAGCACAAAGCTACCTTTTGAGTAATACATTTGTATTATAGTAACAGTAAAGACTAGATAGACTATCTTCTGACAGTATATTCTTAATCTCTCTCTCTCTCTCTCACACACTTAATCTGCTTCTGTCTTGTGTGTGTAAGTCTCTATAAGTTACTATTGTGTGTGTGTGTGTCTGTGTGTGCTTGTCTTCCATCCATCTACAGAGTCAGGGGAAAAGGGATGCGCCCGTCTGGAGTTGTGCAAGAGACCCGGCTGGACTTGCTGTCACGAGGACCTCTGCAATGCTTAACTCCTCCACCAGGGGTCACAACAGCATCAGTCCACTACGCATGGCAGCATAGACCAGTCCGTTTCAGTCTGCCCCCCCCCCCCCCCCCCCCCCACACACACACACACACTCTACGCATGTTTGGTCTGTATGCATCCTGTCACCCTACTGCCTACAGACCACTGCTCGTTAGCCTAATGGAGATGAATACAGTTACTGTTCCTTCCTAGTTCTCTTTGTACTGTTTGTTGAAAGAATATAAACATATGTGAAACAAGCTGGAATCCTTACTGTGCTTTCTGTGTGTGTGTGTGTGTGATGATGCTGAGTGTATTTCACTGGGCTGAGCTGGGGACTAGAGGCTGAGTTTTCCTTTCCTGCTGTGTTCAGGATTCTGTGATGCGCCAAGGTCTCTAAGGCTGGATGAAGTATTTTAGTACATCAAGAATGGCACTATCAGCCAACTGCTGTGACGTACCTGTGAAGGCTGTGTGTGTGTGTGTGTGTGTGTGTGTGTGTGTGTGTGTGTGTGCTACAGACGGCAATGTTAGCAGACAGCTCAATACACAGGTGTAACTGACTCGGAAAACACACACACATTTACTTATTATGTTCTGCCCGAAAGTTACATCTCCAGAACATTGTGTGTGTGTGTGTGTGTGTGTGTGTGTGTGTGGTACAGATGGCAATGTTAGCAGACAGCTCAATACACAGGTGTAACTGACTCGGAAAACACACACAACTACTAAATATGTTCTGCCCGAAAGTTACATCTCTAGAACATTCGGTGTGTGTGTGTGTGTGTGTGTGTTTGAGGGATGATTTTTGAAACACTCGGTTTTGCCGAGTCAGCAGCACATCTCTTAACCGGCAGCTTCCACAATTCACCTGTGCAGTCAATGACCTCAAGTTACATCTCCAGAACATTCTTTGTGTGTGTGTGTGTGTGTGTGTGTGTGTCTCTGTGTGTGTGTGTGTTTGTGTTTGTGTTTGAATTCACCTGTGCAGTCAATGTCCAGGTTGAGAAAGAGGCAGACACACTGCCAGAGAAAGTCAGATAAACACACATTAACACACACAACATAAACGCACACAGAGAGAAAGAAACACAGACAGACAAAGTGTGTGAAAGACAGACAAACAGAAAGAGAAATATAGCACAAACAGGGTATTTAAAGAAATCACCTCCTGAAGATAAGCAGAACTGCATTGTTTTGGTCTCTCCCCATTCAACTGGAGCTTATTATCACCTCCAGTCAATTGTAGAAGCCCTTACAAATGCACGTGAGTTCAGCAGTGACTGTCGTCAGTCCATATCCCTCGTCCGGGACACTATTTTTTTTTGTAAGGTATTTTACATTTGCTTTAAATTAAACCTTTTTTTTTACTAAATTCCTTTTACTTACATGATATTATTGCGGAAGTCTTCTAGAATATAAAATCAGATATTCCATTTGTTTTTAGTTAAGGGAAATGTACAAAAACATCAAGGCATGTCCGACAACTTAGAAAAGTCTAAAAGGCATTGGACTGTAGAGGGTTTTAAGGCTCAACTCCTGCTGTTCGGGGGTCTGTTTTGGTACCTTGATACTTTATCCCAGTCAGTCATTCTCCTTAATATTGCACTTCATGCCTTGTCATTTATTGTGATTTAATGTTTAATAATCCAACTCGTTATTGTGGAAACTCGTAAAATAAGCAGAACATTGCACAAACGCACACCAACTTGGCATTGCCATAGTTTTGAAACCAAGCAGAATTGCACATTACACGGGGTTAGTCCATAATATAGCAAATAACAAATCATCCGTATCACTCAAGCCTGATGTTGATATAGGTTTGGATGTCATTTCAAGAACCTTAAAGAGAAAAAGGTGTTTTAATCTGTGACTATCCAAAAACAAATGAATTCCCACAATTGCTCCTCAAAGAGAGGAAAACATATGTGATGAAAGGAAAGGGCACGAGACAGGCATCTTTTTTTTCATCTTTATTTTTATATTTTAAAATCTTCAGTATTTTTCTGCCCTTCGACAGGAATGCATGAGAGACAGATTGGCTCAAACATTGTCACAAGAAAACAATAAAAACAAAAACATTTTTTTCCCCTCCATCATTCGTTTTATGTCAGTTGTTATGACTGCAGCCATCAAAACCCGCCCGAGTTTACCGCCACCATCAAAACCATGACACCCTCTTTTCACTTCTTAAAAAAAGTAGGCCCCTTTTCACACCCAGTCATCTGGGTATGCAGCAATGCACTCTGGGAAAGGGGGCATATGGGCTAAAGGCCATTTGGAGTGATACCTCCCTCCCTCTTTCCCCTTCATTCTAGAACTCTCCATTCCCGGCTCATGAGCACAGGCCTGGCATTCTAGGACGTTCTAGAAGGTTTGCAATTTTCCACTCCTCTTTCTTTCTCTCTTTTCTTTTCCTCCGTTCCTTTCTTTTGTGTTGTATGTTTTGGATGTAAGCCCGTCATACACAGATACAAAGACACTGTCCAAGCCTTTGAGGAGAACAGACCATTTAAAAAAAGAGAACAGGACTACAGGTCCAGCTGCTAAACTCACACACTTAGACCATGCAGTCACACTCACACTCTCTCACACAAACACACTAACACACACACAATCACACTCTCTCACACAAACACACTAACACACACACAATCACACTCTCTCACACAAACACACTGACACACACACACGGCTGGCAAGTGAAGTAAACTTCCTGAATCCTGAAAGAGATGTGATGCAGTCATGTATCTGTGTGCATGTACGTGTGTGTGTGTGTGTGTGTGTGTGTGTGTGTGTGTGTGTGTGTGTGCACGCTTGTTTGAATGTAAGCATTTCCTTTCACACAGACACCCCTCAAGGCCTAAAACAATGAGCCCTCCCTCCCCAAGAAGAAGAACTTTTAAAAATATCAGACAGCCTCCTCCCGTCTGACCATACCCCACCACCCTCCTTCCCCAACCCCCATTCTTGCAAACAAAAAAAGGCAATTCATCGGAGAAACATTCAAGAGACGCGTCTCTGGGTTGAACTGATTGGTTGTGAGGGAGCTAGCCTGCACTCTTATTGGTTGCAACCACGCATGCATGCACGCATGCGAACACGCACACACACACACACACACACACACACACACAGGTAAGTCTCCCCCTCATCCCTGATGTTGAAAGGACCATGGTAACGGCCTCTTTGTTACAAAAAAAGCACAGGCACTGGAGTCCAGAAAAGAAGCTTGCAAATAGATCCTCCTGGCGAGGCAAGCAGAACAATAATCGGGAACAGTCCAGGGTGCCGTGGAACCGTACACGATGTTTAGAACCAACGAGCGCTGATCCACCTGTATTCCATTTCCAACATAAGAACAAAAAAGAACGGCGCCCTCTATTCCCCCTTCGGGTCAAAGAACGAGAAGGTGGCGCGAATGATCAAACAGAGGCTTTGACCCAGTTAGCGCCCAGTACCCCACCTCAAGCCGTCTACCCATCCAGGGAAGGGAAGAAGAAAAACCTGATATATACACACAGGCATATCATTATATACAGAGAGCAGCCACACTGTTAGAATGTACATCACAGAGGGGGAGCACCCAGAGGAGAGGGTGGGTTAGCCCACTCCGACTGCTGTGGGGGAGCATCCAGAGGATAGGGTGGGTTAGCCCACTCCGACTGCTGTGGGGGAGCATCCAGAGGATAGGGTGGGTTAGCCCACTCCGACTGCTGTGGGGGAGCACCCAGAGGATAGGGAGGGTTAGCCCACTCCCACTGCTGTGGGGGAGCACCCAGAGGAGAGGGAGGGTTAGCCCACTCCGACTGCTGTGGGGGAGCACCCAGAGGATAGGGAGGGTTAGCCCACTCCGACTGCTGTCTCAGCTAGCAAGGAAAGAAAAGAATGCATGAAAACAGAAACTACTTATTTTTTTCCCCAGAAATTCCACCCTTGCATCTGTGAGTAAAGAATATATTTGTTTTTAAAGAAAGATGGCTGGAGTTGTTGTTGGAGGAGGACAGGGGTAGGGTGAAGGAAGGAGGGAAGCTAGGTAGTTAGCCTAGCAGTTAAAAAACAAACAGACACACACTTCAACGAAGAGAAAACACAACAGTCCACCATACGAGAGCTTCATCTGTACACGTTCTTTAAAAGTAAAGCATTCAACTGACTGATCCTAGGTCCATCCAACGAATTCTACTGCACACACTGACCATGTCCATGCGTCTCTAACAACGGCGAGAATAGAAAAAGACTTCCCATGTCGCCTTGAGAAGATAACGAGCCCCGTCACAGAGGAATACCCAATCTGAAGTAGGGACAGCTAGAGTGCATTGGATCCCATTGGATGTTCTCCTCTCTTTAGTTTTTCCTCATTTAGTGTTCAACAGCCCCCTAATAGAACTGCCAATACATTCCTTGTCTAATGTCAAACATCACACTCCTCCTCTCTCTCTCCCTCTCTCTCTATCTCTCTCTCCCTCTCATTCATGTCATGCACTTTCTACTGTTTGTCTATCTCTGAACTCCATGCCTTTGTACAGAATCTTCATTCCTGCGGTCGCAATGATATCCCTCCATGAGAGAATTCCAAGCTCTGTTAGCGCACCGTTCATCTTTCCATACTGAGACCAAGCAGGCCAGTTTCTCTCTCTTTGTCCTTCTAAAACACAGACGTCAGTAGAAGATTAACACATGTCAAGATCTCTCTTTGACTATCCAAAACACAGACATAAGGAAATTAAATGTGTCAAATGTTAAAAAATTATCTCTCTTTATCTCACTCATTCAGTCCTTAACTAGCTCTATCTTTACAAAATAAAGATGCTGGGATGTGTGTAAGAAAGGTTTCTTTCTCCTCTGAGTAACAAGTCCTCTGTGATGTGTGTAAGAAAGGTTTCTTTCTCCTCTGAGTCACATGTCCTCTGTGGTGGCTGTGTATACCTTTCAGACAGATGCTGAGGTTCTGAAAAACAGCACGGACATTCAGATAAGTGTGTCTGTGTGTATAAGTGATTTGTGTGTGATAAATGTGTTAAAAGTGTCAGGAGGCTGGCTGGATGGATGGATGGATGGATGGATGGATGGATGGATGGATGGGAAGGTGGATGGATGGGAAGGTGGATGGATGGATGGATGGGTGGGTAGATCAGGGGGTTTACATTTTCACTTTTACAGCAACAGAGGTGTAAACGATGTCTCACAAACATTTAAGACTTTAATCACAAAAAAAAACACAAATAAGCTCAAACAAACAAACAAACTCATCACTCACTCGCCTCACTCATCTGCTAAATGGAGACCCTAACCCAACAAGAAAAAAACAACCAATAGGAAAACAACTGCGACCAGTGAAGTCCAAAGCTTTTGTACCCTTACAAAGACGATGGAAAGGGCTGGACTACAAAAATAAAGATAGAAATAAAGATTAAAGGTGACAAAGAGTCAAACCGGAAGCTCAGTAGCCGGTGTTATCCACAAACCAACACATAAGTCGTCTTATAGACAAGTCTAGGGGTGGGGGGGACAAACCTGGAGAGCCCATGAGACAGACCGGCAAGCCAGCTTCACACCAGCGTGAAGAGAAGCCATCTGCAGGAGATAGCATGAGGCTAGCATTATTCTGATGAGACACACTCCATTGCAAGACCTACTGCATTACCAACTGACACCCTAACAAAATGGAGGACAACAGTGATCATGTTGACATCATTGTGATTTTTCCCTTGGCTGGACCCAGATTGTGTTCATGGTTCATTGTGCTTCAGGCGAATCAGTGAAATGTGGTGGGTCAAAGCAGGAATGCTATGACTGTTAGCTGTTAGCATGGCAGTGAGACACATTCAAGACTGGACACTGGAGGTGTGGAGGGAAACTCCCCAGTCAAATTGGGTCTAGTCCAGTTAGCCTAGCTCAAAAACATGCATGGCTTTGAATTCATACATGTATGGTGGAGATGGAGACTGTCAATCGTACAAAGGAAGAGATTTAAACTTCAAAATATTAAAATCAAATATTATCTAGAAGGACTTTTTTATATTGTCTGTGCTAATGTTTGTGTGTTTGTGTGTATACTGCTATATGATGGTTTAAGTATGTGTTCACTGTGTGTGTGTGTGTGTGTGTGTGTGTGTGTGTGTGTGTGTGTGTGTGTGTGTGTGTGTGTGTGTGTGTGTGACGTGGTTAGTGTCACTTGCTTCTTGTTTCCGTCCCTCTCTCTCTCTGGGCAATCTCTGACCATACAAAACTTTTCTTAAACATTCTGTCCATCGAGTCTGAAAACAACAATATCCCTCTCTCTCCATCCATCTCTCTCTCTCTCTCTCTCTCTCTCTCTCTCTCTCTCTCTCTCTCACCATTCCAGAACACCACAACTTCTTTCAACAACAAA
>NC_137910.1:1525143-1527023 GCF_963457725.1 Sprattus sprattus | reverse complement strand
AGAGAGAGAGAGAGAGAGAGAGATAGAGAGCCAGAGAGAGAGAGAAAGAGAGGGATTCTTACTTTCCAGAGTGGGTGCCGATGGCCACTACAGCACCACTGGGGTGGAAGTCTGCACAGTGTCCATGCTCCTAGAAGGACACAGAGAATTACAGCTTTGATAAGAAAGTACTCAAAATGATTGTATCTCTGTCTGTGTGTGTGTGTGTGTGTGTGTGTGTGTGTGTGTGTTTGGTGTGTGTGTGTGTGTGTTTGGTGTGTGTCTGTGTGTGTGAGTGTGTGTTTGGTGTGTGTGAGTGTGTGTGTGTGTGTGTGTGTGTGTGTGTGTGTGTGTGTGTTTGGTGTGTGTGTGTGTGTGTGTGTGTGTGTGTGTGTGTGTGTGTGTGTGTGTGTGTGTGTGTGTGTCTTACATCCAGGAGCCTGGTCCATTCAAGCGTGTGGTCCGCAGCGTTCCACAGACACACTTGTCTGTCCTGAGCGCAGCTGAGGAAGAGATCACGGAACGGATGCGTCGCCAGACCCCACAACTCATCTGTGTGGCCCTGTGAGGGAGAGAAGGAGAGAGACAATAGACAAATATAACAACAACAACAACAACAACAATAATAATAATACTAATAATAATAATAATAATAATAATAATAATAATAATAATACTAATAATAATAATAATAATATTCATCATCATTTTAAATAAAGAAAAGTACAAGTTCAGTAAGTAGTGTGTGGGTGTATAGGAGCATGTGTGTGTGTGTGTGTCTGTGTGTAATGTTGTAATGTTGTGTGTATGAGCTGGCAGCTAGAGAGAGAGCAATGCCAGTCTCTTTCTGGTGTGTGTTTACATAGTTTGGGCTGAGAAAAGAAAACCAGAGTACTGCCTGGAGACATGAGAGACTGGTCCTCAACAGAGGGTCAGTGGCAGCCACATGCACACACACACACACACACACAGGCAGGCACTCTCTCTCTCTCTCTCTCTCTCTCTCTCTTGCTCTCTCTCGCTCCCTCTCTCTCTGACACACACACACACACAGGCAGGCACTCTCTCTCTCTCTCTCTCTCTCTCTCTCTCTCTCTCTCGCTCCCTCTCTCTCTGACACACACACACACACACAGGCAGGCACTCTCTCTCTCTCTCTCTCTCTCTCTCTCTCTCTCTCTTGCTCTCTCTCGCTCCCTCTCTCTCTGACACACACACACACACACAGGCAGGCACTCTCTCTCTCTCTCTCTCTCTCTCTCTCTCTCTCTCTCTCTCTCTCTCTCTCTCTCTCTCTCTCTCTCTCTCTCTCTCTCTCTCTCTCTCTCTCTCTCTCTCTCTCTCTCTCTCTCTCTCTCTCTCTCGCTCCCTCTCTCTCTGACACACACACACACACACAGGCAGGCTCTCTCTCTCTCTCTCTCTCTCTCTCTCTCTCTCTCTCTCTCACACACACACACACACACACACACACAGGGTTTCTCTCGCTCACACACACATACTCTTTCTGGCGGAATGAAAGAATGGCTTACAGTAACAGAGGGCCAGTAGGAGCAACCACAGGGGAGTGAAATATAACACACACACAGACACACACACACACACACACACACACACACATCAAAAGAAGGGTAATAAACATTCTGGATGGGAGCCTATACCGCATGGTGGCAATCAGGAGACAGACTGAGGGGTGCTGGGGGAGGAGAAGGGGGGCGACCCTGGCACTGGCACTCACACACAGACAGGACGAGAGAGAGAGAGAGAGAGAGAGAGAGAGAGAGAGAGAGAGAGAGAGAGAGAGAGAGAGAGAGAGAGAGAAATGATGCTGCTTGTGCACCCGGGAAGAGAGGGCATTTTTCACTGTGAAAGCTCTGCTCTTTTGGGCTTGGCCGTGACTG
>NC_137910.1:1510143-1517643 GCF_963457725.1 Sprattus sprattus | reverse complement strand
GTGATGCGTAGTTTGGTGTGTGGTGCATAGTGTGGTGTGTGTGTGTCTGTGGGTGTCTGTGTGTGTCTGTGTGTGTGTCTGTGTGTGTGTGTGTGTCTGTGTGTGTGTGTGTGTCTGTGTGTGTGTGTGTGTGTGTGTGTCTGTGTGTGTCTGTGTGTGTGTGTGTGTGTGTGTGTCTGTGTGTGTGTGTGTGTGTGTGTGTGTGTGTGTGTGTGTGTGTGTGTGTGTGTGTGTGTGTGTGTGTGTGTGTGTCTGTGTGTTCAGCTGTAATCCTTACCCCAAAGATGCCCTGCTTGCGTGCCAGCGAGGTGCCCGCCCAGGTCCAGAAGAAGATGTGAGACTTGCCACAGGTGACTATGGTGTTGGCATCAGTGGGGTGGAACTCAACCGCCAGTACCACCTCATTAGTGGTCTAGAGAGAGAGAGAGAGAGAGAGAGAGAGAGAGAGAGAGAGAGACAGAGAGAGACAGAGAGAGACAGAGAGAGAGAGAGAGAGAGGGAGAGAGAGAGAGAGAGAGAGAGAGAGAGAGAGAGAGAGAGAGAGAGAGAGAGATAGAGACAGAGAGAGAGAGGGAGAGAGAGAGGAAAGGTAAGGAGAGATGGGGAGTAAAAGGTTAAGAACTAGAAAGTACAAATATGTGGAACTGATGATGGCAGGAGGTAATAGTGTGTGTGTGTGTGTGTGTGTGTGTGTGTGTGTGTGTGTGTGTGTGTGTGTGTGTGTGTGTGTGTGTGTGTGTGCGTGTGTGTGTGTGTGTGTGTGTGCGTGTGCGTGTGCGTGTGTGCCTGAGTGTGTGTGTGTGTGTGTGTGTGTGTGTGTGTGTGTGTGTGTGTGTGTGTGTGTGTGTGTGTGTGTGTGTGTGTGTGTGTGATGACTTACCTTAATCTCAGCTATCTTTGACTTCTTCTGCCAGTCCCAGACAGTCAGCATGTGCTCATTGGAGTCATCGATCACACTCAGGTGTGTGCCAGAGTCCTGATGGAAAACACAATGACATTATTACACACACACACAGAGAAACACACACACACACAGAGAAACACACACATATCACACACTAAGCCAGCCAGCCAGAAACACAGCCACAAACCTACACACTCAAGCAAACACACACACACACACGCACACACACACACACACACACGCACAAGGGCTTCCTCAACATTGTTTCTCTTTAATGTAATGCTGATTCTGCATTGACAGAATGTGGAGCTTTTATGGCTTTTGGTCTGAGCCCATGCATTCTTTACACACACACACACACACACACACACACACACACACACACACACACACACACACACACACACACACACACACACTGAGCCCCTGCATTCTTGTATGTGCTGTGTTAGCTGGCTAGTGGTAACGGATTAACTGCTAAACGCTGGCCTCTTCCCTCCCTGTGAAAATCCAGTGCACATCACAATAGCCGGCCTCATCTTTATAATGGCAGCCTCCCTCCAAGTAAGGCTGCTTGCGCACTTGTGTAGGCAGAAATGGGTTATCGAGTTTGTGTTGTTTGTGGGAAAATGGGTCATTGTGTGTGAGTGTGCGTGTGTGTGTGTGTCTGTGTCTGTGTGTGTGTGTGTGTGTGTGTGTGTGTGTGTGTGTGTGTGTGTGTGTGTGTGTGTGTGTGTGTGTGTGTGTGTGTGTGTGTGTGTGTGTGGGGCTATAAAAGTGCAGTAGGAATGTGCTTGGAGAGAGAGAATGAGCAAGAGGGGGCGAATGCAAAGTCTAGCTGATTAGACACACAGTGTGATATTCAACACGTAAATGAGACGCCCCCACTCACAGATACACACACACACACACAAACACACAAACAACCTTCTACAGACAAACATGTTTCAAAACAATGACACAGTGACAGAAAACTGGGACAACTAGAACTATCACTTCAAATGATTTATTAGCTGCACATCATTACTCTCAACTGTTCCAGATTAACTGTATTCATCTGTAATGTTTTGGCGAGCTGAATGCATGCATAAAAGGATTTGTTACAGTGTGTGTGTGTATATCTGCATGTGTGTACAGTGTGTGTGTGTGTGTGTGTGTGTGTGTGTGTGTGTGTGTGTATATCTGCTGTTGTGTCTGCTATATATCTGCTATCTGCTCTGCATTATATGCACATGTATTCATTCAATGGGAAAACTCAGACACTGTTCTTTCCAGAGGTGTGTGTGCACCTCAAGTTGTGTGTTCAGGAACGCCTGTGTTCACCCCTCAGGTGTGTGTTGCAGGTGTAGAGGTGTGTTTCGGATGTGGCCACCCTCTTACCGCTTTGGAGAAGGCGAGGGACCCCACTCCTCTCTCAAACACACCCATCCCGATCACCTGCAGGGTGGACAAGCTCACCGAATCCCACACCCGTACGTGGGGCTGCAACGGCTGTGTGTGTGTGTGTGTGTGTGTGTGTGTGTGTGTGTGAGAGAGAGAGAGAGAGAGAGAGAGAGAGAAAGATCATCATCAGGACACGTCTTTGTGGATTACATCCTGCATCTTGTCACTAAACAAAAAACTCCAAACACTGAATTATTATGAGAAGTTGGGCTGTGATTTGTCTGTGAAGCACATCTGTGTGTGTGTGTGTGTGTGGCATGCATGTGTGAATGTGTGTGTGTGTGCGTGTGAATGAGAGAGAGAGGGAGAGGGAGAGGGAGAGGGAGAGAGAGAGAGAGAGAGAGAGGGAGAGGGAGAGAGAGAGAGAGAGAGAGGCAGAGCCTTTCCTTGGCGTCTGGGATTAGTTATCTACAATTATGTGCATTAACGCATGACCTATAAACACACTTCACAGAGCTGGGTGTGTTTTGAAGTGTGTGTGTGTGTGTGTGTGTGTGTGTGTGTGTGTGTGTGTGTGTGTGTGTGTGTGTGTGTGTGTGTGTGCGAGTGTGTGTGCGTGTCTCCTTTCTTCCCAGAAGGGAAATTAAAGAGTAGGACCAACAGACCATGCACAGCCAAATCTAGCAAACATGTTCTGCATAACTTGTCCATCACTCAATAACAAGCAGTGATTCAGACAAGAGAGAAAGGGGTAGAAGGAGATGAAAAGGACACAAAAAAAGAAAGGGATAGAAAGAAAGAAAGAAAGAAAGAAAGGGATAGAAAGAGAGAAAGAAAGAAAGAAAGGGATAGAAAGAGAGAAAGAAAGAAAGAAAGAGTCACTCACCCGCCCATCTTTATCCACTCCTGCTATCTGTCCCGTGGCAATGCGGATCTTGTCTGGGTGGACTGCCAAACTAAGAGCCACACACACACACACACACACACACACACACACACACAGACACACACACACACAAAGACCACACCCATGCATAAAGTATATAACACAATGCAGACATGACTAGGCATGATCTCTGCAGAAGTACAGCATGAGAGACACATGTTGTAGTCATAGTTGTGTGTGTGTGTGTGTGTGTGTGTGTGTGTGTGTGTGTGTGTGTGTGTGTGTGTGTGTGTACATAATTGTAATTTATCTACACCGACGCATGAAAAACACATCAATCACTTTGACAACTTCCCTGAAAACAAACCCAGTACTCTCCCATCTCCCATATGGGCCCAAACCCAACACCATCTCCTTCAGCAGTGCATCAGGCCCCCAGTGACTCCAGCCACCCCTGTATGCCTGGTCACTAGCCCAGGCCTTAAACCCCCCAATCAGGCCCCCAGTGACTCCAGCCACCCCTGTATGCCTGGTCACTAGCCCAGGCCTTAAACCCCCCATCAGGCCCCCAGTGACTCCAGCCACCCCTGTATGCCTGGTCACTAGCCCAGGCCTTAAACCCCCCATCAGGCCCCCAGTGACTCCAGCCACCCCTGTATGCCTGGTCACTAGCCCAGGCCTTAAACCCCCCAATCAGGCCCCCAGTGACTCCAGCCACCCCTGTATGCCTGGTCACTAGCCCAGGCCTTAAACCCCCCATCAGGCCCCCAGTGACTCCAGCCACCCCTGTATGCCTGGTCACTAGCCCAGGCCTTAAACCCCCCATCAGGCCCCCAGTGACTCCAGCCACCCCTGTATGCCTGGTCACTAGCCCAGGCCTTAAACCCCCCATCAGGCCCCCAGTGACTCCAGCCACCCCTGTATGCCTGGTCACTAGCCCAGGCCTTAAACCCCCCATCAGGCCCCCAGTGACTCCAGCCACCCCTGTATGCCTGGTCACTAGCCCAGGCCTTAAACCCCCCATCAGGCCCCCAGTGACTCCAGCCACCCCTGTATGCCTGGTCACTAGCCCAGGCCTTAAACCCCCCATCAGGCCCCCAGTGACTCCAGCCACTCCTGTATGCCTGGTCACTAGCCCAGGCCTTAAACCCCCCATCAGGCCCCCAGTCACCCCTGTATGCGTGGTCACTAGCCCAGGCCTTAAACCCCCCATCAGGCCCCCAGTCACCCCTGTATGCCTGGTCACTAGCCCAGGCCTTAAACCCCCCATCAGGCCCCCAGTCACTCCAGTCACCCCTGTATGCCTGGTCACTAGCCCAGGCCTTAAACCCCCCATCAGGCCCCCAGTGACTCCAGTCACCCCTGTATGCTAGCCCAGGCCTGAAACCCGCCACATGTTGCTTCAGAGAGCAGAGACCTATGGGGGCTAAGGATCCGGAGTCCTCTCTATGCATATCGGGTCCAGGCCATGTTTAATTCCTTCCATCCTGCTGGATTTGTGTTTGTGCGTGTGTGTGTGTGTGTGTGTGTGTGTGTGTGTGTGTGTGTACTCTGAGGACGAACACGACATTCTGCCCAGACTGTAATCACGCTATCTACACTGACGTGAAGAGGAGCCCGCGAGGAACAGCACAGTTATCCATCATTTGCTGAAGTGGCTGAAGTGATGTTTGACCCCAATTGCCTTCCCTATCCATGCTCTGTTTGTCTTCTAGGACCACAGAAAAGTAGGGGACAGAGAGCAAGAGAGAGAGAGAGAGAGAGAGAGAGAGAGAGAATTAGAGCAAATGAACGAGAGAGTGACACTGACAGCAAGAGACATGGGAAGGAAAAAGGGGGAAGAGAGAGAAATAGAAAAAGGAGAGAGGGTGACTGACAGTAACCCCTAGGGAGGGTTCACTGAACGGCTGCGAGCGGTATGATATCTCATAACTCTTCCTCTTCCTCTTCCACTGGTGGCAGCCCCAAACTTCCTCTAATTATGGCCTGCGTGTTTGCTTTCAAATGGCGGTGGATTGGAAGCCGGCGAACAGATAGTCATGGGAATGACGAACGTTGCCTGATCTTAGAGGAACCGAGACAACATTGCATGACTGTCCTAAGCACCAAAGACGGAGATGCTTTCAAAACGTGGTGAAATCATGTCTGGCGTGTGTGTGACATAGGTCAATCGTAACAGTATGTATGTTTTGTTGATCACATCTACATGTATATGCATTGCTAGAACGTGTTCATACATCTTGGAGTTTATGCATTTTCTGCATGTTTGTACATGAATATGTATGTTCCAACAATATGTATATGCTTGTGTATTTGCCTGTATGCATAAGAAAGTGTGTGTGTGTGTGTGTGTGTGTATAATGTATGCATCTGCTACTCTCACCATTTGACGCAGTCGGTGTGGCCCAGGAAGTGTCGCTGCGTGCGCTCCTCGTAGTTGAAGAGGACGACCACAGAGGCGATGAAGTACACGATCTCGCCCGTGGGCAGCAGGTACACGTTGGCACGGCAGTCTCGCCCCCTGTACCCGAACCTGGCACGCCACAGTCAAGGAGGAGACGGAACAGACAAGCGTGGCAAGGCGTTGCACTATCCACATTTCTTATAAGGACATCAGTCAGGAGACTCCGATGAAACAACATGTAAAGCAGAGCTTGCATCGAGTTCCATAGAGCACTTCCATAGAGCTGCATAGAGTTCCATAGAGCACTTCCATAGAGCTGCATAAAGTTCCATAGAGTACTTCCATAGAGCTGCATAGAGTTCCATAGAGCACTTCCATAGAGCTGCATAGAGTTCCATAGAGCACTTCCATAGAGCTGCATAAAGTTCCATAGAGCACTTCCATTGAGCTGCATAGAGCTGCCTTTGCCTAGAGTTGCTAGGAGAGGATTATTTTGGATGACCTGACCTATTTAAGAATGTAATTGCTTTGGCTGGCCTGGAATCTTATTACTTTCTAGTGCTATTCTCCTGGGCCACTCAAAGAGGAGTGCTTCTCTTCTTCTGAGCAGAGTTCTTCTCAAGGTTTCTCCAAGTCGAGAGGTTAAGACTTTCAACTGTGTGCAGCCCAGCTCTCTTATCTGATACATATTCCCTCATCCATGCATACACACACACACACTCACTCTCACTCTCACTCTCACACACACACACACACACACACACACACACACACACACACACACACACACACACACAGAGGAAGGATACACCCACTCCAGTTTGAGTCTCTCAGACGGCAGCTCTGTGCGGACGTCGTCGTAGTTTTCCACATCCGACGGGATAAACATGGTGATGGGACGCCCACGCATGAACGTCTTAATGTAGTCCCCCTCTGAGAGAGAGAGAGAGAGAGAGAGAGAGAGAGAGAGAGAGAGAGATAGAGAGAGAGAGAGAGAGAGAGAGAGAGAAGGGAGAGAGAGAGAGAGAGAGAGGGAGGGAGAGAGAGATAGAGAGAGAAGGGAGAGAGAGAGAGAGAGAGAGAAGGGAGAGAGAGATAGAGAGCGAAGGAGAGAGAAAGAGGGTATGTTAAAAGATAGTGATATATAGTGTGAGAGACAGAGAACAAACGGAAGAATGATTGACAGACAGAGGTGAGATCATTTCCTGAAGAGGAAGCCATTCCGAATGATTCACATCCTGATTGTCAACCTTCAACTGTGCGATTATTGCAAACGAACATTCTTAATTATACAAAAAGCAATGTTGTTAATCTTGGATGAATTCTATGACCTTATCCCTTCGAGCTTGTGAGGAAAGCCTAGAGACCCAATGGAGTGCTTAGAGAAAGGAGAAGATGCCGTAGCCGTCTCTATGAGTTCTCCCCCCCATAACCCAGCGTTACTCAACAGCCTACAGGCTACAAACACTGACAGCTGTCAAACACAAACATGGCTCCTGGGGGTTCGGTGCGGTTACTGCTAGGCGTGGGGGTTTGAAGAGGTACACCCCCTCACAGCTGCCTCCAACACACTCGTATAAACAAGCCTCTAGATGAGCGTTGTGCACGCACCCCAGACAGAGAGAGTGGATAAGGTCAGAGAATTCACATGGATGGATCATTCCAAATGATTTGCAATAAAATTCTGTTCGGTGAATCACAGTAAAAAAAGAAAGTTGTTGTTAGTTACCGGTTACATAATTCCACTCATTAGTACGCCTCAATAGCGGTTTGAAGCTCGCTTTTGTGAGCGGGAGGTTGATAAAGAAAAAGAAAGGAAGATAGAGAGAGAGAGAGAGAGAGAAAGAGAGAGAGAGAGAAAAAAAAGAGAGAGAGAGAGAGAGACTGGAGGGAGGAATGGAGAAATGCTGTGCCGTGCAGCCT
>NC_137910.1:1500143-1505143 GCF_963457725.1 Sprattus sprattus | reverse complement strand
AAAGAGAGGGGGGGATGGAGAGAGACAAGAGAGAGACAGAAACAGAGAGAAAGTCAGAGAGAGGAAGGGAGGAAGGATAACGAGTTAATCTTGCACAGAAGTGATCCAGCTCCACTCTCGTTCTCACACACACACAAACGTATAAATCACACTTGCAGTAAAACAGTGCAGGGCCTTAGCAAATCCCTCTGGAAGAAGGGATATGGAGGGGGAAACTGGAGGAGAGGAGAGAAGGGGGGAGAGAGAAAAAGTCACCCCCACTGTGAGCAACTGTCTTGGGGGCCAGAGCTGACATCCCCCCCTAGGCAACCCTTTGCCAACAGGAGGTACTCATAACTACATCACCCTGGGCAACCCTTTACCTCCAGGAGGAGTCATAACTACATCACCCTGGGCAACCCTTTACCTCCAGGAGGAGTCATAACTACATCACCCTGGGCAACCCTTTACCTCCAGGAGGAGTCATAACTACATCACCCTGGGCAACCCTTTACCTACAGGAGGCACTCATAACTACATCACCCTGGGCAACCCTTTACCTACAGGAGGAGTCATAACTACATCACCCTGGGCCAAACACAACTCAACAGGCTGAAACTGAGGTGAATGCGGCCTTCACACAGCCGTTGAGGGAACAGGCAGAACTCCTAAGGGTGAATCTAGGTAAACTGGCCTACTTGACACTGTGAAGGGGGGGGGGGGCACTGTAATCTTGATCCTTCCTAACACTGATATACTGTAGGTCGTTTTCGTCTCACAATGGAACAGGGAAGCATGAGAAGGAGACAGAGAAGCATCAACTTCCACTATAACCGCTCTCAGTGTTCATTCAATATGGCAACGCGTGAGCTTCCACTATACCCGCTCTCAGTATTATTGTTCATTTAAAATGGCAACGCGTGAGCTTCCACTATAACCGCTCTCAGTATTATTGTTAATTTAAAATGGCAACGCTTGAGCTTTCACTATAACCGCTCTCAGTGATATTGTTCATTTAATACGGCAATGCTTGAGCTTTCATGCGTGAGCTTTCACTATAATCCCAAGGCTTTCTATGCCACATTATCATTCACATCCACACATGCTGCCGCCTGCCACTGGTAGCACCCGAATCTAACCCACTCAGTTCCAGGTCCTCCTTAATAACTGCCGCCCGCCTCTGGCTCTGATCCACTGGGTTCCAGGTACTCCTTAATCACTGGACAGTGGCCTGATGTCTGATTTCCGCTCATCCGATTGTTAGCAGATGCGCTTGGCCGGCTAATTCCCTTTGGCGCTGGTCAGAGACTGGAGGGGGGGGGGGGGGGGGGGGGATCAGGCTCGCTGCTCCCAGTCTAATGGGCACGGGAGGAGCTGCCTGTGGCGGGGGTAAGAGGTGGGGTGAAACGGAGCTAATTGGTTTTCAGCGTCTCCGATGCTAATTGGAGCCGATGGCTTCCGCAGCTAATATGAGAGGCTAATCGGGGCAGGCGGCAAGTTCTTCTGTGTGCGCGTGTATGTGTGAGGGTGTGTGTGTGTGTGTGTGTGAGGGTGTGTGTGTGTGTGTGTCTGTGTGTCTGTGTGTGTGTGGGGGGGGGGGTTGGGGGTACGAGAATGCACGGTCATGGACGTGAGGTATTCAAATACAACCACAGTCTGACCTCAATCAATGTGTGTGTGAGCGTGTGTGTGTGTATGTGTGTGTGTGTGTGTGTGTGTGTAAGCATACTAGCAAACCCTACTGTACGCCCCTGGCCATTCAGATGCAGTCCACAGCTCAGTTTCACTCTTGCAACAGGCTGTTGATTTGTGTTTGTTTGTTTTGTTTATTTTTGAGAGACAGGACTGTGTACGAACACTAGATATTAAGCGCACTGAACAGACAGGGGAGGTGTGTGTGTGTTTGTGTGTGTGTGTGTGTGTGGGGAGGTGTGTGTGTGTGTGTGGGTAGATATTTAGCGCACTGAACAGACAGGGGAGGTGTGTGTGTGTGTTTGTGTGTGTGTGTGTGGGGAGGTGTGTGTGTGTGTGGGTAGATATTTAGCGCACTGAACAGACAGGGGAGGTGTGTGTGTGTGTTTGTGTGTGTGGGGAGGTGTGTGTGTGTGTGGGTAGATATTTAGCGCACTGAACAGACAGGGGAGGTGTGTGTGTGTTTGTGTGTGTGTGTGTGTGTGGGGAGGTGTGTGTGTGTGTGGGTAGATATTTAGCGCACTGAACAGACAGGGAAGGTGTGTGTGTGTTTGTGTGTGTGTGTGTGTGGGGAGGTGTATGTTTGTGTGGGTAGATATTTAGCGCTCTGAACAGACAGCTTCAGGACCATGAGGAGCCATTTGCTGAATTTGCTTAAAAAGTGTTTAAGATTAAAAATGGCAGACTTCACCTACATGCATGTGTGTGTGTGTGTGTCATGTCCTGCTGATAAGCTACACTACACTAGGAAGTATAACAGGAGGGAGGGGAGAGACAGACAGAGCATAGAATGATGATTGATCACCTGCTAACCAGTCGGGACGGAGTCCATTTTGTTACCCTATAAATGATATGTAGAAACACATGGCCAGTCCAGTCTTCAGATGAGGCTGGATTTGAGCTGAGTGTGTGTGTGTGTGTGTGTGTGTGTGTGTGTGTGTGTGTGTGTGTCAGTAGGTTTATGACGCTTCTGTGTGTGTGTGTCTGTGTGTGTGTGTGTGTGTGTGTGTGTGTGTGTGTCAGTAGGTTTATGACGCTTCTGTGTGTGTGTCTGTGTGTGTGTGTGTGTGTGTGTGTGTGTGTGTGTGTGTGTGTGTGTGTGTGTGTGTGTGTGTGTGTGTGTGTGTGTGTCAGTAGGTTTATGACGCTTCTGTAGGTGAGTTCATCTGTGTCTATCCATCGGTCCGTTTGATTATTTCACTATAATTTGTCGATTGGGTTACCATCTTTCTATCTATGTATAACCATCAGTCTGGGCGTTTGTAGTTATCCTCTCCAGGTCTGTGTGTTTGTGTGTGTGTGTGTGTGTGTGTGTGTGTGTGTGTGTGTGTGTGTGTGTGTGTGTGTGTGTGCGTTTGTAGTTATCCTCTCCATGTCTGTGTGTGTGTGTGTGTGTGTGTGTGTGTGTGTGTGTGTGTGTGTGTGTGTGTGTGTGTGTGTGTGCGTTTGAAGTTATCCTCTCCAGGTCTGTGTATTCACTTCTTTAGAGCTTTTAATGCATCTCTCTCCAGTGTTTTTGTTTGTCTACGTCTATGTCTAACCCTTGGCTGTGAGAGCACTGTGATGTGCTTTGGGGGCGCAGCAGGGGTTCAGGCTGGGGAGCAGTTGGACCGGCCTGTCAGCTGTGTGCTGGGTCAACGCACGCCATCTCTGCAACAACACATGTCTTGTGTTTGCCTCCTCTGTGGGCTAGTATGAGTGTGTATGTGTGTGTGTGTCTATGTGTGCGTGTGTGTTTGTTCCTGCATCTCCCTACGTCCTCCTCATTGTTTTCAGCGATGTCGCAACCTCAAGAGTTAGAGGCCCCGAGCCCTTTCCTCACATATCATCTGCTTGGCAAGGCTCCCCCTTCTGAGAATCATTTGTGCGTGTTCCTGTGAGCTTTTCCAATTTGCAAGGTCAGAGATGAAGTGACAAACACGAGGGAGGGAGCGAGAAAGAGAGAGAGAGGGTGGGCGGGCGTACACTCTTTGGCAAAGGAGAGCACAGAAAGAGAAAGAGAGAGAGAAAAAAGAGAGAGAGAGAGAGAGCTGAGGAAAACAGCCTCCAGAAGAATCAAACCAAACACATAAAGACATTAGCATGTTAGCTTAGCGTAGCTAGCTTAGCGTAGCTAGCTTAGCGTAGCTAGCTTAGCGTAGCGCCACCCAAAGGAACAGCATGCCAGCCCTGCCCCAAACATTGCCCAGCTAGCATAGAGAGTGAGGGTTAAAGTGGGGGGGGGGGGAGGGGGGGCTGGAGGAACCTTTTGCCCGATGGGGGGCCCTTGCTCTCCGGCGTCTGCCTTTGGGGGGTAGGGGGGTGTGGGGATGGGGGGTGGCTGGAGGGGGTCGGTGTTTGGGAGCTGGCGGCAGGGATTTTATCGTTAGCCTGCGCCGGCTCCTCCTTCTCCTTGATGCCCTCCATGGCCGGCTTTTCCCGCTTCCGCTCCAAACCGCTGCAAAAACAACCAGGGGTCACGGTGAGGTCAACACTAGGTGAGTGGGTGACAACCCGAGGGGGAAAGCTAGGGAGAAAGAAGTATTTACGCAGAATACTCTCGAAGAGGTCTGGAGGAGGAATACAAACAGACTTATAGAATATAATAAGAACATTTTTGTGAACACAGGACAGCTTTTGAAATTGTTTGATACTATACCACATGACTTACAGACAGACGCTAGCTGATATTCAGCAAATGGACACATTTTTTGGTACTCAAAAAGATCAAGGCACTTTACCTCCAGTCAGTAACAGAAACAGAACAAACATTGGAGATCAAAAGACACACACGGCAAGGCAACACCTTAGACAGACCTTTATCCTGAGGTTACCTGGGAAGGTTCTTTGGTGATGGTGATAAAAAACCAACAATAACAATAGAATTTTGACAGACTTCTGATAGATAAAGGCTAACAGTTCCACAGATACTTGATTGTTCTCAAAGCGGCTCTATTCATCATGGTTGTGGAAATGTCATGACAGCTAGTTTTCACGGTTCCTGCAAAAGTAAACATTGCTTTCAGGAGCTTTCAGACTATTACAAATGCTCTAGCATCACAGCTAGGGGAGACAACACACACACACACACACACACACACACACACACACACACACACACACACACACACACACACACATATATCTCCTTCATGCTCCACTAAGCGTGGAAGATGCATAGCTACCTTATCAAAACACAGACGTCCTCTTCACCCCACCTGCACTGACAAACCATAGCGAGCTACTCATGAGGTTCTATTGATAAACTACTGGTTGTTTCCACTGTGAGCGTCAAGAGGAAGCTTACATAATGATACATAATGCTTCAAGAACGAAAAGCAAACATAAGA
>NC_137910.1:1485143-1490143 GCF_963457725.1 Sprattus sprattus | reverse complement strand
GTGAGTGTGTCTGTGTGTGAGTGTCTGTGTGTGATTGTGTGTGTGAGTGAGTGTGTGTGTGTGTGTGTGTGTGTGCGTGTGAGTGTGTGTGTGTCTGTGTGTGTGTGTGTGTCTGTGTGTGTGTGTGTCTGTGTGTGTGTGTGTCTGTGTGTGTGTGTCTGTGTGTGTGTGTCTGTGTGTGTGTGTCTGTGTGTGTGTGTCTGTGTGTGTGTGTCTGTGTGTGTGTATGTCTGTGTGTGTGTGTGTCTGTGTGTGTGTGTCTGTGTGTGTGTGTGTGTGTGTGTGTGTGTCTGTGTGTGTGTGTCTGTGTGTGTGTGTGTTTGTCTGTGTGTGTGTGTGTGTCTGTCTCTGGGTCGGGGTTGGGGGTTAGCCTTAGCGCTGCTGCAGGTCGAGACCTGACCGCACCCTTGATCTTTCCAGCAGCCCCTTTCTGTCATGGACATGCATCAGGCCCAGACACCAGAGGAGCACACTGAAAGAACCGTCTGTTTAGTGGACAAAATGTCCAGTTCACGTCTCTTTCTGAGGAAAGATAGGGGCGATGCTGTCACCACAGCACAGAGGAGCATATTGTCTCCAGATATTTACACTCACACACACACACACACACACACACACACACACACACACACACACACACACACACACACACACACACACACACACACACACACAGCCAAGCCAGGGGTGGGTGGGAGTCCTTATTGAGGCGTGATAAAGAATAAAATAACTTGCCAGTGTCCGTGGGGAGTCACACACACACACACCTCACTCTTTCTCTCAAACACACACACAGAAAAACACACACATATTTAAGCACACAGACACACACACAGACACATGTGCTCACACAAACAAACACTTTGATAGTTGTTCTGCTGAGGATATAAGGCTGAAAAAGGCAGACAGAGAAAGACAGACAGAAAGAGAGAAAACAGTGAGACGGAGAAGAAAAATGTGGGGAATGGAATGCAATTGGAAAACAGCTGCACACCAACTTTACTCACACACACACACACACACACACACACACACACTAACATACAGCTGGAACATACTCCAACACACTCAAGGTACAGCTGGGATACAGGAGTAAAATACCATACACACACACACACACACACACACACACACACACACACAGACACACAGACACACCGACACACCGACACACCGACAGAAGAAAGGCATACCTGATATGTAACAACTGGTATTTTCTCAAACAGTCCCATAAACACACACACACACACACACCCAGCCACACCCTCACACACACACAAACGTACTGGTGCATGTGTGTTTGACATACACATTTGCATACCCACTGAAGAACTACTATTCCTGTTGTTCCTCATCAAGCTTCAAATTGTATCGATAAGTGCCACCTTCATACTGTTAGCTTGCTTACTTAACACAAACACACACACACACACACACACACACACACACACACACACACACACACACACACACACACACACACACACTCACACGCTCACTCACACGCTCACGCACAAGCACACACGCACACACGCACACACCAAAAATCAACAAACCAATTAAGGAGCCTTAAACTCTATACACCCCAACGCCCCTCACCTTTCCCGGCGGCGGCCTGCTTCTTGGCGGCGGCGGCAGCGGAGTCCTCTGACAGAGCCAGCCTGCGGAGCACGTCGGCCAGCGCCGCCTTCATCACCGTGATCTCATCCTCCTGCTGCTGCACACGCAGCTCCAGCGACGACAGCCGGTCCTGGACGTCCGACGCACTCGCAGCCGAGATACTGTCATCTGACGGAGGGAGAGAGACGCATGTTAGATATGGCATAGAGAGAGAGAGAGAGAGAGAGAGAGGGAGAGGGAGAGGGAGAGGGAGAGGGAGAGAGACGCATGTTAGATATGGCATAGAGAATGGAGCAGAGAGAGAGAGAGAGAGAATACATCAATACAGGAGAAACCAAGGGAGATGAGAGGGAAAGATACGAACAATCTTATGAGATAATAAAGATGGAAAAGATACATGGCGTTTGGTGATTTGGGGAAAAAAAATGTGTTCCGAGGCTGCCTAGTCACGTTTCTGAAGTTTTTACGTATTTGTGTTTGTGTGAGTGGTTATGATTAAGGGCCCCTTGTGATCAAGGATGAGTACACTACTAACCCCTGAAAACACACACAAACACACGATCAAACACACACAAATACACGATCAAACACACACAAACACACGATCAAACACACACAAATACACGATCAAACACACACAAACACACGATCAAACACACACAAACACACGATCAAACACACACAAATACACGATCAAAGACACACAAACACACGATCAAACACACAAAACCATATGGATGGTGAAGACTGTAGATGCATCTGTGGAGATGTGCACATAACACATGAACACACACCTATGCTGTGTGCCTTGTGTGTGTCTGTGCTGTGTGTGTGTGTGTGTGTGTGTGTGTGTGTGTGCCTTGCATAGGCACACACTTGTGCATTAAGGATCACTCATGATCACAGTGAGCTTCTAGACAAGCTACACACTTTCTGCTCCCCTAAAGCTACAGGCTACACCATGGGTTGCTTTTGCATGTGAGTGAGACAGTGTTTGTGTGTGTGTGTGTGTGTGTGTGTGTGTGTGTGTGTGTGTGTGTGTGTGTGTGTTTTTGTGTGTGCACAGCCATCCTGGCGATGTGTATAAATTATTTTGCTGATTTTAAGGAAAGCCAGGGCTGACCAGAACTTCTGAGGGCAGCGACACACACACACACACACACACACTTTGTATTCTGGGAACAAACATCAATTGGGTTGTGCAAAAAAAAAAGAGATCCATGAGCCAGTGGACCTGTGGGTTGGCACCACCAGTTAGCGTGCCCAAGGTAAGTGGGAAGCAGGAGGCACAATGCCGACCGCCCTGGCATGGAGAGCACACACACACACACACACACACACACACACACAGACCGCCCTGGCATGGAGAGCACACACACACACACACACACACACACACACACACACACAGACCGCCCTGGCATGGAGAGCCCAAGGGGGGGTAACTTAACCCACCCAGCGTAAACAAAGCCAACACAATAGTAAACAATGAAACAAAAGACACTTATTCTGCATCGGGTAAAAAAGAAAACAACCAGAAGCCACACACCGGCAGTCACACACACACACACACACACACACACACACACACACCTACGTACAATTCGAAGCATAATATCAATCAATCTTTCCACCCTTTCTCATTCAGGAAAAGGAAGGCATATCTTGAGGAAATCTGGCTTCCCTTATCCCTGCATGTATTTGTGTGTGTGTGTGTGTGTGTGTGTGTGTGTTCGTGCGTGTTTCCGGGGTCTGTGCCAAGTGTTGTGTTCTACAATGTTTCCCACACTGGTAGACTCTGAATGGTGTAATCTTATCTCCATTCCATCCCTTGGCCCAGTATCACACACACACACAAACATACACACACACACACACACACACGCACACACACACACACACACAAACACACACAAATACACACACACAAATACACACACACAAGCACACACACACGCACACACACACACACACACAAACACACACAAATACACACACACAAATACACACACACAAGCACACACGCACACACACACACACACACATTTTTCCTGTTCCCTTCGGTCCTCACAGTGTTTTTACATCAGTGCACCAGGGGTTTCCGTTTACCAGTAATTACTGTTTTCTGCCTGGTAAATTAAAAGAAAGGGCTCATTCTAAACTCAGCGGTCAAAATGCTCGTTTAGAACATTAAACAAATCCAACAACGACTCCTGAGCTTTCACCAAAGCAAATAAATCAGTGATGAAACTATATCGTATTTTATTGATTATTCACAAAAATCAGAGAAATGGGAGAAAACAGATTCGATCCCATGATGCTTCGGGGTGAGCTCCGCCCAGGGTAATGCAAAGGTAATCTAATTGTGACCGTCAGACACATCATGGGGATTAGCTAATCAAATTGTTCCATTTGTACAAGGCCAGCGTAATCTATCGGAAACATCGTCAGCTTTCCGGGTTTATTGCCTTATTCCGTGAGAGTTAATGACAGCAACTTTAAGAAGAGTACACAAGCTTATTCACTTATCACGTTAACAAACAAACAAGTTATAGGAGTTATCTTGATAATAATCTTGTGGGGTTGCAGGCTGCTACGGTTATGCAAGAAACATAAACTTGAGTTGTGTGTGATTGCATGATTATTTCACTAGCTCTACGCTTATGTCGGTCGGTATAATCTGCCATACCTGCATAAAGTGTAGTAGTGTATGTAAAAGTGTGCGTGTTCGTAAACATGTTTACGTCCATGAGCTCCAACCTGCACACACACACACGTGCTTGCGGATACATGTTAACCTGTGTGTGCCAACACATGGGTAACATGTGTCACCAAAGTGGAGGATATAGCCCCCCCCCCCCTTCTGCTTCTACCCATGATCCTTTGCCACACAGCAGTAAGGAAGGAAGGGCTCCACACTTGTCATATTTCACAATAACCCGCCACATTCCAGAACTTTCTCCTCCACCCCCTATGCTTGCACACACACACACACGCTCACGCACACACACGAACACACACATACACACACACACACACACACACACACACACACGATGGTACAAGGTAGTGTACCTATGCCTGCAGGCTTCTTTGTATGTTCCAAGGCAATGTTTTGAGTTCCGAGTGCTTGCTTGCTTGCAGGTTGAAGGAGGAAGTTCTCTATCCAGATAATACGAGATAACATTTCCATAGAAAATCAACACTGATGGAATCAATCCGATAGCCACGCACACACACACACGCACACACACACATATACACACGCACACACAAATGCAGACATACACATACAAGCCATTGCCAAACACACACATACGCATTGGTGTGAGCAAGCTTGCATGCAAACCTGCACACTGGATTAAGTACTATGCTCCACC
>NC_137910.1:1472643-1477643 GCF_963457725.1 Sprattus sprattus | reverse complement strand
AGATCACATCCAGAAGACACCAAATCCAATCCAAAAGATTTTTTTCTCTCTCTGTCTTTCTCTACCTCTTTTACTCGTTTGTCCCACTAACACTATTCTCTCTCTCACATCAGAGAAGAGAAGAGAAGAGAAGAGAGAAAAGAGAAGAGAAGAGAAGAGAAGAGAGAAAAGAGAAGAGAGGAGAGATGTGTGTGTGTTAAAACACACACACACACACAGAGACAGACAGACAGATAGGCAGACAAACACACATACACACACATACACACACTCACACAGATACACGTGAGTTACTGATTGACCAGCACTACCTTAAGCAGTTCTGTTTCATCACAAAGCCAGGAAGCAACACCCTAACCGGCTCAAGAGTTCAGACCACGTAAGGCCTTGAGCTCTCCAGCCCTGTTGGTTTGTCTGTGTGTGTGCCTGTGTGTGCCTGTGTGTGCCTGTGTGTGTGTGTGTGTGTGTGTGTGTGTGTGGGTCAGAGAGAGAGCACACACACGCACGCACACACACACACATCAGGAGGGGGCCTGTTGCACACAGTCAAGTCCCCAAAGCCACATCTCAATGAATGACTCGCCACAAATACAGGAAACTCAGTGCAGATCATTTTTTCTTCAACTCTTTTTCCTTCTCAGTTAAAGCCACAGTACACACGCGCACACACACACACACACACACACACACACACACACACACGTAGGCACGCACACACACACACACGTACACACACAAACCATCAAAGCAAAAACATACACACAAACCTCTACATAAATACTGCCACATTCCACTCGCTCATACAAACACTCACACCCACACACACAAACACACACACACACTATAAGGTAATTGTGTCAATCAGACCTCTCGACATTATAGAGTGAGCTTCACTTCCTCTGTTAAGCAGAGGGGAACCCCAAGAGTCAAGTGTCAAACACACACACACACACACACACACACACACACACACACACACACACACACACACACACACACATGTATACATCCTTCCTGCTGTTCTACATTACTCGTGCCATGGAGTTTTCAAAATTTCAGCTATTGCACACACACACACACACACACACAGACACAGACACACACACACACACACACACACACACACACACCCCTCCCCCAGTGCACCCCTTTACCCGTGCCGTGGTGGTTCAGCGTAGCTGCAGAGTTGCCGTTGTTGCAGACAGACGGTCCACTCGAGGTCGTACACTCCTCCATTCCCTTCACGCTCTCAGCCGAAACAACAGAACACACACACACACGCTCCTTCCTTCTTCCTTCCCCCAGAGTGTGTGAGAGTGTGTGTCTCTCGTCCTCTCTCTCTCTCTCTCTCCTTCTCTTGCTGCTCCACTCTCTCAACTCGTCTTTCTTTCTAACAATCTGTCTCTATCTTTCACTCTTCTTCAGTCTCTGCCCCATATACACACACACACACACACAGAGACACGCACGCACGCACACACACACACACGCGCTTGCTGGCTGGCTGGCTTACGTGTTCGCACACACACACGCGCACGCAGATTCCCGCTCACACAAAGCCCTGGCCGACTGAGAGAGAGTTAGAGCGAGGGAGCGAGGGAGCGAGTGAGAAGGAAGGAGGCGGAGAGAAAGAATTAAAAAAAAAAGAAAAGTCTTGAGGGAGGGGCCAAACTTCTGTGCTCACACACTCTCAAGAGTTTTAACCTTTGGTGTGCCGCCACTACACACACTCAAAGTAGAGTCTAAAACACACTTCTCATATACAGACCCACTCGTCAACAAAGTGACATATATATATATATACATACATGCGAAATGAAGTGAACTCCTTTCACCTTTCTTCTTTCGATCACACCACTCTACTGATATCCAGCTTCTAGAGATAACCTGCCCTGTCATGAACGCGTTTAACAAACACACACACATCCAAATTACCTTCCTTGAAACACACACCACTAAAACACACGTGTCATCTGGGACAGAGACCGAACCACTGAGGCTAATATTTGCCTTCCGCCTTAAACGAGCAATTAGGCTAAGGGAACACACACATACACAACACACACACACACACACACACACACACACACACACACACACACACACACACACACACACACACACACACACACACACACACAAATATTCGCCTGCTGCCTTATACGAGCAATTAGGCGATTAGGAGATTCATTAATTTCCCACCCGCGGCTGGGAGGCAGACAGGATCTTCCCCCGAGCCCACTGGACCTGTTCTGGGTTTGGGTTCTGGAGACAAGGACAGGTCCTGGATCAGGTCAGACAGACCGCTCGCTCTGTTCAGCTGTGCGGCCTGTCACACCCACACACACACACACACACACTGCTGCCTAATTCAATCTGCAGCACCTGGACCTGCACGCAGACACAAGCGGATGGCTATGTGTCTCATGACAGAGAGAGACTCCTGCCAAAGGTGTCCTACTGTGTGTGTGTGTGTGTGTGTGTGTGAGTGTGTGTGTGAGTGTGTGAGTGTGTGTGTGAGTGTGTGTGTGTGTGTGTGTGTTTTGTTGTTGTTGAATTTGTTGAACTGAGCATGAATAATTTTCAAAATTTGTGTGTGTGTGTTTCAGAATTCTGAATAATTACTCATCTACTGTAATGTTGTTATCTTGACTGTGTGGTGGCATGTGTGTGTGTGTGGCTGTGTGTGTGTGTGTGTGGCTGTGTGTGTGTGTGTATGTGTGTGTGTGGCTGTATGTGTGTGTGGCTGTGTGTGTGTGTGTTTGTGTGGTGGCATGAGAGTGTGTGTGGCTGTGTGTGTGTGTGTGGCTGTGTGTGTGTGTGTGGCTGTTTGTGTGTGTGTGTGTGTGTGTCTGACTGTATGTATGTGTGTGTGGCTGTGTGGCTGCATGAGAGTGTGTGTAGTTGTATGTGTGTGTGTGTTTGTGGTGGCATGAGAGTGTGTGTGGTTGTGTGGCTGCATGACAGTGTGTGTGTGGGTGTGTGTGTGTATGTGTGTGTGTGTGTGTGTGTGTGGCTGCATGAGTGTGTGTGTGGCTGTGTGGATGCACGAGAGTGTGTGTGAGTGTGTGTGTGTGTGTGGCTGCATGAAAGTGTGTGTGGCTGTGTGGCTGCATGAGAGTGTGAGTGAGTGTGTGTGTGAGTGTGTGTGGTAGCATGAGTGTGTGTCTGGCTTTGTGGCTGCACAAGAGGGTGTGTGAGTGTGTGGCAGCATGAGAGTGTGTGGCTGCACGAGAGAGTGTGTGTGTGTGTGGCTGCATGAGAGTGTGTGCCTGCATATGAACCCCTGAGAACTCCACGCCAAGTTTCAGCTCTTAGCACTGTGCCTTAGTGGGACTCCATTCAAAAACAATACACTTTTATTAATCTGGGACTCAGAGCAGGGAGTGTGTGTGTGTGTGTGTGTGTGTGTGTGTGACGTGTGTGTGTGTGTGTGTGTGTGTGTGTGTGTGTGTGTGACGTGTCTGTGTGTGTGTGTGTTTCTCACAGGGAGCGAGAGAGAGAATAAAAATCGAGTAGAATAGTATAAAAGAGTGAGAAAGAAAGGGAGGAACAAAGACAGACTGAAAGCACAAGAACACTCTAGAGCTGGAGAGAGGGAAAGAGAGAGAGATAGAAAGAGAGAGAGAGAGGGAAAGAGAGAGGGAGGGAGGGAGAGAGAGAGAAAGAGAGAGAGAGAGAAAAAGAAAGAGAGAGAGAGGAAGGGAGAGAGAGAGAGAGAGAGAGAGAGAGAGAGAGAGAGAGAGAGAGAGAGAGAGGCTTGGAGAGGGAGAATACATTCTTTCGGTGAAGTCTGCTGCCAAGTTGGAAGGAAAAACGAAAACAAAAAAGTGAGTGGTGGTGTGCAGCCTGGAGGAAAAAAGGAGTAGAAGAGAGGAGAGGAGACAGACGGAGGAGAGGAGAGGAGAGGAGACAGACGGAGGAGAGGAGAGGAGAGGAGAGGAGACAGACGGAGGGAAGGAGAGGAGAGGAGAGGAGAGGAGAGGAGACAGACGGAGGGAAGGAGAGCAGAGGAGAGGAGAGGAGAGGAGACGCACGGAGGAGAGGAGAGCAGAGGAGAGGAGAGGAGAGGAGACAGACGGAGGGAAGGAGAGCAGAGGAGAGGAGAGGAGAGGAGAGGAGAAGGACGGAGGAGAGGAGAGGAGAGGAGAGGAGAAGAGAGGAGGGGAGACGCACAGAGGAGAGGAGAGGAGAGGAGAAGAGAGGAGAGGAGAGGAGAGGAGAAGAGAGGAGGGGAGAAGGACGGAGGAGAGGAGAGGAGAGCAGGGGAGACGCACTGAGGAGAGGAGAGGAGAGGAGGAGGTGAAATGCAGCAGAGGGGAGAAACACGAGGCAGTTCCAGGGTTTGTGGGGATCCCTGTCAAGTACCCCATAAGACCACTCCAAACCTGGACCAGCGACCTGACCCAGTGAGACCCCCCAGAGTTCCTTAGTGTAAGTGAGCTGTAGAAAGATACCAGGAAACACAGCAACAAATCACATACGCAATGTATTAAAACAGGTAATGGCGCAAATGTATGAAAATGGATTAACACTAGAATAATACTGTTAAAACTGTAACACAGTGATGTACTTTCATGTCTTATGATAATATGCCTCAGTAATTAGAGACTGCTGCGTATTGTGTGTAATGCTCTATGTTTGATTAAATGGTAAAGTATAAGTATGCAGAAAGGGCACTACAGAGTCTATGAAGGAAGGCTTATGGAACATCTGTGATGCTGCTTTTTTTCTGACAAATCCTTATTTTTGATGCTCTGAACTGTAAACTTAAATGTCATAATAAAACACTTTAACGTATTGCAGTTGGTGGCCCAAGTGTCTTCTTCAATTTAAGTCATGAGTGGTTATTATGCAATGTGTAGAACAATAGATATTCAAGTTTTAAATGAAACAGTGAGGGATATAGGCAGAATTGACAAAAAAGCCATTGGTTGCAAACAGCAGTGTTCATGTATCAGGACATTACTATGAATGAATCATATGCTTTGAAGGATCTG
>NC_137910.1:1452643-1457643 GCF_963457725.1 Sprattus sprattus | reverse complement strand
CAATCAAAATAAATCCAAAATCAGTCCACGCTCCAGAAGAATCCTTCAACTTAGCTTCCGAATCATTATTCCTTGAGAAAGAGAACGCCACATTTACAAACACACCCGACATTGCAGCTTTGCTTTCAGGACCAGGACCATGAGCTTGTGTCACACACACACACACACACATGAGCTTGTGTCCCTCTTCTGAAGTCTCAGCTGCAGTGAGATGAAATGGTATCAACTGAAAGCAGCCTTAAATTGCCTGTAAAAGTGTGAGAGTTGGCAACCCTGAATGATAAGTAGGTGTGAAACTACCATTAAAAACATCCGCACACACTTCTCTCATTCCCCAGAAGCCTATAACAATCTGACAGGCTGACACCACTGCATACCACCACTATAAATATACACAAAAACGCAGTGAAACGCAATGTTGTGTATCACTACGATGGACAGCCATAACCTGAGACAACGGTACAAAATAATCACAAAAAGACCTACTAACTTCCAATATTCACTATCCCAGACACTGCTACTGTTTAAAATCACCACATAATTCAGTCTTTTGACTTGTGTTTGTACACAACATTCACGATGCAGAATCCATGGCCTTCTGAATAACACAACCAAGCTGGCGGCCTGTTTCTCCAAGTCCTCTCGCTAGCTTGTCCACCGCCATATAAACCACAGGGCCCACTCCTCCGCTCAGTATTGCATTAACAGACAAGAACGGACTAAATGAGCCTCCTCGCGGTCATCACAGCGCTCCCCATGCCCTCGCTTGACTCATCCCGGAAACCTCTCGGCAGCTGGTGCAGGCAGCATCGTCAAGACAACTTAAACTCCAAGTCGTCTGGGTCTAGCTGTACGCGCAAATCCTCCTCCGCTTGTATCTAGGCAACGGGATCAAATTAAATGATATAATCACCCAGCGCTGGACTGGTCGGATGAGGGAGAGACAGACAGAGCAACCCTTACAGCAGAGCACTACTGGACAAATCAGGTCCTCATCTGCCCCGCATTCGTTACAGAGTCTGGCTATAATGGGATGGAAAGGACTATTGACTCTGCATTTGTCAAACACGCCTATAATAATAATAACCTTATCAACACAAGGAAGCCAATGTTGACAGCTGCCGTTACATTTGACACGCTTCCTCACAATGACTGGCAGAGGCAAATAAACAGAAGAACTTGCGACTGAAGAACGAACAAAACAAGTTCTGTAGATTGGCTTGTAATATCGGTTTGTCATAGTGTCACTTATAACAGTTCCAATGTACCTGCGCCCTCAGCAAATGTAAGCGAGTAAAAATATATTGAATGACATCTGTGATGGAAAGAATTACAAATCGATTTGTTATTGAACTGCACTAGTATTGTTTCGCCTACAGGCATCAGAGTGCGTGCGTGCGTCTCACCATGCAAACCATCATATTTCACACACTTAACACACACACACACACACACCGGACAGACACACACACACACACACACACACACACACACACACACACACACACACACACAGATAGAAAAAGTGCGCAGCGTTTGCATTCCCAAGTCGTCCTCTGCATCGCCCAGCGTGTGTGTGTATAACCTATGTGTTGCAGCACGCACCCTGGCGATCTGGCAATATAAATAAATCATTTCCTGCCGGCGAGTTTCGCACCAGCCTTTTGTCTCGGGCGTTTTCAAGAATATAATCTGCCCTCGCAGTGACGTCCATACTACACCATGGGAACCACAGCGATAATAACCGGACAAACCCCATATGCTATACACTACCGACATTGTGTACTGCAACGCAGACTACGGTATTTCCCAGCTGCCAAGCAGTCTGTGGTCTCTAGAAAACAATGCAATAAAAACAGCTGTCGTAAAGACATGAAGTCAGTGTCGAGACGGACTCGAATGTCTACGACTCGGATTTTGTTATCTACCTCTGTCTAGCAGTTACTTTCGTAAAAACACGTGTACGAACAGTCATTCTCAACAATTTAGGGTAGACAATACCTAGGTAAAAATTGGCTCTATCCATGGCCAGCATACCGTGGAGACCTTCTATTAATAGTGCTACACGTTCCAGTCTGTGGCACACTCACCTAAACTGCCGGCGAAACCGTCCATTTCTGGGGGGAAATATCCGTGCACAACACCGGAGGGGGGATATTCCTGGAGGGGTTTGTCTGCCGATAGCGCCTTCTAGCTCTGTCCCAGTATTCGACGAGAACTGGAAGAACGTTGGTCTCTGACTGGCGGGCACGAAGGGATCTCACGCCGACCGCTCTTGCCTCCGTCGGCCGCTACAATGCTCTTTGCGTGAACGGTGGTCTAACCCGAATCGCAGCGATTCTCTGTCCGGACAACGCAGCGCTTTTCTGGGTACTCAGATCACGCTCGCTTTCAGCTCCACGATCATCGTGCGCCTCTGTCGGGGGAGGGAGGTAGTATCGGCAAGGTTCAGCTTTCGCGTTTCCGACTCCGCCCGATTTGGCAGACCTGGCTTCCCCTCCGTCGCCGAAGCTGAGTGGCCAGAGCTCTCCGCGTCTCACTTTTGACACATAGAGCAACACCTAAGCAGGATTCGAATAAGGGCAGACGAATGGCGTTAGTTTGAATGGTCAAAAAGTTGTATTGATGCAACAATGTTTTCTCCATCAGAATGTATCCTCTCTAATAGAGCGGGAATTGAAGTGATAGCCTTATAAGTTAACTTTGGTGAGCAAACCTGAATATGCGCGTTGGGCGACTGAAAAGAGGTTGACATGTCAGAGAAGACAGCCTCGTGTTCGAAGAACATATAACAACACCCACAGCCTCTGACCGTGAGTCTTGTGAGTGTGGTGTGCGCGTGAATGGACATCTGCTCCACAGGTGTGCTTTGCAGTGCTTTTCCGCAACACAACGCATGATGCACACACACCTACATCCACAGTGGATTGAGGGCTATGATGTGTTGCATAATGTACGCTAGTTTAACACAACTCAGGAGGAAACGGGATTCCTTGGGATACTTCAGATTGGAAGTTCTGTGTGTGAGCTATAGCTACTGGTTATTATGGGATGTTATGGTTGCTGAGCCCAAACGATACCCAGTGGTGTAGTGGTCCCTGGAGAAGTGGGTATACTCTTAATTTGTTTAAGCAGCCCATAAAGCACATGATAAACGCCCTGTTTTGAGAAGTGGGTATACTCAATGCTGACTGAAAAATAAGTGGGTATACTCTGCGTATACCCAGGACTACACCACTGACGATACCCCACTCGTACCAGGTAAACCCTCCTGGCACATCTTCCTTTCCATTACCTCTAGCTCAAGATAGAGCTGGCTTTAGCGTAGTTTCAGCAAAATATCATCGGTAGGTAATGCAAACTAGTTTCATAATTCCCTATCATCATTAATTTAAGGTGCAGTGTTTAGGATTTAGTGGCATCTAGTGGTGTGGTTGCAGATTGCACCCAACTGAATACCCCTCCCTCACCCCTTACTTTCCGAGCGTGGAAGAGAATGCATGGTGTCCGTCAGGTTCCAGGTAGCTACTTCCAAAATGAAGTCAAGCAATATGGTTATTTAAAATAGATATTTAGAAATGCTATTTCGTTATTTAGGCTGTAAAACTATAGGTCATATCTTCCATGGACTGTACATTGTGAAGCTGTTTGGGTTTTTTTGTGTAACATTTTACTTTTATTGGCAATAGATAGATAGATAGATTTAGCAAAAGATAAATTCAGGTTTTGGCACATTAATGTAGAATTTTAATCCTGGTAGCAATTGGACACGGGGAAAAAGTTACTTGTGCGTTGAGTCGGTAACTAGGCCCATAACTATGCCCATGTTCTACAACAAATACCATTTAGACTGGTGGGCTAACCCCTGGGGGCCTGGGACTGAGAAGACTGTGTGAGCCCCAATATGCTTCGTGGGAGCAGATGATTGGGAGGACTCTTATTATAACAATTTAACTGTAAGCGAGGGTGCAATCCTTGTCATTGCAAATCTTGTATTGGTAAGTATTGCAGGCCTTGACTTAACAACATTGGGCCCAATAGACCTGTGCAGATACTATGTCATATCATATCAAATATGGAAAGAATAGGACACATTTGAGCTTTGCAGTGAGTAAACACTTTAAGACACACACTAGCAACAGTCTCTTTTCTAGACACCCACCTTTCATGTCCATTGGTGTGTGTTGTAGTCCAGTGCATGACTTTGTGTCACATAATGCAGGTTATTCTCATATGGTGAACTGGTTCAGTGCTCTTTGCTGACAACCATTTATTTCAAAGAAAGGAGATTCGGTGTGCCTTAATTTGATTAGATGACATTAGATTCATCTTTGTTATCATTTTGTAGAGTACTGGTACAAAGCCAATGAAAGGCAGCATCTAGCCAGATGTGCAAAAATACAGTATAAGTGATGTTATATCTTACAATATGTACAGTGATGGACAGTGGACAGTTATAATATACAAATATTATAAAAGTACATATTTTGAATACATATAGGAAAAGTTAACAGAGTTACAGAATAGAGAGTGCAAATGTAAGGTTGTATGTTCATTGAGCAGTATGAACAGAATACTGTATGTACATTTGGTTACGTATGCAAAGTATACACAACTTACGTAGGGTTGGTTATATACACAGTAACATTATTTGAATAGGGTGGGTGGTTCAGATTTGCAAAATATGAAGAGGGCAAATCACACGGCCGTTTAAGTACTGTCAATAGTGCAGTCATGAGTGCTGTGACGCTTTTAGAATGGTGGTGTGTAAAAAGTATGTAAAAAAAAAAAAAAAGGGAACAGTGGTGCAGAGTTCCGCAGGGTCACCGCTTAGGGGAAGAAGCTCCTCCTGTGTGTGTGTGTGTGTGTGTGTGTGTGTGTGTGTGTGTGTGTGTGTGTGTGTGTATATGTGTGTGTGTGTGTGTGTGTGTGTGTGTGTGTGTGTGTGTGTGTGTGTGTGTGTGTGTGTGTGTGTGTGTGTGAGAGTGGAGGCACCTGTT
>NC_137910.1:1445143-1447643 GCF_963457725.1 Sprattus sprattus | reverse complement strand
AAGTGCTGGATTGACACATGGCTCTATGGTGTGGTTTTCCTCCCTCCCACCCCATTGCTCCATCCCACTCTCCCACCCTCCTCTCTCTCCCACCCTCCTCTCCTCCTCTCTCTTCAGTCTCTCCTCTCTCTTCTCTACACTCAAGCTGTGGATTGACACATGGAGCAGTGGTGTGGTTTAGGCGGGAGGGTAATGATTTTCTCTCCGTCTTTGAAGCCTGACTGATGATTCATCACAGGACTGGGTTGGTAGCTGCAGCAGCGTGGCCTCCTCCTCCTCTCTCTCTTTCTCCTCTCTCTCTCTCTCCTCTCTCTCTTCTGCTCCTCCTCCTCTCTCTCACTCTCTCTCTCTTTCTCCTCTCTCTCTCTCTCTCTCCTCTCTCTCTTCTGCTCCCCCTCTTTTCTCTCTCTCTCTCGCTCCCCTCTCTCTCTCTCTCCTCTGCTTCCTCTCTCTCTCCTCTCTCTCTTCTGCTCCCCTCTTCTCTCTCTCTTTCTCCTCTCTCTCTCTCTCTCTCTCCTCTCTCTCTCTCTCTTCTGCTCCCTCTCTCTCTCTCTCTATCTCCTCTCTCCCCCCTCTCTCTCTCCTCTCTCTCTCTCTCTCTCCTCTCTCTCTCTCTCTCTCTCGCTCCCCTCTCTCTCCTCTGCTTCCTCTCTCCTCTCTCTCTTCTGCTCCCCCTCTTCTCTCTCTCTCTCTCTCCTCTCTCTCTCTCTCTCTCTCTCCTCTCTCTCTCTCTCTCTCTCTCTCTCTCCCCTCTCTCTCCTCTGCTCCCCCTCTTCTGGAGCCTGTAAAAAACAGTGTCTGTCAGATGTTTAATAACCTGTGACTCACTGAGGGCCTTGTATTATGGGCTGGCCATCAGCTCATATGGAGACCCACCACCACCACAACACCATCCCCCCTCTTCTCTCTCTCTCTCTCTCTCTCTCTCTCTCTCTCTCTCTCTCTCTCTCTCTCTCTCTCCTCTGCTTCCTCTCCTCTCTCTCTCCCCAGAAGGAGAACAGGGTGGTTGGAACGTGTCCGCATGGACCTTGACATTACCAAAGGCCATGGCTAAACAGAACACAGAACAGACAACAACTGAGGCTCCATCAGCAATGCAATTGAATTGTCCACTAGTATACTTGTGAACCGCCTCATTTCTGTTTCTGGTGTTCTGTAGGGTCAGTGATGTGTTGGGGAGGGAGAAGAGAAGAAAGGGAGAGAGAGAGAGACAGAGAGAGAAACGGCCACCGTTTTGCAGACTGCCCAAGCTCATGTTTCAGTGCAGTAAAGTCTTAAAAAATGTACAGTAGCCGTTGGAGCCTTCAGGCTGACCGAGGCGTTAATGACCACTAGGGGGCAGTGTTTGGCCATGAACTTTACACCCCAGCACTATTTTCTCTCTTAGTAGCAGTTAGTCCTGATAAAATGTTTCATGTGAAGAGACTGAAGGCTATGCACTGAACTCTCATGTCATTTTGACTAGTACTTACCAGTAATTCTGTAGAAGTTGTCATTTATCAATTTCATGTTTTGTGAAGGGGTGAATTTACCCTTCTCAACGCTCTGCGCTGGAGTGGAGTTGGGCTCTCCCACTACAATGGTTGAGTCCAACGAGAGCTAATTGGACTGATTAAGCCCAAGTGGCAGACCTTTAAAGGGTGCCTCATTTCTTGAGGGAGAGTCATAAGAGAAAGAACACGTACCTGCTGTGGTCAAGTGAAAACAGTGTTTAGAAGAGTGAATACTGTGTGCCTAGTATGTGCCTAGTTCGCCTAGTTCTTGTGAGTACTATAGTGAGTAAGTACTTCTTGTGGATGTTTGTTTATTTTGTGTACATGTTTGGGGGTCAATGAAGAGATCCCCCATGGAAAATAAATAAGAATATATTTTTGTATAAGAACGCAACCATCTCCTGCATCGTTCGGCCTGACTACACCGCCGACTCCAGTCATCGACATCACAAAATGTGGGGGGGGGGGTCGCCCAGGTCCCTCACATGTTTTCAAGCCAGTGTCCTAGGTTGGCTATGTCTAGGTTGCTTAGATGCTATTTTTAAATGTATTTATTCAATTTTTTTTGCAATCTCACTGTGTGGGACTGAGGCGGTCATCCCACGTTTTTGGATGTATGAGACTGGAGATAGCCCAGTAGTTAGTAGTGAAGATGGGGGGGGGGGAAACACCGTACAGGAGATAATGGCTTTCTTTAGAAAAATACACTGTTATTCATTTTGCTGGGGGGATTTCTCTAATGGCCTGAAACATATGCAAAAACAAACAAACAAACAGTACACAAAAACTAGCCAGTCACCAAACAGTTTTCGCAGTATCACCTCACAACAGGTAAGTACGCTACGCCTTCTCTTCCACCCTTAGGAATCCTCAGGAATGAGGCACCCTTAAATAATTGGGCTAAATTGGACCAATCAGCCCCAATTGGACCCAACCATTTCAGTGAGTGGGTAACCCTCCCCGCATTGGTTCTATAGACTCCATAATACATCGCATTAACAAAAACA
>NC_137910.1:1432643-1437643 GCF_963457725.1 Sprattus sprattus | reverse complement strand
GAGAGAGAGAGAGTGTGTGTATGTGTGAGAGAGAGAGAGAGAAAGAGGGAGAGAGAGAGAGAGAATTTTTTTTGAATTTTTACAAAAACATTTATTAGAGGAAAAAAGTAGCACAAATTACAAAATACACAAAAAACAAAGCTTTAGAAAAAAACCCAAAGAAAGTGCAAAACACCCAACTGTACCCAGTTGTAGCCAACTAATCCATCAAGGAAACAAAAAGCAGCTCGTTCTGTACCACAGAGCAGAGAGCGCCATTGCAGCACCACAGATCCTCAAAAACTTCAAGTGAACTCATTAACTTATAAAAATGAAAATCAATAACAATTCTTGCTTTCAGTAAGTTCTTAAACACCGGTAAGACCTCCTCTCCTGAATTCTGTTGTACTTTGTTTTTTCTGCTGATGTAAACAGCGAGCTTCGCTTGCCCAAGAACAAAGTTTACAAGTTGACATCTTTGCTTCTCCCTTTGATTGTAAGTATAACCCAGAATGAAGCCCTGTCTAGTGAATATTGTCCTCATAGGCAAGAGCAAACGGCTTAACAGATCAAATAGAGGAATCAGTCTGAAACAAGTCGTGAAACAGTGAAAAACAGTTTCCCTTTCCGGGCAGAAAGGACACTTTTCGCATATATCAGGATTCATAATTGAAGTGAGCGCATTAACTGCGATGGCCCCATGAAGAATCCTCCATTGGAGGTCACCGGTTCTTTTACTTAGTGGATATTTGTATATTGTTCTCCACACTGGCTTGGTTTGGATGCCCACGCCTAGTTTCTCTCTCCAAACCGTGTCCAATCTACCCTTCAAAACATCCTTATTTAAGATTTTTACCAAGTTCCTGTACAAAACTTTTCCTGTAACACATGATAAATTGCAAACATCAAAATCACCAAAGTCAAGCAGGGGATTAGCGCAGCCTGTTTCAAGCAGAGAAGGAGAAATTGTTACAATTGGAAAAACATCATCATTGTTACAGACGCTATTGCCTGTGCTGTACTCCCCCAGTAGACTCCTTTCCTGCGGATTGAGAGCCTCAGCAAGTTTGCCCAGGAACCTCTCCACAAATCTTGTAGATCTGACCCTTAAGCAAGAGGCAAGAGCCTTTGAGTCTTGAAACTTGCACCCCGCCTTTTCGACAACATGACGTAGCTGTACGACCCTCTGCGTGCGGAGCAAACCCGAGAGACCAGGCAAGTCAAAGCCTGATACATCCAGACGAGCCCCACCCACGATGGGCTCCTCAAGCAGCCAATGAAGGGAGGAGCGCGAGTCCCAATGGTGCCTGAATAGCCCCCAGGCCTTGAACAGGCTTCTGTAAAAAACTGGTAATCCACTATAATCCAACTGTTTGATGTCCATCTGAAAGAGAGCAACGTCCAAAGCCATATCACCAACTCTGTGCAAAATGTTATGGGCCAGTGGCCTCCACACCAGATCGTCTGGTCCCGTCAGCATTTTTTGGATGAACTGCAATCTGTATGTGTCTCTTCTGCTGGCTACGTTAATGAGCCCCTGCCCACCATCATCTTTTGAAAGGCAGAGAACCGCCTGAGGGACCCAGTGCAGCCTGTCCCAGAAAAAGTTGACCAATTCCTTCTGGATGCTCTCAAGAAGTCCCACTGAAGGTTCAGCACAGGCAAGCTTATGCCACAGTGCTGAGGCCACCAGATTGTTGGTTATGATGACGCGCCCCCTGTAGGACAGTTGGGGGAGCAGCCACCTCCACTTGCCTAAGCGACCTCTGACCTTATCCAGGACCCCCTCCCAGTTCTTTTGAACCACAGTGTCGTCACCTAGAAAGATACCCAGATACTTCAACCCCCCTGTCTTCCAAGACAGGCCCCCAGGTAGAGACGGGCGTTGCCCACTCCACTCCCCCATCAAGAGCGCTTCACTCTTCCCCCAATTCACTCTTGCAGAGGACAGCAGATTAAATTCTTGCACTACTTTCTCCAGCACATGAATGTCATCATCATCATTTATGCACACCATCACGTCATCGGCATAGGCAGACAAAAAAAAGCGATCATTACAGCATGGCACCGCAATACCTTTCAAGTTGGTGCGTAACATATGCAAAAAAGGCTCAATAGCAATAGAATAGAGCATGCCTGACAATGGACACCCCTGCCTGATCCCCCTGTGTACACTAAAAGGAGCGCTCAGGCCACCATTCACCTTAAGAATACTTTCGATGTTACAGTACAAGGTTCTGATCATGGCTCTAAACCCCACACCGAAACCCAAAGTCTCTAAAGTGTGCCACAGGTACGGATGTTCCACCCGATCAAACGCCTTCTGTTGGTCCAGCGAAACAAGGCCAGCATTGATACCCACTTTACCAAAGACAGTCAGCATATCCCTGATGAGAGTTATGTTATCAAAAATGGAGCGCTCCGGAATGCAATAAGACTGGTCAGGATGCACCACCTGAGCCATGACTTTCTTAAGTCTCAAAGCAAGAGCCTTAGACAAGATCTTGTATTCAGTGCATAAAAGAGAGACAGGGCGCCAGTTACTGATGTCAAGTAGGCACCCCTTCTTGGGCAACAGTGTAATGACTGCCCTACGGCAGCTAAGTGGTAGTGAGCCTTTTTCCAAGCTTTCGCGGAGTACATCCAGGAGGTCTCGCCCAATGGTGGGCCAAAACGCTTTAAAGAAACTAACTGAAAGGCCATCTAAACTTGGGGCGGGGCCATTGGGCATGGTCCAAAGAGCCTGCTCTAGCTCCAAGAGCGTCAGGGGCCTGTCCAACTCTACACATGAGTCCTCAGTTACTTTGGGTAGCCCATTAAAGAAACCACTGTCAAAGTTGTCAGAACACACCCACTCTTTTTTGTACAACTCAGAATAGAATGCTCTTGCACAGTTGCGAATCTGTGCCGGATCAGTCAGCTCCTGGCCTGTTGCCGACCTTAGAGCATGCATGGTCCTGCTCTGGCCATTTTTCCTTTCCAGGTTAAAGAAAAATTGGGACGGGGCATCCATCAGAGTGACATTTTGAAAGCGCGAACGAACCAGAGCTCCCTGTGCTCTGACGTCCAGAAGCTCAGCTAACCTGCCTTTTTTATCCTCTAGGAGTTTGACATGTGTCTTGTCCACTGTTGTAGTTGTAACACCCTGTAATTTCAAAATGCCATCTTCCAGACTTTTCAAAGAATGAATTAAATCTTTTGTAACATTAGCCGTATACTGCTGACAGAGTTGTCTAATCTGGATTTTACCATAGTCCCACCACTGCTGCAGAGAGGAAAAGAGACCTCTTTGCTGTCGAAACCCCTCCCAGAAAAAGGTCAAGGTATCTTTAAAATGCTTATCACCCAGGAGTGCTGTGTTGAAACACCAGTAGGCACTTCTGGGCTTCTGCATCTTAATAAAAGCATTGCACACCACAGCACAGTGGTCAGAGAAAGCAGAGGGCAAGATTTGACAAGATTTCACCAGGTTAAGGTGATGCCTGAAAACATAAAACCTGTCAAGTCGCGCTAACGTGATGTAGTTTTCTCTGGTGTGAGACCACGTATACTGTCTGGCATCCTGATGTAAAACCCTCCATACGTCACACAAGCTGTAGACATTAGTAAGCTGTGTTACTGCTTTTTGGGAGGGGACATGGGGTTCTAGATGGTTTCTGTCTAGTTTGTCGTTTTCAGTGCAATTAAAGTCACCGCCCATAAAGAGCACATCTTCCTGGTCTAAATCTTTTAATGCTTCATTCACTTTGTTAAAAAACACGACACGTTCCGACCCTATTGTGGGTGCGTACACATTAAGGAAGACCATGTTGAAATTGTCAAAGGTCGCTTTCACCTTCAAAAGCCTACCCTGAACTATTTCCTCTGTTACACATGACAAAGGCAAAAAAGCCTTAGAAAAAAGAACAGCCACGCCCCCACTTAGGGATGAAATATGGCTTAGTATGATCTGCCCATCCCACTCCTTCTTCCAATCTACCTCATTTTTAAAATCGCTGTGCGTCTCTTGGACCATCATTATATGAACTTTCTTTAAATTGATGAAGTCATACAATTTCAGCCTTTTCCTTCCATCTCTAGCACCGTTTAAATTAAGAGAGCCAATCTTGATGGAATTAGACATAATAGAGAGCTAGGAGGACTTTTCACCACGCAACTTCACTCTTAACTTATTTATTATTTTGCGGAGGCGATATACCTCCGGGTCCGCAAAAGCCCCCTCCTTTATCAACAAAACAGCGTCATTCACAAACTGCGGGCAGTCCGGAAAAAAGCGCTCCACCTCAACTTTCCGCCTCCCCTTCGTGTCATGCAGAAAGCTGTTTATACTCTCTGCCGTGTACTTCCTATCCTCGCTGGAGGAGAGGTTTAAATCCCCCTGCGAGCAATCAGACCAGTTCGAGTCGATGGATTCACCATCACTATCCTGCTCTACATTTGCGTCATCATCCTTCTTTATTTTAGACGCGTTATCCTCCACCGGGTCTGTCTTTCTTTTCACCGGTGTTTTAAAAACCGTGTCTATGTCAATAGGCTGCGCCTCCTCTACTGACGTCTGCGGAGCTGCCAGTGTCCTTAATGACAGCCCCTCATTGCTTTCAGGTTCGCCTCCACCCGCAGCCCGCTCCTCAGCTAAAAAGATCGCCACAGCAGGCTCAATCACTGCCGCATCACCCGCCACTGTTTCCGTGCAAAGCACAAAAAGGTCACCATCGGATTTCACATCCCCCTCAAGTCCGCTTCCCTCAGTCATAAACACCGAGGGCTCCACCTCAGTGGCAGGGGGAACGCCTGTGGAGGACTCGGCTCCATTGCTTTCACCTGGAGTATTCTCCTTTGCAGCGTTGTCGCTCTTATTAGGACAATTGAGCACGACGTGTCCCACTCTACCGCAACTGAAACACTTCAGTGCAGTGTCCGACGTTGCAAACACTAAATAATCGAACCCATCCACCCTAAACTTAAGGGAAAGTTCTAACTCATCCATGCCACTGTTAAGTACCATATACACCTGCCTTCTG
>NC_137910.1:1425939-1432443 GCF_963457725.1 Sprattus sprattus | reverse complement strand
CTCTCTCCCCAGAAGGAGAACAGGGTGGTTGGAACATGTCTGCATGGACCTTGACATTACCAAAGGCCATGGCTAAACAGAACACAGAACAGACAACAACTGAGGCTCCATCAGCAATGCAATTGAACTGTCAACTAGTATACTTGTGAACCGCTTCATTTCTGTTTCTGGTGGTCTGTAGGGTCAGTGACGTGTTGGGGAGGGAGAAGAGAAGAAAGGGAGAGAGCGAGAGAGAGAGAGAGAGAGAGAAACGGCCACTGTGTTGCAGACTGCCCAAGCTCATGTTTCAGTGCAGTAAAGTCTTTAAAAATTGTACAGTAGCCGTTGGAGCCTTCAGGCTGACCGAGGCATTAATGACCACTAGGGGGCAGTGTTTGGCCATGAACTTTACACCCCAGCACTATTTTCTCTCTTAGTAGCATTTAGTCCTGATAAAATGTTTCATGTGAAGAGACTGAAGGCTATGCACTGAACTCTCATGTCATTTTGACTAGTACTTACCAGTAATTCTGTAGTAGTTGTCATTTATCAATTTCATGTTTTGTGAAGGGGTGAATTTACCCTTCTCAACGCTCTGCGCTGGAGTGGAGCTGGGCTCTCCCACTACAATGGTTGAGTCCAACGAGAGCTAATTGGACCAATTTAGCCCAAGTGGCAGACCTATTTAAAGGGTGCCTCATTTCTTGAGGGAGAGTCATGAGAGAAAGAACACGTACCTGCCGTGGTCAAGTGAAAACAGTGTTTAGAAGAGTGAATACTGTGTGCCTATAGTATCAAGTCTCAAGTCTTTTTTATTGTCAGATACACAGAACAACAGAGTTGGACTGGGCACTGAAATTCTTAGGACAGGACACCATACCACACTACCATAACATAACAAGACATAACATATAAACATATAAGTACTCCAACATGATATAACATAACATAACTTAACAATAAGTACTGAACATTAGATACAAATATGAAAAGACAGAGTAGTAGACCTACTAGATAAACAATAAATATACAATATAGATACTAAACATAAATACACATACAAAGCATAAATACACATACTAAACAGATACTAAACAGATAAACATACCTACATGATATTTTTAGTATGTGCCTAGTTCGCCTAGTTCTTGTGAGTACTATAGTGAGTAAGTACTCCATGTGGATGTTTGTTTATTTTGTGTACATGTTTGGGGGTCAATGAAGAGATCCCCCATGGAAAATAAATAAGAATATATTTTTGTATAAGAACGCAACCATCTCCTGTACCGTTTTGCCTGACTACACCGCCGACTCCAGTCATCGACATTCCAAAATGTGGGGGGGGGGGGGGGGGGGTCGCCCAGGTCCCTCACATGTTTTCAAGCCAGTGTCCTAGGTTGACTATGTTTAGGTTGCTTAGATCCATTTTTAAATGTATTTATTCATTTTTTTTTTCACCAATGCACCCATACCCATACATTTACACCTCTAACCCACACCAAACATATTATTAACATACATACATAACAAACATCACATCAAACACCCCTCATGCTTTTTCTCTTCTGTTATTTAACCGATAGTCTGTAATATTTCTGTTATACCGTGTTGCAACCACGTCGTAATTGCACTCCCGCCAACTCTCACTAAATGTCCGTAGCCGTAGGAAACAGGTGTGTGTGTGTGTGTGTCTGTCAGTGCGGACACATGATGGCAAGCACTCCGATCCGAACCGATTCTCTCCATGGGGTCTCCATGGGGGGTTAACTGTGTATCTCCAAACACATGGCAGTGTGATGAATCCAGCTCTTGTCCGAAATGCATGTCATGCCCCACTACAATAGGTGGCGCTGTTTTCATTACAGCTGGTGGCGATACAGCCATTTCCGCTTGACCTCTTCACAACTGTCAACGACAGACAACAACACCCTTCAATCAGTATGCGAGAAAGATGACGAACCAAGAAGCTTCGTTCGACATGTGCATAGATGGTTGCATGTTAACTATGCAATTACTGCAAAAGCAACTGGAGCAAATAGTAAGATTAGTGTTAAAAGAGGGAAAACGCCGCCGGCGAAGGACCCTGAAGAATTTAGCAGGGATGCACAGGGTTTTGCAATCTTCAACTGTACCGCAAAGGTCTAAACGAAGACTCTGGATGAAGAGCAGAAATAAAGTCTTCTGGGAGAGAGATGTTTTGACCTTGTTTGATGACGATGACTGGAAAGCGAACTTTCGCATGACTCGCAGATCATTCCACAAATTATGTGGGATTATGGAAGGAGTCATGAAGCCCGATGATGTGACTGTTCGCGCACCAATACCGCTCGAGATGAGGGTCGCCATCGTTCTGTACAAGCTGGCCAGCTGTGCAGAATACAGAGTTGTGGCCAACCAGTTCGGCGTCGCCAAACCAACGGTTAGGAAGATGGTGTACCAGTTCTGCACAGGAATGGTTACGTCGACCTTGGGACACTTCATCAAGATGCCGACGACAGAAGAAGCCACCAACATAGCGAAAAGATTCGAACAGAAGTTCAACATCCCCCAGATAATCGGGTGCATCGATGGAACCCACATTCCAATTTTACCTCCAACTGATGGCAACACAGACTACGTGAATCGCAAAGGATGGCCCTCGTATGTCCTCCAAGGCGTAGTGGACGACATGTATCGGTAAGTTTGGGCAAAAATAAATGTAGTTGTCTGCACTGTGCAACGTGAATGTTTACTAACTAATATGTTCTCTTTAAGCTTCTGGAACATCAGCTGTGGGGTGCCTGGGCGTGCTCATGACGCTAGCGTGCTGAGGCAATCTAAGTTGTTCGAGGATTCACACCTGTTACCTAAAGTAAGTCTAACTGTACTCTCACAAACATATTAATGTATAGCTAAAATCAATAATATAAATAAAGGAGTTAAGCTACTGAAATTATTCATGCAGAAACTAGTGGGGCTACCATCAAGCTATGGATATTTCTAGTATGTTAAAAGCTTACATTGGTATAATGTTTTGTAAAGGAGGGGCATAGGCACACATGTCTGAGTTGTTGATTGTTGGTGATTCAGTCTAGAGTTTCGACCTTTGTGTAAGTATGCTGGGCCATTTAGTAAACAATTGGAATGGGCAATTTAGTGAATGAATCAAAAGTAGTATGAACTTTTGTAGAGGACAGGCATAGGCATACATGTGTGACTTGTTGATTGTTGGTGATTCAGTCTAGATCTTCACCCTTTGTGTAAGTATGCTGGGCCATTTAGTAAACAATGGGAACGGGCCATGTACTGAACGAGTCCAGCCGTGGTAACCATCTTGTTTCTCCTCACAGGAACCAAGAGAAATCAATGGCGTCTCAATTGGCCACTTTCTGTTGGGAGACCCAGCGTATCCTCTCATGGACTGGCTCATGAAAGGCTACATCAATTCCCCAAACATCACCGCTGAGCAGGAGTCCTTCAATGTATACTTAAGCTCTGCAAGGACCACGGTAGAGATTGCGTTTGGGAGACTGAAGTCACGCTGGAGGGTTTTGATGAAGCGCAGTGACTTCAACTATCAATTCACCCCTAAGGTGATTTCTACCTGTTGTGCGTTGCACAATTTCTGTGAAAATGAAAAGGAAGTTGTGCATCCAAACTGGTCAGTGGAAGTGGAAAGACTTGCATCAAACCTGCCACAGCCAGGTCTCCGTGCCAGCAATCGTGCAGACAGAAACACAAACACAAATGGACAGAGGATCAGAGGTGCCCTCACAGATTACCTCAGTGCAAACTTCCCCCTGCGCCAACCACACTTATAGATGTCTTGGTATTCAATCATTATTGCCAGTTTTTTTTTTTTTTTTAATAGTTTGTAAATACAATTCTTATGCAGTTCATGTGTTTCATTCCACAAATAAAAGAAACTAAACCAAAACTTCTGTGAAAGTGTTGTATTTATCAAGTCTGAAGAATTTTGCTGCACTGACGCAATTTGATATATGACTTGACTATTTGCAAAAGTATTGAAAAGGTTTAAAAAAGCACACAAGTATTAAAAAAAAGTAAAACATACCTTGAGGTACTTACAAAATTGTGCTGTTTGAACAGTAAGGAGCACATAAGGCAGTGTATGACAATAAATGTAATTAGGTATGTACAGGTGGAGTCCATGGTACAAAATGACACGTGTGTTTCATCCCACAAATAAAGAAACACTCAGTCAAAGAAGTTTTAGTAAAGTGTTTTATTTATAAAGTACTCAAAAGGTAAACAAAGTATAAAGGCACACAAGAAAACAAGATATAATATATATATATATAAAAGCACACAAAATATAAAAGCACACAAAATATAAAAGCACACAAGAAAACAATATAATATATATATATATAAAAAGGTACAAAAGTACAAGGTGCGAAAGTGCAAAAGTGCAAGAATGACACTAGTCCAGCTGTTGGTAGTGGGAGGTGGATGGATAATCATAACAGTCTTGCGGTGGTTGTGGGTGAGGGTATTGCCGTTGATGGTGTGGTGGCTGATGGTGTGGTGGCTGATGTTGTGGTGGCTGATGTTGTGGTGGCTGATGGTGTGGTGGCTGATGGTGTGGTGGCGGATGGTATGGTGCGAATGTCCGAGAGTGTAAAGCTTCCATTCTCTGCACCATACTCTCCATTATAGTTTGAGTGCTCTGGATCATTCTTTCTATCAAGCGCTCCTCCCGGGCCTCACTTCTGGCAGTTTCCTCCCTCCATTCATCTGAGAATCTCATCTCATGAATGACTTGGCTGTCCCGTGGTCGCCTCTGCTGCTGGGTCCTTGTTCCTTAAGAAAGAAAGGACAGGTATAAAGTAAGTTGAATCCTTACCGATTTGGTACGTGGTAGTAACCATCAGCTGTTTGTTATACTACACAGGATGAGTCCATGCATCACATAACGATTCTTTGATGCCCATATGTTTATGCAGAGATAATATTGCAGAACTTACCAGGTTGACACGCCATATTTGTACGCAGTGGCGTACTTGCAGGAGGTGGAGTTGGTGTTGAAGTGGACGAGGTCCCTCTAGGTGAGGAGGATCCAGGTAATCCTCCCACCAGCAAGGTCTCAGTCTCCACCAGCGAGGTCTCAGTCTCCACCAGCGAGGTCTCAGTCTCCACCAGCGAGGTCTCAGTCTCCACCAGCGAGGTCTCAGTCTCCTCTGGGTCCATTGTTGTATCTATAAGATGGTACAGCACAAAACGTTCATGAACAAAGTTAACTTTATGGCATGTTCACTTTTACGTTTGAAACAAGCTTCCATCCTTAACTGAAATGTACGTTAGTGAGAAGGTCTACTACACGTAAACACATTTCCTCAAACAATAGTCCAGCTAGCGTGTTGGGGAAGGTAAACGTGTTTAAACACATATTTAGCACTGCTGACACGTTTCTCAGAGACAATGGGCTAGCTAGCAAGTGGCATCCATGTTAGCTTAGAAAGTTAGGGTAGCCAAGAGGGGTCAGGTTAGCTTCATGTTTACTTGTTTTCAACGTCGTAATTTCTTGCAAATTAGAGGGAAAATCTTCTACACGTTAACACATTGGCTCATCTTTAGAGTACGACTCTTGGTGTGGTGTGATGCAACTGAATTTAACTTACCCATGGTAGTTGGCATTGGGGCGCCTGAATCGACGATGAAGTCCTGCACTCGGGAGAGCGGTCGGCTCCCAAGCAGCTCTTCCAGCAGGTCAAAGAACGGACACGTAGTCCGACCTCGGCCACTTGTTCCGTTGTCCCGTTTCGCCTGGAAGTATATTTTCTTCGTATGCTTCCAGCGAACTCGGATCTGGTCTACGGCCCGTGGGAAGCCTCCCTCTGCCATCTTAACTGCAACCTTCTTGAACAGTTCCCCGTTTCTGGTTTTTCTCCCGTCCATGAACTTCAGAATGTTCATGTCTTTTAAGAGGGTCAACATAAACACGGTCTCCTCCTCAGTCCAATACTGGACTCTGCTGCTTGATCTTTGGACGTTCTCATTTCGGTTCTCCATTTCTTTTGAGTTGGTTTGTTTGTTTATGCCCGGCAGGCACCTGGCAGCGACGTTTTATCTCCCTTTCGACTTCCGGGGCACGGCTTGGGAGGGAGGGGGGGGGGGAAATGGGCAGGAGCTCAAGCACGTGCAAAAGTTGTTGTTGTCCAATTTCAATCTAGTTTCGAGAGACACATGCGCGCCCAGTCCAATTCCCAGCGGAATCGAATCGTGTGTCTGGGGGTTTACATCGGAGTCCAGTCGGACTCAAGTTGGACACAATGAAACTAGTTCTGGGGAGTCACATGTGTCCAATATCCAATTTAAATCGGACTGAAATCGGAAATTGGACGCATGTGTCCACACTGTGAGAGACCAATGTCTCTTTCTTTGTCCTGTGGGCAATGTGAATCAAATCTCTTTCTCCCGCTCCTGCGGGGCAACGTGAGTAAACTCAGTTCCTGCAACGGTGAGAAGCAGGGGCGGAGTGGGACACAAAAATCCACCGGGACTATTCTGACTGCACTGGCCCAC
>NC_137910.1:1408439-1410939 GCF_963457725.1 Sprattus sprattus | reverse complement strand
ATTGTTATCGTTGTGCATTTTTGAGACACAAAGGCACTTCCTGCCTTGGCCTGCTGGCAAGTTTCAGCCTGACATTCAAGAAGAGAGAGAGACAGAGAAAAAGGACAAACGAAAGAAAGAAAGAGAGAGAGAAGGGGGGGGGGGGGGGCGGAGATCACAAAAAACAACAAATACTTTTAACATATGGTCCATAAATGGAGGGTTAGGTCCTCTGGTTCCCCCAGCACTATCCGCCCATCTCTTCCTGCATGTGTGTGTTTATAGGATCTCCTGTATGCAGAGCCACACAGAGACGCTCAGATCTGAATCAAAGCAGACATCGGGACGACACAGCAGGTCAGGAACTGTGTGAGTGTGTGTGTGTGTGAGACGCAGTAGGTCAGCACCTAACGATTCCTTTGCCAGTTCATTCACTTTAAAGCACCGTGCAGGAGAATCACATTCACAGTAGTATCTCTCTCTCTCTCTCTCTCTCTCTCTCTCTCTCTTTATCTCTCTCTCTCTCTCTCTTTCTCTTTATCCCTCTGTTTCTTTCTCTTCCCCCTCTCAGTCTCTGCCTCTTTTTCATTTTTAAGTGACATTAAACCGAATGATTTGTTTAAGGTGTTCAATCTTCTCAGTGCGGGCATGTTTCAGTGGCAGTATTAACTGATTACCATCCTCTCACTCTTCGTTTTCCTCTCTCTCTCTCTCTCTCTCTCTCACTCTCACTCTCTCTCTCTCTCTCTATTGCTGTGCTGATTGGGGGGAATGCCTGTCTCCTGTCTGGTGAACCCTGTCATGTGGGTGTTACTGTGGCTAGCCTCCTAGACCTCAAAAACACACACACACACACACACACACACAAACACAAACACACACACACACACACACACACATACACACACACACACACACACACACACACACACACACAGACACACACTAACACACACACACACACACACACACACACACACACACACACACACACACACACAGACACACACGGCATGTCACGGCAGAGGCTATATCGAGCCTTCAGACATCATCACTGTCACTGATAAAACAGAATCATGTTGCCATAACTGTTTATTTTAATAACATTCTAATAACATCTCAAGTTTTTGTAGCATAACATTGAGGCATAGCAAGATGTCATGTCATTTTAAGTTCTGAAAACTGTCATGTCAGCAGTGTAACCTGATAGTATGATATGATTTGAGAATGTCGTGACAACTAATAACACTATGGTGTCATAATGTCTCGCTTATAGCATGGTTATGTCAGTGCTATTATGAAGTTTTCACGTTAAGTGTGACCCTCTTTTTTTCTCTTTTTGAAATCCCTTCAACCACAGCGACTGTAGGTATCTAATTTTGCTCTAAATAATGTGCCACATAGCTGTATGACATTTGCATTACAATCCAGAGAATGCCTTTGATTGTTAATTCCTCGTTCTCAGTTACCATAACACAGTGTGTAAAATGACACGAACAATGTGACATCTTCAGTGTGTCAACCCCAAACGCTTCACATAGTTTCAGTAATTTAGTTTTCTTTTGGGTTTTTGTTTGACATTGAAATTTCTTTGCATGTGTGGGCCAGTAATAGAGATTTTAGAGAGATTGTGTGTGTGTGTGTGTGTGTGTGTGTGGGTTTTTGCTGTTATGTAGGCATGTGGGAGCTATCTGTGAGTGTCTCTGTCGTGATATTGTGAGAACGAGAGCAAGATTTGTGTGTGTTTGTTCTTGTGTGTGAGCCTGTGAATGTTAGCGAGACACAGAGAGAGAGATTTGTGTGTGTTTGTTTATGCGTGTTTGTGTTTGTGTTCAGAAGTAGCATGGTAGTAATTAGAGTGAATGGTCCTAGCTTTATGATGCCGTTATGTCATGCAGCCTCTGGAGGCTCTGTGGCTGCTGTAGTGTGTGTGTGTGTGTGTGTGTGTGTGTGTGTGTGTGTGTGTGTGTGTGTATGTGCGTGTTTGTGTCTGTGTCTGTGTTTGTGTGTGTGCCTGTGTCTGTGTGTGTGTCTGTCGGTGTGTGTGTGTCTGTGTGTGTGTGTGTGTGTGTGTGTGTGTGTGTCTGTGACTGTGTCTGTGTCTGTGTGTGTGTGTGTGTGTCTGTGTGTGTGTCTGTGTGTGTGTGTGTGTGTGTGTGTGTGTGTGTGTGTGTGTGTGTGTGTGTGTCTGTGTGTGTGTGCGTGTGTGTGTGTCTGTGTGTGTGTGTGTGTGTGTGCGTGTGTGCGTGCGTGCGTGCGTGCGTGTGTGTCTGTGTGTGTGTGTGTGTGTGCGTGTGTGTGTGTGTGTGTGTGTGCGTGTGGGTGGCAGCCTCTGTCTTGGGCTCTGGGTCTAAGTCAGGGACCGCTACCCCTGGAATCTTAATGGCAGCTTTCATGTGGGTGGAACAGGCCTCACTGCCTGGTTAACACTGCATAGCTGGCACACACACACTCACGCATACACACACACACACACACACACACACACACACACACACACATACAAGCACACACACACACA
>NC_137910.1:1400939-1405939 GCF_963457725.1 Sprattus sprattus | reverse complement strand
TTACCAATACATCACAGGTCTCATCATGGTGTGGTCTGTCATAGTAATGTACTTTACTTTCATCTAATACGCATAAAATATGTCCATGTGTGTTTGTAAGAACTTTAGCGTAGCTATGTCAGTTATCCGACAGTGTCAAACATCGGCCATTCTGTTAAACAATCAAAATGCTAAGTTTAATAATTGATTAACAATATATAACTTCAGTTTAATAATGGATTCACATGACAACGTGACTGTTTGCCGATAACATACGGCGTCCGATAATTCACCGTTCCGATAATTCACGGTAGAACTGTTCCTTCAGAGTTGGTCTCACTTGTGTATCTAATTCTACACAGTGACACGATCACAGCCACAGTCACAATATGTCCTCTAGGATGCTAGGCACCCATTACTATATCATTATTGAGCTACCATTACTATATCATTATTGAGCACCCATTACTATATCATTATTGAGCACCCATTACTATATCATTATTAAGCACCCATTACTATATCATTACTGAGCACCCATTACTATATCCCTATTAAGCACCCATTACTATATCCCTATTAAACACCCATTACTATATCATTATTGAGCACCCATTACTATATCATTACTGAGCATCCATTACTATATCCCTATTAAGCACCCATTACTATATCCCTATTAAACACCCATTACTATATCATTGTCATTATCAAATTGTGCTTTTGGTTCATTTCTCAGCCTTTTCCTTATTCAGCTGCTGTTTCCAACATTTGTAAGAAATCAGATCTCACCCTAGACAGCCTACAACTCGACTACAATGGAATTGATATGGCAATTTGCAGCAGCATTTCACTCTACGCCAAAAAAGAAATCAAATAATAGGTATCTTCATGATGCATTGCAGGGACGTTTCAAGGAGTTGAAAACCTTCTGGGCTTAGTCCAGACCTGTAGTGGGTCAGGAAGCATCCTCCCCTGAGAAAGTTAGATTTTTTTTTATTTCTGGCAGCTAAATGCACCATTTTTCACTCAGCCTGAGACAGAAACAGCCTAAAGACAGCCCATGGCATGCCGACCTGCTGCTTGGACGACACACAGAGAACCCAAAACATACTTTTTTGTTCGTTTTTGATCAACGATATCATATTGTTTTTTCCGAGGGCTTTAATAAATGACAGATGAAGAGATTCAGGGCTGTTTTTATTATTATGATTTATTATTAATCTTATTTTTGTAGAGAAAGAAAGATCCAGGGCTCATCATAAAACATTCAGGTCTGTAGCCCCAGATGCCAATGATTCATTGTGTTTGATATTTGACCATTCCAGGATCGAGTTTTGTATTTGTACATATTCATACCATCAGAATGAATTTGACAACCTAGCTCCGAACAAAAACATACATTTAAGATGTCTTTGTGTTCTAACTGAAAGTGTTGAAAGGTATCCACTGCAAGATGAATCATCAGGTGCCACAAGAAACTGTGCTTATCCCATCCCCATACATCTGTATCTCTGCCTCCCTGCAGACATGTCATGAAATCATCAATCAGTCAAAGAGGGAGGTAATAGAAGTGCGTAGAAGCGGAAAAAAGAGTTTTCTCTCTCTGCTTTCACTTCCCATTAGATGTGAAGCTTTTAAATGCAGAGCTTCTTTAGACTGCAAATGATGCGTTACACCAGAGAAAATTACGGAAACACACAGAAACACACACACACACACACACACACACACACACACACACACACAAAGATTTACAATGGAAAAAACAAAGGGAAATGGTTGGGAATAATACATGAAAAAAAGTAAAAGTCAACTAAAATAGTGAGTGAAAACAAAAAAGAACTGTGAGACATAGAAGGGAGAGAAAGAAGAGTAAGACTGAGAGAGAGAGAGAAGAGTAAGACTGAGAGAGAGAAGAGTTAGACTGAGAGAGAGAAGAGTTAGACTGAGAGAGAGAAGAGTAAGACTGAGAGAGAGAAGAGTAAGACTGTGAGAGAGAGAGAAGAGTTAGACTGAGAGAGAGAAGAGTAAGACTGAGAGAGAGAGAGAAGAGTAAGACTGAGAGAGAGAAGAGTAAGACTGAGAGAGAGAGAGAAGAGTTAGACTGAGAGAGAGAAAGAAGAGTAAGACTGAGAGAGAGAAGAGTAAGACTGAGAGAGAGAGAGAAGAGTTAGACTGAGAGAGAGAAGAGTAAGACTGATAGAGAGAAGAGTAAGACTGAGAGAGAGAGAGAAGAGTTAGACTGAGAGAGAGAAGAGTAAGACTGATAGAGAGAAGAGTTAGACTGAGAGAGAGAAAGAAGAGTAAGACTGAGAGAGAGAAGAGTAAGACTGAGAGAGAGAGAGAAGAGTTAGACTGAGAGAGAGAAGAGTAAGACTGAGAGAGAGAAGAGTTAGACTGTGAGAGAGAAGAGTAAGACTGAGAGAGAGAGAGAAGAGTTAGACTGAGAGAGAGAAGAGTAAGACTGAGAGAGAGAAGAGTTAGACTGTGAGAGAGAAGAGTAAGACTGAGAGAGAGAGAGAAGAGTTAGACTGAGAGAGAGAAGAGTAAGACTGAGAGAGAGAGAGAAGAGTTAGACTGAGAGAGAGAAGAGTAAGACTGAGGGCCCTATCTTGCCGATCAGAAACGCAAGTAGGACGGCGCCAAGCGCAAGTAGCTGTGTGGGCGGCTCTATGGCGCAGTTGCTATTTTAACGGCGGAAAAAACACACTTGCGTCCAGCGCAAGTGTCAAAAGGGTTGGTCCAAAGGAGGTTACTCAGCCATAGGTGTGGTTTGGGCGTAATATGCAATAAACCAATCGGAGCGTCATTTCATATTCCCTTTAAGAGCGAGAAGCGCATAGTCCATAGCGGCTTGTTATTTTGATGGCGGAATTACCTGGTGGAAGACCGGAGAAGTTCACAGCCGAGGAGACCGACGTGAGATTTACACCAATTTTTTGGCAAGCCATATATAATTACAAGGAAAATAAAGTATTTACCACTTGAGGAAATCATTGTGAAATCCATATCCAAGATATTTTAAAAATAAGCATACATGTAGCCTACACATTGACCCAAATGATTCAGGTTAATTGAAGCTGCGTGACATTTGATTTATTTTATGGCTTTGTAAAAAGCCGGGAGATAGATATATATGGGGATGCGAGAAACCCTCCAAAAGTAAGCAAAGTCAAGCAAGCATGTCAAGATATTGCCGTGATTGTTTCTGCAACGGGGCACCCGAAAACGTTGCCGAAAACGCTATAATGACGTCCGGAGACGTGGGACATCCAAGCTGGAAGGTAACACACGTTCTCGTGCCTTCACGGGAGGTGGATCTGCCTCGACCCAGGATCTGACGGCAGCAGAGGACATCGCCACGTCTACCCTCACGCCTGAAAGCGTGCAGGGATTTGGAGGCATGGAAATCGGCACCCAAGCCAGTGCACCAGCTGACCAAACCCAAGGTACATAAATAAAGTCCACATACACAGAGATGAGTTTACAAGATTTATAATAATACTGGCATTAAATAAATGCAACAAAGCCATACAATAAATCAAATGTCACGCAGCTTCAATTAACCTGAATCATTTGGGTCAATTGTGTACGCTAGATGTATGCCTAGTTTTTAAATGTCTTGGATACGGATATCAAAATTATTTCCTCATGTGGTAAATACTTTATTTTCCTTGTAATTATATATGGCTTGCCAAACAATTGGTGTAAATCTCTCGTGAAGACGACAGAAGTAAAGTGCAGCCTAAAGGTCCTATACTGTGCGGGCAAGCACATGCGCCCTTAAAATAGCGTTCTGAATACGCGTTACAGACTTTAGACATTGCGCCTCACATTAGACCAGCTTTTTTTTGGTCAATGGCGCACGGCGCACGGCGTTGTTTTGAAACTGCAAAATACCACTTGCGCCAGAGAAACGCCTTCTCTGTTCCGCCCCCGCCCATGTCGACGCAAGTTCATTTCGAAGCGCGCCTCTGGAGGGAAAATCGCGCTGTGCGCCGGGTGCAAGATAGGAATGATACATGCGTCGGTGACAATGTCAATTGCGCTGGGTGCAAGATAGGGCCCTGAGAGAGAGAAGAGTAAGACTGAGAGAGAGAGAGAAGAGTTAGACTGAGAGAGAGAAGAGTTAGACTGAGAGAGAGAGAGAAGAGTTAGACTGTGAGAGAGAGATAAGAGTTAGACTGAGAGAGAGAAGAGTTAGACTGAGAGAGAGAGAAGAGTAAGACTGAGAGAGAGAGAAGAGTAAGACTGAGAGAGAGAAGAGTAAAACTGAGAGAGAGAAGAGTTAGACTGAGAGAGAGAAGAGTTAGACTGAGAGAGAGAGAGAAGAGTAAGACTGAGAGAGAGAGAAGAGTAAGACTGAGAGAGAGAAGAGTAAAACTGAGAGAGAGAAGAGTTAGACTGAGAGAGAGAAGAGTTAGACTGAGAGAGAGAGAGAAGAGTTAGACTGAGAGAGAGAAGAGTTAGACTGAGAGAGAGAGAGAAGAGTTAGACTGTGAGAGAGAGAGAAGAGTTAGACTGAGAGAGAGAAGAGTTAGACTGAGAGAGAGAGAAGAGTAAGACTGAGAGAGAGAAGAGTAAAACTGAGAGAGAGAGAGAAGAGTTAGACTGAGAGAGAGAAGAGTAAGACTGAGAGAGAGAGAGAAGAGTAAGACTGAGAGAGAGAGAAGAGTAAGACTGAGAGAGAGAGAGAAGAGTAAGACTGAGAGAGAGAAGAGTAAGACTGAGAGAGAGAAGAGTAAGACTGAGAGAGAGAGAGAAGAGTAAGACTGAGAGAGAGAGAGAAGAGTTAGACTGAGAGAGAGAGAGAAGAGTAAGACTGAGAGAGAGAGAGAAGAGTAAGACTGAGAGAGAGAGAGAAGAGTTAGACTGAGAGAGAGAAGAGTAAGACTGAGAGAGAGAGAGAAGAGTTAGACTGAGAGAGAGAAGAGTTAGACTGAGAGAGAGAGAGAAGAGTAAGACTGAGAGAGAGAGAAGAGTAAGATATATATATATATAAAAGATATATATAAAAG
>NC_137910.1:1370939-1378439 GCF_963457725.1 Sprattus sprattus | reverse complement strand
AGTAAAAAACCGTGGAGTCCAGGAACTGGAACCAAGGAAAATCAAAGACGGATTAAAATCAAATAACAAACCAACTCTTATTTTGTTACCTACGCATCACCTGCAACAGGGAAAAGATGGCGGAGGAGCTGAAGATGGAGAGAACAGTGGCGAAGAGAGCATTTTCTCGTCTGGCCAACAGCTTGCAGAGGACCTACGAGGATCTCTCTGAGCGGGAGCTTGAAAATGGGTTTAATGCACTCTCTAAAGCTGCTGAAAAAGTCTTGGAGGTAAATGATGACCTGGAAGCCAAGCTTATTGCTGACAAAGAGGCGGAGCTGGGCTCTGAAGAAGAAGCAGTGTTAACAGAACAGCAAAAGGCCGATCTGACAAACACTGCCATTGAAAGTGCATCTAAATTGAAGGAAATCAAACATCTCGTCCAAAACGTACTGTGGTCCAACTCTGGCGCCAATGAGGTTCTCACATCACTGGAAGTCGCAGAGTCAGAGTGCAAGCGCACTGCTGCAGTAGACCGAAGTACGAAACAAGAGGCCTATGACTTCATGCTCAACCACTTGCAAGACCTCACAAAGACGGCAAAAGGACTGCATGATCGCTGGAAGCGATGGATTCCATCGGATCAGAAAAGAGTCATCCAAGACCGACTTAGAGAGCTAGACCTCACAGTTCCTGTGCTTGTGTCTATGAAGGCTGAATTCATACAGGTAAAGCTGAAAGAAGAGGATAAAAGACAGACGTGGACTGCCCCCCTAAATACTCCCATGCCCACAATCAGGTTAAAGCCAATAGCTCTCCCCAAGTTCTCTGGCGTTAAACGAGACTTCCATAGATGGAGGAAAGATTGGGAAGCGCTGCAAAGGCAAAGTGAACCCACAGGCTCAAGAGAGGTGAAGAAATTCCAGTTGCTGGACAGCCTGGATGAAAGAATCACCAGAGACCTCAGGCTCACCACCTACAACACCGCAGAAGACGTTTTCCGTGTCCTTGGAAATCGCTATGGAAACCAAACCGCCATCGCCATTGAAATTGTGGAAGAGTTGCAGAAAATGCCAGCTGTTAAGAGTCACCAACCACGAAAGATAGTGGAATTGATTCAAGCAGTTGAAAAGGCATTGCAGGATTTGAGTGACCTGGGAGACACAGGGGCAATCAAGAATCCGTTGGTCACAAAGTCCATCGAATGTAAGCTTCCTGAAAATCTGAAGAAGGAATGGCTTGTCTATGTGGCTGATAGTCAGAATGCTGTGTTCCCAGACAACAGATTTGACAGTCTGTTGGCATTCCTGAAAGAGCAAGAGTTCATTTACGAGCAACTTGAGCAACTGATGGATGAGGAACCAAGAAAAGAAGCAAGATCCGATTCAAGACACGCCACAACAAGAGCCACAAGGTCTGATGGTGCCCAGGCAGGATGTGTCATCTGTGGTGATGAGAAGCACAGAGCAAAGCTGTATTTCTGCAAACAGTTTCGAGCCCTAAAGCCAGCAGAGAGGAATGCTGCCGTAAAGGAGCTAGGGGCATGTGAGAGGTGCCTCGAAATCCATGATGACTTGGCATTCTGCAAACCCACCTTTCTCTGTAAGCATCCAGACTGCAAAGATGGTCGTGATCATCACTACTACCTGTGTCCAAATGCTGATGAAAGAAGCAGTGCTGTCCAGAACAGGGGTAGACGCCATTCTGGGGAAGCAAAGAAAAAGTACACTGCTGATCAGGAGGACTTCATAAGAAAACTCTCCCCAGAACTTGCAAAACAGTGTCGGGATGCCTTCTCGAATGCCGCCTCAAAGACCCTCAGCACAGTCACCAAGCCATCAAGCCTTCTCGTTGAAGGTGGTCTACAAGAGTTCCCGGTCATAATGATGCTCCTTGAAGTAACAGCCAATGCTGGACAGAAGATCGGGACCTTAATCGACCTGGCATCGGACACGAACTATATCACCCACAAAGCTGCAAGCAAGCTGAACCTCAGAAGCGAGGAAATCACTCTTGTCGTCCATGGGGTTGGGGGGATGAAGGTTCACGTGGAAACGAAGAGGTACCTGTTGAAGATCAGAGTGGAGACTCCCAGAGGAACCCTTCAATCCCACCAGTTGATTTGCTACGGACTGGACAACATTGCAGATGTCTACAAGGGCGTAACCGCGAGACAACTGCAAAAGTTCTTTCCTGACATCCCAGCCGATGACCTCACAAGACCCAAGGAGATAAGCTTGCTGATTAGTCACAGAGAGGGTAAGCTGGCACCTCAGCGAATTCGAGTTGTCGGAGACCTTGTGCTGTGGGACGGACCGTTGGGGAAGACCGTTGGAGGGACTCACCCAGACCTGTTTGAGAGTATCGCCGTGTCAGCCCACGCATCCAACACTCACTTCGCCAGGTCAATGAGGACCGCCGCCAGTAAATATGAGGAACTCCCCGCCGGGATCTCAAAGCAGCAGCAAACAAACAGTCGTATCTGCCATGACATCCAGGAGTCAACCACCTTCACAACTGGGCAAGACTTCCTGGAATGGTGGAGATGGGACAGTATTGGCGCTGCCTGCGATCCAAGGTGTGGGGGCTGTCGATGTGGAAACTGCCAGCCAGGTGGGAAAGAGATGACCCTTGCTGAGGAACGGGAACTCGAGGTAGTGAGAGACGGACTCACGTACGTCGCAGGTGACTGCCATAGCAAGGATCCGCATTGGCATGCCAAGTACCCCTGGATAGAAGACCCAATTTCACTCCCGAACAACAGGGGAGCTGTTGAGGCCACTTTCCTCAGAACAGAAAAACATCTTGCCAAAGAGCCCAAATGGAAAGCTGCCTATGCTGCCCAAGTCCATGACATGGTCGCTAGAGGTGCTGCAATGAAGCTCTCCAAAGATATGATTACCAACTGGACCGGGCCAGTATGGTATGTCAGCCACCTCATCGCTCCAAATCCACACTCGATCACGACACCAGTGAGGCTCGTCTGGAACAGCAGCCAGAAATTCAGAGGTGTGAGCCTGAATGACATGCTGATGAAAGGTCCAGACGTCCTCAACCCGATCCGTGCAGTCCTCCTGAAGTTCAGAGGTGGGGTGTACGCTGCTTTGGGTGACATAAAAAAGATGTACAACTCTGTGTGGCTTGAGGATCGTGAAGTGCACCTCCACAGATTCCTGTGGCGAGACTCTGAGGATGAGGAGCTGGGAGAATATGCTGTCACCAGGGTGAACATTGGAGACAAGCCAGCAGGATGCATCGCACAGCTTGCAATGCGAGAGACCTCCAACCTCCCTCAGTTCATGCACCTTGAGGAGGAGCGCCGGGTACTCCAGCAGGACAGCTATGTCGATGATGTCCTGACATCGGAAAATGACCTTGACCGCCTGAGAGCCATCACTGCAAACGTGGAGAGCATCCTGAAGGCTGGAGGATTTCAGCTCAAGCCGTGGGTATTCTCTGGGCAAAGTGGGAGGCAGGACGAGCCAGACAACAGAGCAAGAGCCAAAGAGGGAACCTTGGTCCTCCCAAATCAAATGGGTGATGACGACAATAAGGCTCTCGGCCTTGGCTACATTGTTGGGGAAGACAGGCTTCATGTCATGACTTCCATAAATTTTTCAAAGAGGAAGCAAAAGATGCGGCTTGGTCAGAACCTCCTGCAAGAACAGGTTAGGCCTCAGACTCCCAATCCCCTGACAAGAAGAGAGTTGCTCAGTCAGGTGGCTGGATTGTATGACCCAAGTGGCCTGGTGACGCCTGCAAAGCAGAAGGGAGCTATCCTGGTGCGCCAAGCATTCCAAGAGGCCAAAAACAAAAGTTGCCCAGCTAAAGACACATGGGACACAGCGCTCTCAGAGGGCCTCAGGGAAGATGCAATTGAGCTTTTTGAACAGTATGTCCAGCTCGGCAAGGTCAAATTCACCAGGGCTCTAACTCCTTCATGCCATACCGGTAAGCCGTGGGCAGTTACATTCTCAGATGGGAGCGAGCATGCCTACGGAGCAGTGATGTATCTGAGGTGGAGCTCTGATCAAGGCCCCATCATCAAGCTGGTGGAGTCTAAAGCCAAATTAACCCCTTTGGATCAGAAGGGCGATGCTGTGAAATCAGAGGTATGTGGAGCAGTGTTTGCGTCCCGCCTGAAGAGGTACTTTGAAAAGCACAGCCAAATCAAAGTTGAGAAGTGGTTCCATCTTGTCGACAGCCAAACCGTTCTTGGCGCAATCCAAAGAGAGAGCTATGGCTATCAAACTTTCTTTGCAAATCGGATAGGAGAAATCCAAAGCAACTCACAAGTCCAGGACTGGTGGTGGATCCCTGGTCCGCAGAACATTGCAGACCTAATCACGAGAGGAAGCGGCCCCAAACAACTTGATGAAGACTCAGAGTGGCAGAATGGTCCAGAGTTCCTGAGCCTTCCTGTGTGTGAGTGGCCGATCAAATCTGCAAAAGAAATTGCTACTGCTGCCAGAGAGAGCATCAACAAGCTGCAAAAGAAAGCCTTTGTCGCTGCTCTGACGAGGGCCCAGGCAATGGGACCAGAACGGAAAGGGGACCATGTCCAAGTAGATCAACAGAGACCACCCGCAGGGTCAGCAATCCAAAGCCTTGTGGACATCAAACGGTTCAGCAGCCTTACCAGACTTGTTAAGACCATTGCTTGGATCTGGAGAGCAGCTAGAAGGTTCCTTAGACCAAACCGGATCCCGAATAGACCAAAGTGGGAGGCAGTCCATTTAACCGGAGTCGTCTCTGTCCAAGAAAGGAAAGATGTGCTGCGAGACCTTTTCCTCGCTGCACAAGAGGGCGCAAATTTCCCAAGCACTACAACAGACAGGCTTGTGGTCTATAAAGAGGACTCTGGGCTCTTTGTCTGTGGTGGAAGAGTGCAGGGCTTCAAAGAAGACAGTGTCGCCATTCCCCTCTTACCTTGTGACTCATGGGTGTCTACATTGCTAGCTCGAGAGTCTCATGGTGAGGGTCATGACGGAGTGGCTGGGACCCTGCTCAAGATGAGAAGGAAGGCCTGGGTTGTAAGAGGAAGGAGAATAGCCCAAAAAGTCGTTGACAGCTGCCTGGTCTGCAGGAAGGCAAAAGCAAGAAAGTGCCAACAAGTGATGGGTGATTTGCCGCCTGAGAGGACTGAACCTGCAGCACCTTTTGAGTACACCTCTGTGGACCTTTTTGGACCCTTCCAGGTGAATGATGATGTCAAGAGAAGAGTGACTCTGAAGGTGTGGGGTGTGGTCTTCTGCTGCATGGCCAGCAGAGCCATCCACACTGAACTGGCAAACTCTGTGTCCACTGAAGCGTTCCTGATGGCCTACCAAAGGTTCACAGCAATCCGGGGGCATCCAAGAAAGATCTGGTCAGACCCGGGTACCAACTTCATAGGTGCAAAGCCGGCCCTGGAAGAACTGTACAGATTCTTGGATAGCCAGAATAAAGCTGCCTTGGAGGAGACTGCTGCAAGGAATAGAACCGTGTGGGAGTGGAAGATCCATCCTGCTGATTCCCCACACAGAAATGGTGCTGCAGAAGCCGCTGTGCGCATTGTAAAGAAGGCGCTCCAGAGTCTTGGGAAGGAGTCTGGATTGAGTTACAGTGAGTCTCACACAGCCCTGTACTTGGCAGCCAACCTTGCGAATGAGCGTCCAATTGATGCAAAGATGCAGAGCCGGGAAGACTGTATTCAATATGTAACACCAAATTCCCTCTTGCTTGGACGAGCTTCTCAAAGTGGAGACGTCAAGACCTTTGACTTTACTAGATACCCTTACAAGAGGCTCAGAGCGATGCAATCGGAAGTGACCAAGTTCTGGAAGAGCTGGAGTCAGCTGGCTGGCCCCAACCTTTTCGTGAGAAGCAAGTGGCACATCACAGAGAGAAATGTCGCTGTTGGGGACATCGTCTGGCTGTGTGACCAAAACGCAATGAGGGGACAGTTCAAGCTTGGCAGAGTCATCAGCACGAATCCAGACGGCAAAGGCATCGTGAGGGATGTGAATGTCAGGGTCTTCCCAAGCTACAGTGTTCCTGTGATTAGACCTGGAAGTGCGAATAAACCAAAAACTGATGGGCCAAACTTGAAGGTCCAAGCTACTATCCTTCACAGAGATGTCCGGCGACTGGTCGTTCTGTTGCCTGTTGAAGAACAGAGTAGTTCACTGAATGTAGACGAACCATTTCCCAATTGAGTTTGACTTTGAGGTGGCGACCTTCCCAGTATGTCTACCGGAAAGATCGAGTGGGAGGTGTCGAGTCAAACTGTGGTTTTATTTTTACTTTGGGGTTTAAGAAAATACACTGAAAATAAAAAGAAATTAACGGAAAAAAATAGTAATTTCATTTTAAATTGGGAGCGGAAGGACTCACCAGCTCAACTACTGGTTGACGCAAAGTTATAACCAACGCATCAAGACGCTACGTCATACACGCGACGCAGACACGAGCAGCAGGTGTTTTAACTGAGCTTCAAGGAGGCACGAGAGAGCTGTTAGAAAACCACAGCAAATGCATGTAATAAAAACTCTTGTACTACTGAACATCTTTGAAATCTGGAGAGGCAGCCGGTAAGAGAATGTAGCCTACTTCCGATCTTTTCCATCAAAGTCTGCCGCTGCTCCGGTAACGTTGATTGTGCTATTAATAGCTTTGAACCGCAGCATTCGTTGCAAGTGGGGATGCTAATGTTGTCTGCCTACCGTGAACTGTAAATTAAGTTAGAAACCTGTTAGAGATTAAGTTGTCACCTGTTAGGGATAAGGTGATGGTGAGGCTGCAGTAGCCATTTTGGTATAAGTGATGGTTTATGCAGTACTTTACTATTGAAGGTTAAACAGTTAAGAAACGTAATTGCTGCAGTTTGCTTGTACCAATTTCTGCGTTGTTTTGTGTACATTTTTAAGTTGGTTAAAATTAGACTTTTACAATTCCAGTATATTTTGTACAAGAATTTATATTTGAACAAATCAATCATTTTGCACATGTTGGTGTCAGTTTACTGTTGTGTGTATTGCTGATATTTATGTGTGTTTTCTATGTTTCTGTTTGTCCTTAAAGGTTTTTTACCTAAAGGTTAATGGCAAGAAAAAATAGCGAGCTACTGTTTAACTGAAAATAAAAAGGAAACAAAAGTGAAAACGTAGCTACTGCCTGGGACTCAAGTCATTACTTTTGAGTGGAATCCAGTTTCCCAAAAACCTCCAATAGATGTCAGGTCCTCTTTCAAGTTGGGGAAAAAGTACAAAGCAGCAAAAAACACGGACAACTTGACACACACAAACACACACACACACACACACACACACACACACACACACACACACACACACACACACACACACACACACACTCAAACATACACACAGTGTAAAATTCCCTTTGATGTCTTTTTACAGTTGTAGCATTCAGCTGAATGTTACTCTTCTGCCAAGAAATCTGGTCTTTCCATGTGAAACCCACAGCGCTGTAAGGTCAAGTCTTCCTCCCTCTTTCATTTATAATCACTGTAAGGTACTT
>NC_137910.1:1353439-1355939 GCF_963457725.1 Sprattus sprattus | reverse complement strand
CACACCGTGCCTGTGTGCAAATACACATACTCAACAACCTCAACAGAATAGAAATAGGATACTAGAATAGAAATAGAGATAATAGAAAACTTTCTCTGAAATGTACAAGATAAAGGGGTGACAAATGTAACAGACCTTTGTTTGTATACACAATGCATTCAGTAATACAAAATGCAGCAAGTCATGAAGAAACCAAGTAACACCACAATGCATTTTCTCAACAAAATAACACAAATGCGTTAGCATTATATCAATGGAATATTGAAGAGAGCACATACTGTCATTGATAGATAGATGGATGCTTTATCAATCTCGAGGAAAAACTTAAAAACATTCCGCCCGAACAGGGACTTGAACCCTGGACCCTCAGATTAAAAGTCTGATGCTCTACCGACTGAGCTATCCGGGCTCTATTAGACGGAAAAACAGAACGACTTCTTCTCCTCTTGCACTCAATTTACTTTTGTTGACAAAAAGTTGAATGCCCTTCTCACTTTGTGAGTGTGAATGTGCTACACTATGATCATTCCAACAAAAATGCCGATAAATGTTAATTTTGTGGCGTTCTGTTCTGCTATATTACTGAAAGGGATTTAGTACAACACATTCTCTATGACTCAGCAAGTTACAGAAAGCGTTCCGTCCACGTAAGAAAATGCTGCTTGAACGTTTCCTAGACGTTAATGTTTGTACGAAATACAAAATAGTACAAAATAAATTATTTCCATAGGCTATATTACTGTTGTTAGTATGACGTGCACCAAAGGACTTTGGTCCGCTATATTTCGTAAATCAGCAGGTTACACAATGGATTCCGTGCACAAAGGCAACGGCTGCTTGAACTTTCTGAGAAGTCAGTGTTTTGATAAAGTACGGAATTAATTATGTCCGTAAGCTATATTACTGAAAGTATGATGTGCACGAAAGGTGCTTGGTCTAATATTTATATATAACATTCTGTCAGCAGGTTCTGAGTGCATTCTGTCCGCGAGAGCAAAGGCTGCTTAAACTTTAATGGACTTTTTAACGGACATTGGCGCCTACAAAATGAAATACAATGTCCACACATCAGTTTGGAGGATTGAACTGACTTCTAATTGTGCCTCTTTTTCTCACAGTTTTTCTCTTCTCTTTCTTTTGTCTCTCCCCCTCTATCCTGGCCGTTCCCATGGAGCATGGGTGTGTGTGTGTGTGTGTGTGTGTGTGTGTGTGTGTGTGTGTCCCATGGAGCATGGGAGCTGCAGAAGGCTGTTTATTTGACCATAGTCTCGGTCCCTGAACAGGAAACAGCAGGAAAAAGTGTGTATACACAAACTGGGTCTGTGCTTGTGTGTCTCTCTCTCTCTGTGTGTGTGTGTGTGTGTGTGTGTGTGTGTGTGTCCTGAAATCTGACAACCTCTCTTTGTTGAACCTTGAGTTCCTTTTAGCACATAATGAAGACCAAGCTCTGGTAAAGATGTTCCCTTTGTCTATCACACACACACATACACACGCATAATCACACTCATAATCACACACAGCACCCATACACACACACTGCTGCTCAACAGACGCCTCAGTCATTCTGCTGACCAGTTAGGGGTCAGCAGGTCAAAGGTCAAAGGGTAAAGGTCATGCTGCTTAATGTTCCACCAGGGCAGTCTTTTCAGTCTTTCACTCCCACCCCCCTATTCCCTCTCTCTGACTTTCTCTAGTTTCCACCTCTCTCTTTCTCTGTCACACACACACACACACACACTTTTTCCCTCTCTGCTTCTTCCTGACATTCCTTTCTCCATGTTCGTCGTGCCTCGCTGACTCCTTTCTCTGTGTTTGTGCTGCTGCCACAGTACTTCTGTGATGTGAGGAGCTGTGGCGGTTGAAGGTTGCAGTGGAGTGGACACACACACACTACTGAAATCAAACCACACGCGAGAAGCTCTGCTTAGTGGTCCTAACACTGGATTAGTGTGCAGAAGCTAGCTGGTTTAGACAGCACTAAAGTATGTGCTATTTCTTCTGATGTTTTTTTTTTTGTGTTCAAACAAGTCTTGTTTCTGCTTTGTTTTCTGTGTGTGTGTGCGTGTGTGTGTGTGCGCAATGTGTACAATCTATCTATGTGTGTGTGTGTGCGTGTGTGCTTGCATGCGTGTGTGTGTGTATATGTCTGTCTGTTTGACTAATGACTTGTGGTTTTCCTATAGGAACTCAATCGCTGGCTATGCATGTGTATTTAGATGTAAAATAAACATGTGCTTGTCCACACAAATGTCATCATATATTTTGTCCTTACTTAACTGGAAAGGAGACATTATGTCCATGCGGTTTGATTCTGTAATCATGATGAAATAGAACAAATAGAGTCAGCCATAAAATGTCCATGACACATTGATTTTTATTTCAATATAAAAAAATATCAATTTCATGATCAAGATTATATACAACATGTTCACATTCAAGATAGGAAACAATGTTTTTTTTTCATCTTGTCTTTCCCTCCATCATTCAATTGTTCTTTCTC
>NC_137910.1:1338439-1343439 GCF_963457725.1 Sprattus sprattus | reverse complement strand
GGGGGGGGGGGGGGGATCTGGAATCCGGCCCTGATCTGGCCCTGTTCTGGCCCTGACCTGGCACAGAATCAGATCCAACCCCGCCTCTCCTGCTATCTGGACCTAAATAAGAAATTAGCTCTGTCTATATTTGCCGTATTTAGCTCTGATTTGAGTTCATTTGTTGGAAGAGTCACAGCATGTTCATGGAAATTAGATGCACCGGCATACTTTTACAGAAAATCTGTCTGAAATTAAAACTCTTTCATCAAAATTGAACCTAGCAAAAACTTACAAAGAAAATCTTCTTTTTTGTGTCAACGTGATAAGCAGTTATACTTGATGTTTACTAGCCCAGTCCTACTGAAGAGGCTGGAAGGAAAGAGTTAACCAATCACAGACACTGGCTCTAGAGCTGCTCAGATAGCCCCTGACTCACATCTGGGGCACATCTGGCCTGGATCTGGCTCACATCTGGCCTGGATCTGGCCTGGATCTGGCCTGGATCTGGCTCACATCTGGCCTGGATCTGGCCTGGATCTGGCCTGGATCTGTCAACTCAGGGCCAGATGTGTTCCAGAGGGGGTTTACTGTGGAGCCTCACACATCTGTCAGCAAGCATCTGGGCCTGCCGCTACAGACTAGCAGTGGAGCGAAGATGGATAAAGAGAGAGAGAGACACAGAAGGCCAAGAAGGGAGGGAGAGAAATGGGGAGTGAGGAAGAGAGGGAGAGAGAGACACAGCAAAAGAGAAAACAGAGAAAGACACCGAGAGAAGGAATGGCAGAACGAGGGAAAGGGAACACTCTCGCTCTCTCTCTCTCTCTCACTTACTGCCTTGCACCAAATAAGGGATTACAATAGCTATAACTCTCCTGAGAGGTGCACACACACACACACACACACACACACACAGGCACATACACAAACCACCCCCTCACTTGGTTATATAAATTATAATCAGTTTAATCCCATTTCATTTGTCCTGAGAACACCAGAGCTGTGCTCTACTCTCTCTCTCTCTCTCTCTCTATATATATATATATATATATCTCTCTCTCTCTCTTTCACACACACACACACACACACACACACACACACACACACACACACACACACACACACAGACACACCCACACACCCACATACTCTTTTGGGCCATATACGGCCATAATTCCTGCTCCATTATAACATAGATCAGACCATCTGAGCTACATACAGCCGAGTGCTGATAACAGCAGTCTGGGCGATGTCAAGTGTGTGTGGGTGTGCGCGCGTGTATGTATGTGTGTGTGTGTGTGTGTGTGTGTGTGTGTGTGTGTGTGTGTGTGTGTGTGTGTGTGTGTGAGATAGCCGATGTAAGGCCAGTGGTGGGAATGCGAGTGGGATGCCATTCCATCTCTAATCACTTTAAAATGTTATCGAAAACACTGTGTGAAGATGTGTGTTTGTGTGTGTGTGTGTGTGTGTGTGTGTGTGTGTGTGTGTGTGTAGATATGTGTTTGTGTGTGTGTGTAAGGGGAAGAAAGATAAGTGGGGACACATATCATCTATAAGAGGTGAATTTGAAAAGAGAGGGATTCTTACATAACCCGACTGAGCCAGTAGGCTGGGACACTTGACACTTTTCGCTCACTTGGTTAAGAAAAGGTATTTGTATTGCCGCTTTTAAAATACTCACCAGATGTGTGTGTCTGAGAGGTATTCTGAAGGTAGAGTCCATTCGTGTAGAGCTGCAGCACATTCTCAAGATGCACCTGTGTCTCATCGATACCCCAGGTGAGCTCCCCTGTAACACACGATACACACAATTTTACATAACGTCAGGGTGATCACACACACACACACACATGCAGAGAGAGGCAGAAAGAGAGTGAGAAACATATTTTAGGTTCACAGTTTAAAACAACACACAAACATACACACACATACCGGACAGCCCTGTTTAGCAGAGTATGCGCCCAGTATTTTGCTGGCCAAATTGGTTGATTGAATTTCAACTGTGAGTCCACATGAAACAAAGTCTAGTGCAAGTCTAGTGCAGACTGTAGTCTCCAGGAGACAGACAGACCACCCTCATGCCAGCCAATGAGGCCAGCTCAGTGAAGTACAGAGGAGACAGACAAACCAAATCTGTGTCACACGTTGCCAAAGACACAACATAGACACGCCTGGATGGCAGTCAATGTCTAAGCATCAGCAGCAGCAGCAGCAGCCAATCAACAGTGAGGCCACAAAGAAAGAAGCGACTCTGATAGGATGTGTTGTGAAGCCCCTCCCTCCCCTGAGATGACCCGCAGCGTCATGGCGTTTTGTGTTCCTGAGGGACAGATCTCAAACAGCCAGAGCCATGCTGACAGCATCATACCCTCACCCTCATCACACCCACAGGAGAGAGAGAGAGAGAGAGAGAGAGAGAGAGAGAGAGAGAGAGAGAGAGAGAGATACATATGTGCCATATACATCCCACCAATAGAATCTCCCTACTTTGAGGAGGAATACATGAGCAACCTCTACACAGACATCAGCCATTTCCAGGCCCAGGGAAATGTGATGATATGTGGGGACCTAAATGCTAGGACTGGGTGCGAAGAAGATCATATAGACCCTCACGGTAACAACCATGTGTTTGGTCAAAACAACCTCTACCTTACACCAAACCTCCCCCAGAGAAACAGCCTTGACCGTACAGTAAATAAAAATGGCAAAGAGTTAGTGCACCTCTGTCGAGCCTTAGGTTTGTATATGCTTAATGGCAGGATCAGAGGGGACTCTTTAGGGAGGTTCACGTATTGTTCAGCTCTTGGAGCTAGTGTAGTTGACTATGCAATTACTGACATGGACCCCAACTCCTTCAGAGCATTCACTGTCAGGCGGCAATCTCCACTATCAGATCATAACCAAACTAATATCTTTCTCAAAATCACACAGCAGCTCAAAACAGAATCCAGCAAGCTATTCCGTCTCAAAGGGACATATAGATGGACTCAAGACAGCCCAGAAAACTTTTTAAATGCCCTAAATTCCTCCAAATTAAAACAATGCATTGCATACTACAACTCAAAGTGTTTTGAGATTAGCAAAACTGGTATTAATGAAGCCACAAATGAACTAAACAAAATATTTCTGAAGGCAGCGAATGCAGCAGGCATGCAGAAGCCTAACAGAAATCGAGCAAAGAACAAAACTGAGGAAAAATGGTTTGACAAAGAGTGTAAACAACTCAGGACTGAAGTGAGACATATTTCCAACCAAAAGCATCACCAGCCCGAAAATACAAATATTAGAAAAAACTACCATGAAACTCTCAAACACTATAAAAGGCTGCTGAGAAAGAAAAAACAAAACCAAACCAACAAAACCCTCAACAAAATTGAAGAATCTATAGAAAATAATCAATTTTGGGAGATGTGGAAAGGTCTGAATAAAGCAAAACCACAAAATCTACCGATTCAAAATGGTGATGTCTGGAAAAAACACTTTGAAAATTTGTATACAGACATCCAACCTCAAGATCTAAATTCTAATTACGAAAAAACCATGGAAAAATTACAATCGCTTGAAAAGACAATTAAAGACAACCAAAACGCCCTTGACTTCCAAATTACACAATTTGAACTTGAATCTAAAATTAAAAAACTCAAAACGAAAAAATCCTGCGGCCCTGATCACATCAGAGGAGAAATGATTAAAAACAGCACCCCTGAACTGCAAAGGGCTATCCTCAAACTGTTCAATCTCATCTTAACCTCTGGCTGTTTTCCTGACATCTGGAGCCAAGGGTATATTACACCCATCTATAAAAGTGGAGATAAACTAGACCCCAATAATTTCAGAGGCATCTGTGTGAACAGTAGTCTGGGGAAGGTGTTTAGCAGCATCATCAATGAACGAATAGCAGCATTCCTTAAGGAGCACAATGTCCTCAGCAAAGGTCAAATTGGATTTCTTCCAAGTTACCGCACTACGGACCACATTTACACTCTACACACCCTAGTAACTAAACATGTAAACCAAACACAAAAAGGAAAAATATTTGCTTGTTTTGTTGATTTCAAAAAAGCATTTGATTCAATCTGGCATGAAGGACTATTTTATAAACTTCTACAAAGCGGTGTAGGGGGTAAAGTTTACCAACTAGTTAAGGAAATGTACTCTGAAAACAGAAATGCTGTGAAAATTGGTGACAAAATTACAGAATACTTCACCCAAAAAAGAGGGGTGAGGCAGGGCTGTAGCCTCAGTCCAACTCTGTTCAATATTTACATCAATGAGTTAGCGGTACAGTTGGAACAGTCTACAGCTCCTGGCCTTACCCTAAAAGACAAAGAAATTAAATTCCTCCTCTATGCAGATGACCTGGTGCTGATGTCTCCCACTGCACAGGGACTACAACAGCACCTGGACCTGCTAGAGAAATACTGTCAGCAATGGGCCCTGACAGTAAACCTAAAAAAGACAAACATTATGGTATTCCAAAAGAAGCCCAGATGTCAGGAACACAGATACCATTTTAATCTAGGCAGCACCGCCCTAGATCACACGATGCAGTACACTTACCTTGGCTTGATTATAACTGCATCAGGGAGTTTCAGCATGGCAGTGAATGCACTAAAAGAAAAGGCTCGCAGAGCACTATATGCAATAAAAAGAAACTTCTGGAACATAAACATACCAATTCAAGTTTGGTGCAAAATCTTTGATTGTGTAATCCAGCCCATTGCGCTGTATGGAAGTGAGGTATGGGGTCCACTCAGTGAGCATAGCTACACTAGATGGGACAAACATCCTATAGAAAGCTTACATGCAGAGTTCTGCCGATTGATCTTAAAAATCCAAAAGAAAACACCAACAAATGCATGCAGAGCAGAACTAGGCAGATTCCCATTGGCCATCAACATGCAAAAAAGAGCCCTCAAATTCTGGATACATTTACAAACAAGTCCCACTGACACACTGCACTTTAATGCAGTAAAAACTCAAGATCTGAACCCTGAAAAGAGTCCTCTAAGTCAGCTTGT
>NC_137910.1:1318917-1321417 GCF_963457725.1 Sprattus sprattus | reverse complement strand
GAGGTGCCCCGCCCTGTCATCTCGCCCAGGGCTGAACGAGAGGATTTCAAAACCGACCTACCGCAACTTTCCGACTGACACGTACGCTACCCAGAGAGAGCGTCCAGGACGCTTAGCCAAATCAGCGCCCGGGAGAGAGAGAGACGGAGAGGGGGAAGAGAGGGGGAAGAGAGGGCTGCAGAGACAGTGCCAGAGAGCGAGAAAGAAAGGGCCAGAGAAGGAGAGAGAAAGAGAGAAAAAAAAGAGGGATGACGAAATAGACCTAGCCAGATCGAGAGGGAAAAGGAAGGAAAGAAAGAGAGAGAAGAAGGAGAAGAGAGAGAGAAGCAGAGGAGGAAGGGGAGTGAGAACTGTTACACTTCTGGTCTTGTTTTAATCAGCGCTCCCGAGCAGAAAATAGGGAGTGAGAACTGTTACACTTGTGTGTGTGTGTGTGTGTGTGTGTGTGTGTGTGTGTGTGTGTGTGTGTTTTAATCAGCGCTCCCGAGGAGAAAATAAAGTAATTCGTCTGTTCCACTGACACTTTCTCAGCAAACATTTGCAGACTCTCGAGTCTCACTGAGCGCACTTAAGCGTCTTGAACGCGCCATCCAACCATTAAAGGCTGCGGTCTGAGCGAGCCTCTAACACAGTCAGGGCCCAGGCCTTCTTCTGTCAGGGTCAATACACACACACAGCATTGGTAAAAGCATTCCCCGTTGTGTGGTTAACATGGACGCTAATACCAGTGAAAAAAAAATCTGGTTTCTGAATGTGGAAAAAGAAAAAAAATAACATTTGGTCTGCGAGCTCAAGCTCTGGCCGAACTTCCCTGACAGGGTGTAAATGAAGTCTTTTCACCTAAAGATGTTTGCTCAGTTTGTTGCGCTAATATTTTTTTAGCTTTTGAGGTTGGGAATCGGAGGAGTCGAAATAGAGTCGAGCTTTGACGGACATGAGAGAGAGAGGGATGGAGAGAGGGAGAGGGAGGGAGGGAGGAAAGGAAAGGAAAAGAGGGTGAAAGAGAGAAGGCTGACGAAAGAGGAGAAGAGATAAGTTATAGCCCCCATCTCCCTGTTTCTCCGTCTCTAGCAGGAATAAAACAATTGCAGGAAAGTAGTGTTGTGATTGAGTGTTTGTGTGTGTGTGTGTGTGTGTGAGAAAGCGTGTGTGTGTGTGTGTGTGTATGAGAGTGTGTGTGTGAGTGTGTGAGAAAGCGTGTGTGTGTGTTATTAATTGAAGATTAGTTTATTAAAGGTAGATTATTCATTATTTGAAGTTAAGGGTAAACTAAAATGATTTCTGTTGTTTAGTTAAGAAAAGGTTAATATAAATGTTTAAATGATCTATTTACATTATTTACAGAAAATATGGGAGAATCTTTTACTTTATCTGTTATTAATGGATATTTGATATCAATCTTAATGTGTTTTAATTTGGAAGGGGATACCTTTATTGTGAAGTGCAGGAAGTGATGTGTGAGAATGTTCTCGTTAGTTTTAGTATTGATTCAAGTAAGTGAAGACGATAGTCAGATGAACCTGCCTTATCTAATTAATAGTTTAATCCGAAAGCCTTCTTCTTTGTAATACTGCTTCACATTTGGAGAGTAAAAAGTAGAGGAGGAGAGAAGATGGAGAAGACACACAAGGGGCTCACTGTGGCCTAGCAGTGAGTCTGTTCCTGTCCTCCACTGTGAATCTCTCTATCCCTCTTTCCTTTTCCATCCTTGCTTTTTCCCTCACTTTCTCTTTCATCTCTCTCTTTCTCACACAGACCAACTAGCTAATGCCAAATGCCTCTGCCATTGCCACACACACATAGACACACACGCATGCACACACAGATCTACACACAGTGGTTTCTTAATGCCTAATACTTCTGCTCCCTCGCCTACGCACACACACACACACACACACATACTCACACACTCACACACACACACACGCACACACAGTGGTTTGTTAATACCCGATGCGTGATTAACGCTGAGAGTGCAGTTTTTAACCTGTGGCTTACGGAGCCACTTAGAAAACGTTAGCGACTCCAAATGAAACACTCAGACGCAGAGCAGAGAGTTAACAATGTGGGAAACCAACTGCCAACGCAGAAAAAATACACTCTTCCGAATGTGCCATGAGCATTCCACACACTACCCTCACAGACACACACACACACACACACAGACACACACACACACACATGCATACATACACACACATCTAAACCCACAATCACACGTATAAACACACACTCATATGAACACTCACATACACACACACACAGACGCTCACACACACACACACACACACAAACACAGACACACACCCACACACACGCTCATACACACACACACACACGCTTTCTCACACACACACACACACACACATACACACACTCATTCACACACACACACACACGCTTTCTCACACACTCACACACACACTCTCATACACACACACACACACACGCTTTCTCACACACACACACACACACACAAACACTCATTCACACAAATGCA
>NC_137910.1:1306417-1313917 GCF_963457725.1 Sprattus sprattus | reverse complement strand
TTTATACTTTGTAGGCTGGCACATATTAATAAAATAAGCAATAGGACTTATTCAAGGTCCTACAAATATGAAATGGCCGTTACAGAACCTGGGCCCCTTGTTTTGGTCGAAGTTTATATGCTCCGGGGCACTCGTTGTTAAAGATCATGTTCATGTGAGTCCTCGCGTCTTTGTAATTGATGTGGATTAGGTTATTTATCATTTGACTGCTTTTCTGGGGCAATCTGACATAGACTGAGGATCCCCCTTCCTATGAATTGTTTTCGCCCTCGCGTTGCTCTACTTAAACAGGCCTGACAGCCTAGTTAACATAAAATACCATACAAGCAAGACTAAACACTATATGCTCCGCGTATTGAAGAAAGAGGGACGACAGACGCAATCTAAACCCTCACCTGCCCGGGATCTCGAAGCGGCTACGCTCTCGCTCAGGAACCGATGTGTCAACAACCCTTAAAGACTGCGTTAGAATTTATTAACAATGGATTTCACTTATGCATAATTGATGAACCGTACAAAGCAAGGGTTTTCAATAACGTGCTGATTCGGGCAGGGGGGTTTTAATATGGGCAATTATTGGTGTGAGAGCTGATGTTTCCAAATGATTGCTACTCTAAGAGTTCCGAATACACACCAATCTCTAAATTGTTAACGCTTGTTAATGCTTCGCGTAAATTGTAGCACCTGGTAAGTAAAGGTTAACACCATCTGTGTGTATTTGGTCAGTATTTTTTTTTTTCGTGATGGTGCTATTTCAACAAGCATTCATATGCAAATATATAATTACGCATTTCGATGGTCTATAAATGAGCATAAGGCAATGAAGACATTTTAATGGAAAGCAAATATTAGTCTTTGCTCCCAACTTCAGCGTCTATTTCTCGTTGAAAATAAAGCAAAAACTGCTTGCTAAAGTTTAAAAAATGTAATTAAAAAAACAGCGCAGCACACTCCCGATCAATACTGAATACTGAATTGAATGTATTTACCTGCAAAATGTTGGGATGTTGTAACTGCCCCATCAGCGTCATCTCTTTAACTATTTTAAAAGAGGCCAATCGATAACAATCCTCAGCCGATCCGTACTTCTTAATGCAGTTTTCCATATCGTGACCCCCAAAATCCACAGACTTCAGAGCTACCGATAAGCTGCTGTTGATGGTCGCCTTGTAGACAGCCTTGGTGTAGCCTGAACCGAGGTATTGAATATTAGTCACGTTAGCTATACTGTGGCACCCAAGCATCTGCCCGCTGTTGACCCTGTCTGGATTCATCCAGAACACATTTTGTGCCTTTGCCGTATTTGATACAGCCGGCGATAGTCTGCTTTGAGCATCGGTGTGGCGGTTGTCGCGTTTATCGTTGGCTTTGTTGAGTTCCCAGTAGTTTGCCGGTTCCAGGTCCATGAGCCGTCTTCTCTCAAGCGGACGAAAGGCGTCTCCGGTAGCCGACCAGTGCGCTTGCCGCTGGCGGTAGCGCAGAACCTCGTCGAGTCTTTCTCGTATCTGCATCTGGAGCTCACGCTGTCGTCTCCAGTCACTGTTGGCGGGACGGCTGTTCGCCTCGGCGGCGACAGCTGCAGTGAGAGGATCCCCGCCGACGTGAAGCTGTGCGTTGTCCGCGACGCGCTGGTGCTGCCTACCGTGGTGGTAGCTGCGCAGTCCGTCTCCGTGGTTCTGATGGTGCTCGAATCCAGGAATGAATAACAAATTCATCAGCGTACCGAGGAAGAAAGAAACACAGAAGCCAGCGGCCACCATGATCTTCCTCCGCTTCATCCTGATTAAAATTACCAATCACTGCGAACGATATCTTTTGTCTTCTTCTATCGCAGCCCTCCTTTTCAGTTGCAAGTGCACACACTACAGCTGCTTACGATCGTCTGGTCCAGCCTACAGAGCGTCAAATAGCGGGTTGTACTCCGATTCTGAGGAGGATGTGAAATGTCATCTTGCTGTTATGATTTATGCCGCCTCATATTAAGATCCTCCCCATATAAGGTCGATCATGGTGACACTTGACTTGCCGTCTGCAGACCCCTCTGCCTCGTCGTGCGCGCACGGTAAGCTGGGGTCGCCACACACACACGCATACACACATGCACTGTACGCGAGCGAGTGCGAGTGAAAGGAAGATGACGTCAAGGTGATTGAAAGCTCAAGTCAGGCAGGGCAGCTGCGCTAGCTGTAGTTCTGCAGCTCCCTGGTCTCAAGACTACAGGCAGAACTAACTCTGAGGTTAGACTACGCTACCCTTGGTGCAATGCGTGTGAAGGGACGTGCGCCTTGACGTGGAGAAGCAGCTATCTGCTGCGGTGCGAAGCTTGAGAGGTTTTGCTCAGTGCAAACTTTCAAAGCCATGCACTCGCGGCCTATACGGAGAAAATGTATTTATTCTTCCTCTTGTGGATTATATTTGTGTTTTGAAGATTAAGCCCCAATTAGCAACATGGTATATTGTCCATTGTTTTCCAGTCATTTATGGATAACTGGAGAATCAGATGTACAACATGTGACTTATCAAAACATTTAAAATGTAACCCCTGCCTTTTTTCTGATAGATCTAACAGGGGAGACAGCACACTTGTATCAAAAGAACAGTTGTAACTTGCATGCTTCATTTCTCAGCCTGTGTCTATCATAATGTAATGAAACTCACAGACAGCATGCGCGATGACATCAGCATGCAACATTAAAATGTTCAGCTTGTGTCTCAATCTCTGTTGTTGTTGAAGACAGAAGTTGTTTGTGGGTCAAGATTGTGACTGCATTATTAATGCGTTTTGACAGGAACGCTGGTGGTTGTGATCAGGGAGTTGGGGAGTAACTAGTTACATGTAATGGGGTTACCTAATTACATTACAAAATAAATGATATCCTTATCTTAATTTGTTACAGTCACTTTCAGATGTTTGCAATTAATTAACACTTACTAATGAAAGTGTTGGAGGGACAAAGGGTAACATTAAAAATACTATTTTTGGTTTAAAAAAAAAGCTTTAAAGCTTATGTAGAACATAACATGTATAAAGTTGCTTTGAACCTTTTCTGCATCTAGACAGGCATTTGGCAGAATGCGCTCAAATGTTGTTGTTTTTCATTGATTCGCTTGTTTGAATCGAAAGTATTAAAGTGTCATAAGGTGGGCTACATTACTTCGAAGAAGTAATTTACATTACTTATTACATTTGAACAGGGTAACCGGTAATCTGTAATCTATTTGATTAAAATGTAGGCATATGTATAGGCTATCCTTCCCAACCCTGGTGATTTCCAAAGCAAGTGTATAGGCTAGCCAATTTTGCAAGCAGAGATTTCGCTGCAAATGAAGCTGGCCAAGAAGGGTTGCTAATACTACAAAATATTTCTGACAGATAGACACGTACTGGTTTCAGTTTGAGAAATAAATAACAATATTGTATGGAGGGAAATGTAAAGTAGGCTACTGGAAGAACAGTTTGAGCTGCAGCGAAAATGTGACACTTTTAGTTTGCATCTCACTAGTATTTTGTAAACAAACGCTGTAAAGACTATTTACAACAGAAAACCCTTATCCAGCTCTCATTTGGTTTGAATAATTCGTGAAGTTGCCTTCAGTTTAACTGAAGTTGTCTTCGATCGGCCACTGTTACAACTGTCCTCGACCAGGCTCTCACTGCATTAAGATGAAAATCAGTGGAAAAGTAAGGCACATGTCCTTGAATTAGTGAAGTTAATACGAGACGGGAGGTGTATGTTGCATAATACGGTAAAATGAAAACAGGTCACGGAAGATTTTTTGCAACAAGATTAAACAAAAAGTGTTACAACTGTACCCTGTCCCCCCTGATCTTCAATTAATACTGACGGCTGTCCAACAGCTCGTTTACAATTGCCCGATAAGACCTGGCATTTCAGTTAAGACGTTGAAATATTAAACATAGCCCATAAAAAATGTTTTATGCCCTCAGCACGCCTCTCACTTCACCGTATTACTTGGTTCCCAAGCGGCTAACGTGGTCGAAATCCGGAGCACTCCTACACTTTTAAATTGATAGAACAGGCTATTTCTTCACAGGCTGAGGTTCATATGGGCCTCGCCGTTCCTTGGAAAGAAAATTGTGTATAATTATGTCTCTGGGGTCGGGGAAGTAAAACTTTAAATTAAAAACAGACACAGCCCAAAAGAGAGGGGTGAAACAGAAAAATAATACCGGGGCCTTAAAGCTTTGTTTAACGGGAGAGAGATAAGACATTCCACGGCATGTAATTCTCTAACCACCCCTCACATGAATCCGGTGTTTGTCTATTGTAAGCACTGTACACACCGTATCGGAGCCAGCACTGTTTCAAAAATAAATCCGTGACGCCTCTGGGAGGACGTGCTTAGTGAGTTCATGTCGGTGTCATGCGCTCAATTAGTGTGATGAATACTGATGAAAGTCGATAAAATGCTATAGGCTCTTAAAATGTGCCTAGAAGATTGACAGATGAGTGATTTATCTCCGTCTACTAAGGAAGGGGGGGGGGGGGTGAAAGACTACGTGGCCTTGGTGGGTTCATTAACTCAACAAGTCTCCAGTCTGATTTCTGGGAACCCTGCGAATCCCGCTGGAGTCCCGAAGTGCCAGGCGAAATGCCCATGACACGGCTATCCATCAAACCCACATTACCATGCTGTTAGCAACTAATTAACAAATACAATCAACCTGGAAACTGAGCAAACAAAGACAAGTCTGCGGGGAGCCGTCGGGGGTCGACCGGGGGAGGTGAGCTGAGCCGCTGGGGGCATCAAGTCTGCCCACGCTTAAGCCTACATACGACGATGATTAAACCTATGGCTCCTCTCGAGTCGCCGATATGACCACACTTTGATGAGGGGCTATTCTGAGCAGTGCCTGAAAATAACAGGCCGTGGACATTGGTGTTTTTTTTTCTGTCGGCGAATAAGCCTCAGTATATGTAGTGCTGTAATGTCTTTAAAAACATGATATTCTAATGCGTTTTTTAATTAAAGTTTTGGTCAGAAGAATTCCAAGGGGTCATTTATGGGCTAATTCCGGTCTATATTATATTATATTATATTAGACGACTTCTGTTGCATACAGTAGGCTATTCACTGTAGGCCTACAGAAAATAAAACTAACAACAAAAACGTCTTCATAGGCTATTAAATCGCCCGGAATTAAAGGTGCACAATTTTAAATGGCTATGATGAGATGTGTTAGTGTTTGTGTGGTATTATATAATCAGTCAAGTTTTTTAAACCATTTAAGTATTTTTGTAATTATTTAGTTATTACTAATCAAAATTAAGTAGCCTATTTGAACTTTGTGTCACCTGGTTTCTATGTTGTGAGCTAGGGAAAATTACAACGGTTGAATAAGAGATGACTGCTGTAATATTTGTGTTTTGCATTTTACAGTTTTCTTTTCTTCACAGAATTAACCAGTTAATCAGTTCACAATCCTCAAAGTGGTGCTCAGTAGTGGCTCTTCTAGAGTCAGGAAAATACACTCCTCACCAAAGTTTAACTCTTGAGTTATTGCCTTAGACAGTTGCTGGCAGAGACTAAAATAAACCCCCAGTCATAAAACTGTCCGTAACTTGTTAGAGGCTAATTCTACGGGAGATACAGATGGAGTGACGGGGCATGGTTTAGAAACGGCGCGCGCTCAACGGCTCGCGTCCGAAGTCCAATGACCCGGGAGACAAATTGCTTAGAGCAGCCAAAAAAAATGACCAAGCAGTATGCTCGGAAACGCTACTTTTGTCATTATCGGGCGGCAATTGTAACTTTAATATTTCCGATCCCTTGGAAAAGGGGACGGGGTCATTTGCATCTGGTTGCTTGGGGCGGTCCTCTCTGTGTGGGACAGACTCGGTGCTCTCCTTGGGGAACCTAACACGGATTAATTCAATTTAAATAAATTCATTTTCTTGGAGGATTTTGCGGAGACAATGGGACAAACAACGTGGTCTCCAGACCGCTGTGCTCCCTGCAGCACGTTAGCATGTGAATCCGCTCACAGGGCGAGGAGAGGTGGGGTAGCTGGCTTCGAGGAGTGACCGAGGGATTAACCTACCACTGCGCAGGAATGTTTAGCCCCTCACTGTCCCTTTGTGATTGGCGAAGCTTACGCCCGCACATTAGCGCACTAATCCCCTTACACTCCATTTTCCGAGGGCGTTAATTATGGTTGGCAAGCCACGTATTAATTAAACGAGCTCAGAAGCCGTTACAGTGACTGGATTTAGCGAGAATGGGGGGTGTCGGTCAAAGTCGTGTCCTTTGGTAACTGACAGAGTAAAGGTGCACTGCTACTGCTCTTGATTTAGTGTGTGTGTGTGTGTGTGTGTGTGTGCGTGTGTGAGTGTGTGTGTATGTGTGTGTGTGTGTGTGTGTGTGTGTGTGTGTGTGTGTGTGTGTGTGTGTGTGTGCTTTTCTGGGAAAGGGCGACGTTCAAGGTGGGTCATGAAACTGGACACTAGGTTGGGTCAAAACGCTGCCTCCCTAGTCCAGGAGCAGATACACGTGTTGTTCAACACACACACACGCACGCACGCACGCACGCACGCACACACAGACACACACACACCCACCCACGCACGCACGCACGCACGCACGCACACACACACACGCACACACACACACACACACACCGGACCCACACACATATATATATCACATGTTTTCATGTTACTACTCTATAATGGCCACAACTCGTAATCACCTATTATTTAAAAAAAAAAAAAAATGGGTTTATGAATACATAAATGAGAATAAAATGAGTGCCATTCCCCACTGAATCCAATGACCTGTAACAGTACTACCATGACCAGTGTTCAAATGGAGAAGACTGGAAGGCCTAAATGGAGACGTGTGTGTGAAGACCTCAGCACATGGCAGAAAGTGTGAGAGGAGCAGAAGGACTGGGCAACAGCTGTGCTGCTTTGTCTGTCTTTCCCTGCTTCAGATTTTAATTTCCATGCACTGCATCCACTAAACTCTCCCGATCTTAAAACAGGCAGGCAACTTAAAACAGGCAGACAAGGGGGGAGAGGGGGAGAGCAACAACTCAGGGGGGAGGAGAGGAGAGGAGAGGAGAGGAGAAGAGAAGACAGTTCAGTTGACAGTGTACAGGGGCTGCTGTAATAAATCTGAACAGCCTAAAAGATGATGGAAGAGACAGCGCCGACTTAGAGTCTGAGAGCACTGAATCATCTGCCTCTTAGCGATGTTACCCTACCGTGGCTAACTTCCATCCAATGTGTCCAACTTCAGATAGTAAGCATGGGCTATTTTGGTGCCATGAAGTTTGTCTCCTACCGGCTGGTTTAAATCATGCACCAGTTCGGCCAATCTGTGTTATTTAGGGTTTTGGTTATGGTGGCCATTGGTCATGTGGCACTTGCAGCTCGGGCCATTAGCTCTTCATAGTCATGGTGCCAAAACACCGTGACACAAGATGGCGGCGATCATGTTTGTTCTTCCTTCCTTCTTGAAGTAGTAGCCTAATTT
>NC_137910.1:1281417-1283917 GCF_963457725.1 Sprattus sprattus | reverse complement strand
CACACATACACCACACACACACGCATACACACACACACACACACACACACACACACACACACACACACACACACACACACACACACACATACACCACACACACACGCATACACACACACACACACACACACACACACACACACACACACACACACACACACACACACACATACACACACACACACACGCATACACACACACACACACACACACGCACACACACACACACACACACCACAGACGAACTTGTTCTGTCTGTTCCTTCCATTTCCATTCTCCAACTCCCTGCATCCCCCCCATCTCCCCTGAAGGTAACCTCCCCCCCCCCCTTAAGGTAGAACCCCCCCCCTCCCCACGGCTCAAATAAACTGTTGTCTCTTCATCCCATTTTAATTGGCGCCACTCAATTATGGATGAAGAGGTGGTAGAAGTGAGAACTGACCGTTTGCTGTTCATTAGTGGTTGCTAATTAGCTTCTAATTATACATGCTAGGTTTTACAGCCAGCACGTCAGTCATTGTTTGGTTGAGATTTCAGAACCTCGTTGTCAGGGCGGCTCGTTAATTAGGCCTCCGTGAGGTGAAGGCTGGCTGGGAGGGATTAGCGGACCAGAGGCGATTAGAGGTGGCTGTTTAATTGGCGTCCCGAAGCAGTGCTGATACAAGCGACTGTGGTTTTTGGTGGCCGCCATCTTGGCTCCGAGGCTGCCGTGGTCCACTGGTTGCTTGGCTACCAGAAGGGAAACCTGACAAGCAGTTTCATTATTTCTTTTTTCCTGGTTAAATAGCCCTTTAATGTCCCCACTGGCTGGAGCCAGCTCAGATGTGCTCTAGAGGACCCATTGACTTGTCACATAAGTCCACACGCTCTGAGACACTCACCAGATATGATGGCATCCTCCCTGTCTGGTTGTCATTACTGCTAAAATGTATGTGTGTGTGTGTGTGTGTGTGTGTCTGTGTGTCTATGTGTGTGTATGAGAGAGAGAGAGAGAGAGAGAGAAAGAGAGAGAGAGAAACTGCAAATGTATATGCCGTCGGTGTGTGTGTGTCTGTGTGAGTGAGTGTGTGTGTGTGTGAGAGAGAGTGAGAGGAGTGTAAAGTCAGTGTACACCATCTGTGTCTTGAGCATTTGAAACAAAAGGATAGAAAACAAAAAAGAGTTTTGGTCTCTGCATGAAACTAAAACACATGTAAATAAAAAGTGAAAATAAGTGCAACTCATTCTGTCTCTCTCTCTCTTTCTCTCTTTCTTTCTTTCTTTCTTTCTCTCCCCCGCCCTCCTATGTCTCTGGCTCCAGTCTGTTATTCCACAGTCTCTTTTTCTCTTCCTCTCTAAAATCTCCTCTTCCTGTCTGAAATCCTGGCCTTATTAAAGCATTATTGAATTAGGGCTTGTCTGGCTGGGGCCTGACACCCTGGCCCGCTGTCTTAGCTCATCTGGACGGGAATGTCGAGATGGGAATCAGAGATGATTCCAGGGAAAACAACAGGAAGATCTTTTCTCTGCTCCGACTCGCTACAGGGAAACTGAGGTGGACGTTTCTGCTGAGTCAGCATTGCAGAAAGAAAGAAAGAAAGAGAAGAATTCATTCCGTTTGTCCTCAGCTGGGTGCCATGCAGGAGAATTAACAAATGTGTGTGTGTGTGTGTGTTTGTGTGTGTCTGTGTGTGTCTGTGTGTGTGTTTGTGTGTTTGTGTGTGTGCCGGTGTCTGTGTGTCGATGTGTGTGTGTTGGTGTGTGTGTGTCAGTGTGTGTGTGTCGGTGTGTGTGTGTGTGTGTGTGTGTGAGCCATGAAGGAGAATTAACAAATGTGGTGTTTTCAGAGGACCTTCTATCATCTAGGAACTCTAAGCTCAGCTATTAATCTCTCCCCATCCAGCAACTTTAAAATACATTTAGTTTTTTTTCACTTATTGGCTTGCTTGTTTTTCATTTTTAAAAGGAGACTTAACAAATGTGATGTTTTCAGAGGACATAGTCTACTATCATCTAGGAATTCTCAGGAACTCTCAGCTCAGCTATTAATCTCTCCCCATCCAGCAACTTTACAATACATTTTATTTTCTTTCATTTATGTGCTTGCTTGTTTTTAATTTTGAGATATTTTCCCATCCCAATATAACTACGTAAGTAGTAAGAAGTTCCATAATGTGGTGGAGACAGTATTCTTCAGGATCATGCTAATTGTTTGAAGGATATGAGTTTCAGACGACTCTAATTTAAATTCAGATTATCGGTCCTGATAATGCACATAATGAATAAATGTAACATGGTCCCGCAGCTCGGCTTGGCTTGGCTGGAGCATCTGCATATTGATGCTCAAGGGAATGATATGAGATTATGGCATGTCCTGTTGTGTGTGTGTGTGGGTGTGTTTGTGTGTCTGGTGTGTGTGTGTGTGTATGAGATTATGGCATGTCCTGTTGGATGGAACAAAGATATGATTTGGTCAAAGATGTTCACAGAAGCTCACAAATGCAGCCAACAAAAAAACTTT
>NC_137910.1:1243917-1251417 GCF_963457725.1 Sprattus sprattus | reverse complement strand
TGTGAGGGTGTGTGTGTGTGTGTGTGTGTGTGTGTGTGTGTGTGTGTGTGTGTGTGTGTGTGTGTGTGTGTGTGTGCGCGTGTCTGTGAGGGTGTGCTTTCAGTCGTATGTGTCTACTAGTGTGCATGCTCTACAGTGAGAACATTTCATTCAGTTTTATGTCCAAATGTGTGTGGGTGTGTATCCTATATGCGACGGTGTCCGTGTGTGTGTGTGTGTGTGTGTGTGTGTGTGTGTGTGTGTCTCGGGCCATATGGAATGTTCTATAGAGATGTTGTTGCAGCTGGATGGGAATAGCAGGAGACAGCAGAGCACAGGGCCTCTGAACAGGGCTGCACTGCTGAGAAAGGACGAGAGCGCTCTCTCTCTCTCTCTCTCTCTCTCTCTCTCTCTCTCTCCTCTGCTCTTCTCTCTCTCTCTCTCTCTCCTCTGCTCTTCTCTCTCTCTCCTCCTCTGCTCTTCTCTCCCATGCTCTCCTCTCTTTTCTTCTTCTCTCATTCCTTGTCAAATTCCTCCATCTTCTTTTTTCACTCTGTATTGTTCTTTTCGCTTCTCTTTCTTGTGTCTTTTCTCTTCTCTTTCTTGTGTTTTGATCTCACTCTTTTCTCTTCTCTGCCTGTCTCTTCTCCTGCCCTCCCAACAGCTCCCTGCTCATCTTCTTTTCACCTCTACTCTTTTATTTTCCCCTTCCTCCTCTCCTTTCTCCTCCTCTTCTCATCATCTTTCCTCTTCAATTGACCCTCCTCTGTTGGGAAGAGTTGAATGGAGTGCCGGTTCATTTCCGCTGGGCATAGATGTGCACGCATAAAGCTATCACACGTGTGTGTGTGTGTGTGTGTGTGTGTGTGTGTGTGTGTGTGTGTGTGTGTGTGTGTGTGTGTGTGTGTGTGTGTGCTGGGCATAGATGTGCACGCATAAAGCTATCACATTTTATTTACAGGCCACTTTATGTCTCAAGCCCAGGAGTCTGCTCATCAGTTTGGCTTCTGTTACCACAGTCCTTAAGTGAACTGTGTGTGTGTGTGTGTGTGTGTGTGTGTGTGTGTGTGTGTGTGTGTGTGTGTGTGTGTGTGTGTGTGTGTGTGTGTGTGTGTGTGTGTGTGTCTATGTGTTTGTTTATGTGTGTGTGTGAGAGAGAGATAGAGAGAGACAGTTGGTGTATCTGTGAGAGAGAGAGAGTTGGTGTGTGTGTGTGTGTGTGTGTGTGTGTGTGTGTGTGTGTGTGTGTGTGTGTGTGTGTGTGTGTGTGTGTGTGTGTGTCTGGCTTCTGTTCTCTCACTCATCTGCTCACACTTCCTCCTTCTTCCACTGATGTAGTAAAGTTCCACTTTATGAGCTGCTCTGTTTGTCAGGGTTTGGGTTTATTTGACAGCATCCTTCTATTGTTCCTCTCTTTAAGTGGGAGCCTGTGTGTGAGTGTGTGTTTGAATAGTGCAAAGTAGTGTGTGCCAGCGTGTGTGTGTGTGTGTGTGTGTGTGTGCGCGTGTGTGTGTGTTTTAATAGAGCAAACTAGTGTGTGTGTTTGTGTGTGTGTGTGCGTGTGCGTGTGCGTGTGCGTGTGCGCGCGCGTGTGCGCGCGCGCGCGTGTGTGTGTGTGTGTGTGTGTGTGTGTGTGTGTGTGTGTGTGTGTGTGTGTGTGTGTGTGTGTGTGTGTGTGTGTGTGTGTGTGTGTGTGTGTGTGTGTGTGTGTGTGTGTGTGTGTGTGTGTGTGTGTGTGTGTGTGACTTTTCTCAATCGGAGGCATATGGGATGAATGATATCCACTAGCGCAGTATCGCTCCAGGGTGACAGTGGACATCTGACCCTGTCCTGTTACAGTAAACCTGTTGTCACTCGAACTTGTAAAAGTAAAAACACACACACACACACACACACACACACACACACACACACACACACACACACACACAGATTTCATATTGAATGTGTTCTACGGCCATGCTGTGCATTCTAACCCATAGACAGAGTGAGGTGTGTGTGGTGAGCAGCCTATGAGTGTGAAACATGCGTACTGTTTAAGTGTGCAAGGTGACCATACTGTGTTTGTGTGTGCAGTAAGTTTGACATGTGTGAGGAGACTGTGAGTGTGTGAGGCATGAGATGATAGTATTTTATACATACAGTACACACCATATGCATTTATATACAGTATATATACATATACATATAATTCAGTGTGTTATAGATGGGTGATGTATGTGGGGTGTTGACCATCAACAGTGAGCCTGCATCTGCTTTCTCTTAAGGCCTGGCTGATATCCATCCAAGTGGAGACCATATGTTTCACAGGACACTCCATGACTTCAGACACAAAGATTTTCAGATGTTACATCCTCTCTCTCTCTCTCTCACCCTGTCTCTTTTTCTCTTTCTCTCCTTTCCTCTTTCCCCTCCTCTCTCACTCTCTGGAAAAAAATAACTTGTTTTATGTGGCAGTTCCCCAGAATCTGTCTGGTAGCTTGGACAGTAAAACTGCCTCAAGGCAGTCACACTTAACTGCCTGATTCCTCAGATTCAACCTTGAAATTAAAAACGATCACCAGGCATCACCCTGGCAACTCTCCGGAACGTTCCGTGCCAAGACTGATGTCACCAACCACACTCTGGTTCAGCCGTCTCCTCTTCAAATCCTGTTTGTGTTGAGAGCGTGTTGAGGCCATTTTTTTTTTTTATTCGAACCAGACATTCTTTCAACGCTGTTTTGCTTTGCTATACTGGTTCTTTAATGCTTATTTGACACGTGTGATTAATGGTCACTGACAGAGTAATCAGATCAAAACCAGTATGGTGGCCCTGTTGGTTTTAATTGCGATGATGGGAAGCAGTAATCACTTCGATATGAAACAGCAATAAATAGCCTGGAAATTCTTTAATTTCCTGGCCGTAAATCTTGGCTAAATACAAAGACGTGATATTCAAAAATCATTTCAAATATCAGCTATATGTCCAGAGGCAGAACAAAGTTGCTTTTTGGAAAGGTGCTTCATATTGGTAAAACACAAAGAAGCATATGACAGATTCTGACATGCTAAATGTATTAAATGTGACGTAGATTAGCTAGTGCAGTACGTCAGTCTCTCATTTAGCATCAGTCAGCATTCCCCTGCATTCCTGCACCTTCAACCTGTGACCCATTGGGTCAGCATCTGTCAATCACACACACACTCACATCCACACACTGACACACAGACACACACACAGACACACACACACACACACACACACACACACACACACACACACACACACACACACACACACACATTCACACACACACACACCACACACACACACACACACATCCACACACACACACACACACACACACACACACACACACACACACACACACACACACACACACACACACACACACATACACACCACACACACACACACACACACATTCACACACACACACCACACACACACACACACACACACACATCCACACACACACACACACACACACATTCACACACACACCACACACACACACACACACACACACACACACACACACACACATTGGGTCAGCATCTGTCAATCACACACACATCCACATATCAGTTTCTGGAAGCAGAGGTCAAAGATCAACTTCCATGTTCCTCTCAAACACAGCTAGAGAATGACACGAGCTCAGCAAAGGCCTGATATAACCTTAAACAGTACACACACACACACACACACACATACACACACAAACACATACACACACATGCACACACACACAGGGCCTCACAAACACACACACACACACACACACACACGAGCTCAGCAAAGGCCTGATATAACCTTAAACAGTACACACACACACACACACACACACACACACACACACACACACACATACACACACAAACACACACACACACACATGCACACACAGACACAGGGCCTCACATACACACACACAAACACACACACACACACACACACACACACACACAAGCTCAGCAAAGGCCTGGTATAACCTTAACTCGTAGGAGAGTTGTGTGTCCTCTCCATGTTTTACCGCAGAACCAGAAAGCTGAATAAATGGCTGATTTCTATCTGACTTACTGTATATTAGGGAAGAAAGATGGTTGAAATTAATGGAGGCTTACTTAGGAAACATAAACCTACATACACATAACCTATATGCTTGCACTCCCTCTCTCTCTCTCTCTCTCTCTCTCTCTCTCTCTCACACACACACACACACACACCCACACACACACACACACACAAGCTTTTTCTCTCTTTTTCACATTTTTTCTCTCCCTCTCTCTGTATCTCTCTCACACACACACACACACACTTGTTTAACACGTGTCGCTCGCTGACTCATGTAGATGAATGTTTGACTCTAGCACACACTGGCTGTTCGTTTGTTTTTACTGGAGACAAATTATCCCAAACTGATGCAATTTTATTGATTAAATAATGATCCCCTTCCTCTCATCATCTTGTCACTCCAATGTGTGTGTGTGGTGTGTGTGTGTGTGTGTGTGTGTGTGTGTGTGTGTGTGTGTGTGTGTGTGTGTGTGTGTGTGTGTGTGTGTGTGTGTGTGTGTGTGTGTGTGTGTGTGTGTGTGCGGGGTGTGTGTGTTTGGGTGTGTGTGTGAGAGAGAGAGGGAGAGAGAGAGGGTGGGGGGGAGAGAGAGTCTGTGTGTGAGACGAGTGTGATGAGAAGACCAGAGGAGAGTCTGTCTATCCTTGTGTGTGAGGGGTGAGGGGAAAGTAAATTTGAAGTGTGTGTGTGTTTAGGGAAAAGCTGACAGGGAAGGACAGTGCATCTCTGTGAGCAGCTGACTGACAGCACACACACTCTGGGACCTGGAGTTCCAGCACCTTTTCCATCTTCTGTGTGAGTAGGAATGTCTCTCAAAACACAGTTACTTGGCTCCTCTTCCCCCCTCAAAACACAGTTACTTAGCTCCTCTTCCCCCCTCAAAACACAGTTACTTATCTCCTCTTCCCCCCTCAAAACACAGTTAATTAGCTCCTCTTCCCCCCTCAAAACACAGTTACTTAGCTCCTCTTCCCCCCTCAAAACACAGTTACTTAGCTCCTCTTCCCCCCTCAAAACACAGTTACTTATCTCCTCTTCCCCCCTCAAAACACAGTTACTTAGCTCCTCTTCCCCCCTCAAAACACAGTTACTTAGCTCCTCTTCCCCCCTCAAAACACAGTTACTTAGCTCCTCTTCCCCCCTCAAAACACAGTTACTTAGCTCCTCTTCCCCCCTCAAAACACAGTTACTTAGCTCCTCTTCCCCCCTCAAAACACAGTTACTTAACTCCTCTTCCCCCCTCAAAACACAGTTACTTAGCTCCTCTTCCCCCTCAAAACACAGTTACTTAGCTCCTCTTCCCCCCTCAAAACACAGTTACTTAGCTCCTCTTCCCCCCTCAAAACACAGTTACTTAGCTCCTCTTCCCCCCTCAAAACACAGTTACTTAGCTCCTCTTCCCCCTCAAAACACAGTTACTTAGCTCCTCTTCCCCCCTCAAAACACAGTTACTTAGCTCCTCTTCCCCCCTCAAAACACAGTTACTTATCTCCTCTTCCCCCCTCAAAACACAGTTACTTAGCTCCTCTTCCCCCCTCAAAACACAGTTACTTAGCTCCTCTTCCCCCCTCAAAACACAGTTACTTAGCTCCTCTTCCCCCCTCAAAACACAGTTACTTAGCTCCTCTTCCCCCCTCAAAACACAGTTACTTAACTCCTCTTCCCCCCTCAAAACACAGTTACTTAGCTCCTCTTCCCCCCTCAAAACACAGTTACTTAGCTCCTCTTCCCCCTCAAAACACAGTTACTTAGCTCCTCTTCCCCCCTCAAAACACAGTTACTTAGCTCCTCTTCCCCCCTCAAAACACAGTTACTTAGCTCCTCTTCCCCCCTCAAAACACAGTTACTTAGCTCCTCTTCCCCCCTCAAAACACAGTTACTTAGCTCCTCTTCCCCCCTCAAAACACAGTTACTTAGCTCCTCTTCCCCCCTCAAAACACAGTTACTTAGCTCCTCTTCCCCCCTCAAAACACAGTTACATAGCTCCTCTTCCCCCCTCAAAACACAGTTACTTAGCTCCTCTTCCCCCCTCAAAACACAGTTACTTAGCTCCTCTTCCCCCTCAAAACACAGTTACTTAGCTCCTCTTCCCCCCTCAAAACACAGTTACTTAGCTCCTCTTCCCCCCTCAAAACACAGTTACTTAGCTCCTCTTCCCCCTCAAAACACAGTTACTTGGTTTTTAGGAGGGAAGAGGAGGAGGAGGAAGAGGAGCTGAGTAACTGTGTTTTAAGGAGGAAAGAGGAGCTAAATAACTGGGTTGATAAGAGACATTCCTACTCAGACAGACGATGGAAAAGGTGCTGGAACTCCAGGACCCAGCGTGTGCGCGCTGTCAGTCAGCTGCCTGCGATATGACAGTTATATCAAGTTTGGGTTAGTTGGTTTTATTGAAAACAGCGTCAGGAAACCAAAATGCGACATGTGTCTTCAGGAATGCAGCCATGAAGCCAGCCAAGCTAAAGCGACATCTGATTAAATGGGTTACCATTATGTGGGACATTTGGGGAATTCTTCTCCCCTGTAAAGGGACCCTGGCCCCAAAAAGTTTTAGAACCCCGGTTCCATTGGCAAGATTTCTATCCACTCATAACACATTCGTTTTTTTCAATAATAAGTTGTGATCAATCACATCAAAGTCTAACAGTTCTGCTTCCATCAAAATCTTTTGATCAATTTCTCTCAGCCAATCATCTGTCATTTGTGTAAGCCCTGTGCCCGTTGAGTGACCTTCCCTAAGACTGCTCACTTGTCAAATTGTCAACAGAGAAATGGCATTGTACTCAGTCTAATACATTTTTTTTTGTAGCTAAGCTTTTGAGTTTGCTTAGCACAGGTAACAAACCGATTGGTCTTCCATTAAAGCCGCTGAAGCCAGTATTAGCATTCTTGGGTAATGGACTGACTGAGTTTGGGAAAAACATTATTCACAAGGATCAGAATGTTATTATTTGCTTGATACAGTAGGTAATTCCAGAGCTATTCCTGAAATATAGTTAGGTCATGCGTGTGTGTGTGTGTGTGTGTGGGTAGCACTTTATAATAACATACCCCAAAAAATCTGTTTAGTAATAACTTGATTACATTTTCTTTTATATTAATAAACTATTGTTTAAGCTGTAGCCAACTCTGGGAAAGCTGCTTTGGATCGAACTGTCAGCTCAGTTACACCAGCACCAGCATACGCTTTCCCAAGTTTTTTTCCACTGTTGTATGCCCGCAGAACCTGTATGTCATCTGCATAGGTGTAATCTAAATAGCTATATAAAGGCCTACAATCAACTTAATAATCATTAACAGTAACTCAGTAAATCATTAATAATAATACAATATTTGCAATAAAAATGTAGTTTATTAATATAAAAGAAAATGTAATCAAGTTATTACTAAACACATTTTTGGGGTATGTTAGGTATAAATAAATTGTTTAGTTTTTCATAAGCTGA
>NC_137910.1:1216417-1233917 GCF_963457725.1 Sprattus sprattus | reverse complement strand
GACTGTGCTGGTGCTATCTCCACAGCTGCAGTGGGGGTTATGTGAGGGCATCTGTGTAACTTTATGTGTCTTTGTGTGTGTGTGTGTACAAACGTGTGTTGATGCTTCAATGAGAAGCGTTAATGTGTAAGTGTGTTAATCCATTTGTAAATATGTTTGTGTATCTGTGTTTGTATCAGGCAAGTGTGTGTAAGTGAATCCATGTAAGTGTCTGTATGTCTGTGTGTGTGTGTGTGTGTGTGTGTGTGTGTGTTTTACTGTGTGTGTGTGTGTGTGGGTGGGGGTGTGTGTGTGTGTGTGTTTTACTGTGTGTGTGTGTGTGTGTGTGTGTGTGTGTGTGATCATTCAGAGGATGGGGCAAAGTCTCCGCTTTCTCTGCAGTTGTGCGTCCAGCTCCAGCAGCTGTGACAGGAAGTTCCTGTTGGGGTAGATGGCCCGCCTCTGGACGAGCGTCTCCATGGCGTCACGTAACTTCTGCCGCCGCTTCAACATGAGGTATGCCAGCACCAACGTCGACGAGCGGCTCACTCCCATGATGCAGTGCACAAACACCTTAGCTGTCAGAGAATCATCGGAATCAGAATCAGAATCAGAATCAGAATCAGAATCAGAATCAGAATCAGAATCAGAATCAGAATCAGAATCAGAATTGGGTTTATTGCCAAGTAGGTGTACCTGGAATTTGTTCTGGTGAGTAGGTGCTTACATTAAACATAAGAATATACTAACACAATAAGTACTACACATAACATAAAATATACAAACACAATAAGTACTACACATAACATAAAATATACAAACACAATAAGTACTACACATAAGAACAAAGAGAAAACAATATATAAAATACAATATATAAACAATGTATGGTTCCTATAAGACCATAATAACTAACTCTTCAAAGTTGATTGGGGTCTTTAACTAAGATATATTAATGACTATGACTCTACAGTAGGTGTGGTGAAGTTTTGCAGCAAGAATCAACAACAGCTTGGGACCAACTATATATTCTTCTGCTTCTGCTTCTGTTACAGCTATTGTGGGAATAACACACACACACACACATGCCACTGTCAGGGGCAGATCTACACAGGAGAGAGAGCTGGACTAACTACAGACTGACAGACATGTACAGTGTGAGCTACTGGGGGACATTAGTTTGATCCTACAGCAAACTAGTTTCGGACTGAACTTCAGGATTATACACTGCATCTATGAAGCCATATTTACTACCATGTTGACCAAGGCCTAGTTTCCCGAACGCTAAAAAGGACTTGAAATCGGTCGTAAGAGGGATCCTTGCAGAGCGGTTTCCCGACGCCGCACTTACGGCTATGATGAGTCTACGATGTCGCCAAAATCCACGTAGGCCGTTAAGATACGTCGTTATCGGGAAACGAGGCCCTTCAGGATTATACGCTGCATGCATGAAGCCATATTTACTACCATATTGACCAAGGCTACACTGAAAGATCTCATGTCAATTGAGGTCAGCCCAGGCCATCTAATAAATGTACAGCTATCACAGCAAAGGTGGAGAGGACGTCTAGCTCAGTGTCCGTAACCGAAAAAGGAAATAGTTGCTCGAATATAATACACACTAGCACTGGGTTTACCTTCAAGCAACATAATCACTGTAAACACCCTTAAAGTATTAGTATATACATATGTATAAATGGGTTTTTAAATGAATGCATATGTTCTGTTAAACATTTTTTTTCTGTAAAATATTCTATATCTCATTTAAAATGGTCTAAACCCTGATAACCCTGATCACAAACTATATTGAGTTACTGATGCAAAAAGTTCTGGCAGACCTAAATCAACAACAAAATCATGCGACTCGTCCACAAGAGGGTCTCTGTCTTATGCACAGGTTTGCTGACCCAGCAAAACACCAAGGCACAGTGAATCTGGGTCAACAAAAGAAAGTGTTGACTTCAGACAGGCACATGGCTTTGGGACGCAGGCCTGACGTTTACACATAACAGATCTACTGATTGGAGATCTCAGTTGTTAGCTCGTAGTTGGTTATTGGATAGTAACATCTTCCTTGTTAAATTTTGATAATATCAAAAGTATGCACAGTATTTAACATAGTGCATCTGATGTCATTAGAAGACAGAGAAGCCTATATACATTTTCAACATAGTAGTAACTGATACTTTGCATATAATACTTGAGTCCTAAGAGTTGTAATGTCATTACTTTGGTATTACACACTATCACTTATAATTATCCAGTTCATGAATTGTAGCCTGTAATTCCTAGGCAAGTAGATGATATGACCTCATGTAATAACTTCTGGCTATTCTGGTTGGCAAGTATCAATGTTGTTTATCCACTAAATCATTTTTCTATTTGAGTAAAATATATATTTTTAAATAATTGCACACACATGTACTTTGTAAAGAATCTTACCATCTTTCTTCTCCAGAGCTTTATGAATGAAATCCGCAGCCTGACGGAAGTAAACATTGATGTCAAACCTAGAGGAATCATCGGCTGCGATGCCGTGATAAACGAATGCGTCTCCGTAGTAGTCCTGGTCCCCAATGCTGCCTTGCTTCGTGTGTGCAGCATTCAGCACGTGCGTGATGCCCAACTTCTTCAGCGCGGTTCGGTTCTGTGCAGTGGCGCTGACACACACACACACACACACACACACACACACACAGACACATACCACGGTCAAACCCTGTCATCCCCAGATGAAGGGGGCATGACCACAAAAATATCCACTCTGTTTTTAGACAGTGGGCTCTAATGGAGCCAGGAGCATGTGGCATCATAATAAGATATAAGATTCTATTATAATAACTGAGTGTTCAACAAAATAACCTGCGGTTTCAATAAAATAAAAGCAAGTCGGGGACAGAAGTGGGACAAAATCGAGAGAACTGAAGTATCGGCAACTTATCTATCAGAATTATTAAACCAACTAATATTTTTGGCTCTACACAATGACCAACAATTTAGCGTACTAGAAACTTTTGTCTTGTCAATTATGACAGTTTACTTCATGGCAACTTCGTCTACTGAAAGGTAGGGACTAGACTGGCCTTTTTAAACATACCGTTTAATTCAAAAGGGCAACGCCTTTACACATATGTATTCAGTGTAAAGATTTCGTAGTCCACACACAAACACACACAAAGATATTATGTAACACTCACACGCTTCCAATGAACAAGTTCGGCCAGACCTCATCGACTGGTGTTAAGTCCAGTTTACATGCGTCCAAAATTTGCTCCAACTCTCTCACTTCGACCTGTACATGTTGTTTCCCTCGCGCGGCTGTCATGGTAGATTTTTTTGGATCAGAAACTTATCCGTGGGACTTGGGGTCGTGTTTACTTGACCACGCTCCACGCCTGCCCGGTCGCCTGCGCTGTGATTCGCGAGAGCAGGTGCCTTTGGGAAGTTCTGTCACTCACCCGATTCCGGAAGGGCGATAGGCGGACACTGGTCATTGCATTGGGCGCCTCTGCCGCCCGGGTGCGCGATGTTTCATAACGGCCGCGAATGCCACGGATGACGAGAGATGAGGCGAGGAGGGTGCACCCGAGAGCCTATGAGAGCCCGTCGCGCTGGACATTGGCAGGCTGAGGTCACATCACCGGACGGAAAGAAGACGGACAAATAATAGTCTTGTACCACACAGTGCTGTTTGGAACGACGCACTATTGTTGCAAAGCACTATATCTACAAATAAAAGCGAAATCTTAATCTGTCCATTTTGTATACGTAGCCTTTATAAAGTATATTACAGTGTTCTTGGAGCAAATATTTCCATAACGTTGTGTTAAAGGCCTGTCATATCATATCGTTGTGAGAGTCGTGTGTGACGTCTATCCAAAAAACATTCATTCCAACATCATTTGGTAGTCCACTGCTGAATTTGCCTCATAGTGAAAGATCTGTTTTTGTTTCGTTTGGAGTTAAACATTCGTCATGTGATCGCTCTTTCCCCTCTCTCTTCGCAGTTGCTCATCAAACGACTGAAGCTGTCTGAGGAAGCCGCGATTGGGGAAGATCCATCGGCTCTCCTTCACCCGCAGGATGGCGCCTAGCAGCGTGTAGTTGTGGTGGATCATGAGGTACGCCAGCACGAGCGCAGCCGACCGACTCACGCCCACTGCGCAGTGCACAAACACCTTGGCTGAGACAGGAGAGAAGATGGCTTGTTTACATTCCTTAGCTTGATTACATTTCCTAGTTTTAAGCCAGTTGTTAAATGCATCGTCTTTTTTTTCATCTTCTTTAAAAAAACATATAAATATATTATTAATTATTTACTTTTGTTTTATGTCAAAATATATATTTCCTTTTGTAATGCTGCACAGAACATTTCTCTCTCATGGACATATGGCCATGAGAGGAACATTACCATTGGGCTTGCTGAGGGCCTGGTGAATGAACTGTGCAGCTGGGTAGAAGAAAGGTGAAAGGTCAAAGGTGGGCAGGTCGTTGGCAGGCACACCGTAATAACTGACAGTGGTGCCGTAGAAGTCATCAGTGCCCTTGCAGCACATTTTCCCATGAGCTGCATTCAGCACATGTGTGACGCCCAGAAGCCATAAACCGTACCGGTCATGGGACATATACCTGCTGAGCACAGAGAAGGCTGTTCATGTTGTATGAACTATGTCAGCGCCCTTAACCATTTCAGTTACAACGTCAAATGTCTCCAGCTGATAAAAAACAGTAGTTTCAGCATCTAGTTTTTCAGTAAGGCCTCCAAATTTCTCTGTGTTCAAGTCTGTTTGGGGCCTTTCCTTACTTAAGGAATCTTAAGGATTCTGGGGGATGTTTTTTGTTGAAATATCTATTATTTTTTAAAGTTAAGAAACAGCTGTTCTAGAGTTGTTTTACTGTGAACATAATTTCAGCTGTGGACTATACTCAGGCCCCACAAACTCCCTGTCATTTGCATCACTTAACATTAGGGAATATGGTTGCACAATTTAGATTCTGAAACACGGATCTCACAGTAACATCTGAACAGGAAATGGCCAGGACCTTTAAACAAGAACTAGTATTCACAAGGCCACAAAAAAGTTCCTCTCACAAAATATAACTATATACAGAATAAGTTTGTTTGTTTTTGTTTGACATCCTACTGTACTCACATGTCCCCTAAAAACAGGTTAGGCCACACTTCATCCACATGATGACAGGAACTCTGTCCACCATGTAGGACTTCCTCAAGGATCTCCAGACTGGGTGTCTCATCTAAACACTCAGCATCAGCCTTATTTGGAGGGGAACCACGGCTGGAGGGAGCTTCCTCACCGGCCATTTCGCAGTCTGCTAAAGAGGTCTGTTGTTGCGATCAGTGGTCACATGTGCAGACATGGCGCTCCTACATGTGAGAATGAAGTGAACAGGTGTTGTGAAAGCTGCCGTGTTTTTGTAGTTATACGTTTGAGCACTAGGTGGCACTGTGGCATAGCTGATCAGCGTGTGGTTGTGCTTTGGCTCTGAACCAGCACAAACCTACAGTTTTACAAAAATATAGTTATATCTAGTCCACTTTAGTGGATAAATGAACACCGTCTTCATAAAACACTCAGTTAAAGGCTAAATAACATTTTTTATCGAAAAACATAAAACCTGTGTGACATACAGCAATGAAGTAATTAAGTCTCTGACAGTGTCACTTCAACATTAGGGAACACATTCATCTATTAAGATGTGTAGATATAACTGTTATATTTTGAGGTACCAAGTTCATGCTACAGAGTTATAAAGCCTGTTAGGTTTCTCTGTGAATAAAGTAGTTTAATGTGTGGTTTAAGGTGTGAAGTCTGGCTGGGTTCACTCACAGTAAATCAGCTTCAGAAGTGGATAACACAAATCCTCCCCCGAGGCTCTCCCCAGTCTTCTCTAACATGTCCAGCTGCATCCTGTCCGAGCTCATCTCTCTGGACCTGTCAATCATTCTTCCTCTGGTTTCTGCTAATGTCTTCATTAACATTTTACTTCTTGAAGCCACACTAAATGATGGGTGAAACCTGAACTGATTTTCGAAAAAGCCTGAGACTGAATTTTGATATTTTACACTTTTTCAGTTCAAAGACCACTTTGCCCTGAAAAAGTAATATGTCAAACCTTCTAGGGCTCCGCTACTATGGCAACCCAGAGGTTTATTGTATTAATATGGTCAGATGTAGATGAACATTTCCTCTGAGATGTGTTCTGCTCTACTTATCTTCATCTCAGCAGGCCCTTGTTTTCTCCAGCTGTGTCTTCTGTCTGCCTGTCCGCCTGTATCCATTCCCTCGTGAGACCTCCAACCTCTTCTCTCTCTCTCTAACACACACACACACACACACACACACACACACACACACACACACACACACACACACACACACACACACACACACACACACACACAGACACACACACACACACACACACATACACATACACACGCACACACACACACACACACACACACACACACACACACACACACAGTCGTGAAGTGAATTTAAGGAACTGAGACAATTGCGGTCAAAACCAATTTGAATTTTGGCAGTTGTAAACTGTTTTCCCAGGACCCAGGACTGTTGACAGGCCATCTTATGAACCCTCTGTGTGAAGTCTACATAGTGTACATTGCAGGCTACATTACGCTGCCTCCATATGGCTCCCTGAAAAGTATGATCTACACTGCAGTTATTACCACTGACCACTGGGCGGCGCCCCTGTGAAAGGTAGAGCATAGTGGAACATAAATATTATTTGCTTGGTCACCATGGTCACCTATTAAAGATTTACATTTAAATTTGTCAACCATTTTTTTCAAATGTACAGTTTCAAACATAGGAAGTGCATCCTCAAACCAGGTATATAGCTATTTAAACATTTCACTTCCTGTTTGAGACACAGGATACATAACAAGAAATTGATTTGGAATTATAGACGGGCATTAATTATAAATAGTCACTAATGCGATTCATTATTATGGTAACCGCGATGATTTGTTCTTTGTAACACACCACGTGGGATACATTGATCCCAAACCAGTGTGCATTTGCTTTGTCTGGTCGTGTCACCACAACGCAATAGGCTGCCGCCGTTTCTACAATGATCCTCAGTGCGCTTGCGCCGTCCGAGAACGCGCTTTCACATCAGGCAGCAAGCGTTTCAGTCCTGAGGCTGGCGAAGTTCACGTCTTGGCTCATGTGAGAAGGAGTACCGTGGGATAGGGGCTGGATGGTGACTTCGCAAGGAAAAACGTGGATAAATAACGTCAGTCGAGAAGGTCAACAGCATACTCTAGCCCTTTATTATTTTTCACACATTTCTCTCAGCCTCAAGAAGGAGCTTGAACCGTAGGGCCGACGTCTCAACACTGAACACCCGACTGAAAGGAGCTTTCTGTGGAGTTTGGAGAGACCAGCATCCGCTACCATCATATACCACCCAACGGATATACTCAGTGGCACGATCACGGATTTAAACCTCTGGCTACATCTATATTCCATTGTTGAAGGAGATATATGGATTGGGATACTACTCCTTTTCATCGATTGTTTTTGCTCTCCAAGGTGCTGGCGTTTCGACAAAAGACACCCAAAGAAGGCGATTATCGAGCGATAGCATAAACTGGATCACTGGAGCAATACATTGTATTTTGTTGTAAGATACATTGTGTGTGGATTATATGCATTTAGAACGATATGATTAGATGACTGAATGTTGCTATTTGGCACCAACGCCTTAAACAGCGGTTACTGTCGAATCATTAAGTAGCCTATACGAAGAACAAGACTGGACACCAAATAACTAGCTCATATTAATTTGGCTAATTATCAGAAGTGAAACACTTGCCTACTTGCTTCTGGGTTTTGGGAAACTTGGCGGTTACGTTTTCTCTGAAGAGGCGAAATGTCTTTTTTCAATTTTCGGAAAATCTTTAAACTAGGATCGGAAAAGAAAAAGAAACAATACGAACATGTTCACAGAGACTTGAACCCGGAGGAGGAGTGGGAGATTATAGGAGAACTGGGCGATGGAGCCTTTGGCAAAGTGTACAAGGTAAACATTAAGTCTTGATAAGTGTTCACAAAAGAGAACATTTATTTCGGACGAGAAAACACACACATACTTTAACCTACCTTATCATCCCACATGTTCGCGTTCTCTGTGACCTCGTAGGCTTCATTTCATCAAATGTTTTGAATGCACTTCCCCGAAACTTTAGGTTCGAAGTGGAAGGGTGTTGTGTCATCATTTAGCACCGCCACGGAGTAGGTTGGTAAATGCAGCATCGGGTGGAAATGCAGCATCAAAGTTTTATGGGGACTGAATGGTGCTGCTAACTGGCTAACATTACACTCTTCCCCGCTGTGCTGTTACACACATGAACACACATAGGCTATATATCCACACACAGCAGCTCTTCGGGTGGGCAATGGGTAACATGAGGTCATTCAGGTACCTGAAAACAGCTCCAGAGTGGTTTATGTTAGGATGTGTTCTGTGACCTATATGCTTGGGAAAAAATGAAGTGGGTGGAGGTTTTGACTGAGGCCGTTTATAGAGCTTGAATTTTGATTAACCATTACATTGTTAGTAACTAAGAGTTGGTATTTCTCAAGATAAGCACTGCTGTTTAACAACTGGTGACATCTTACTCTAGGTTTGATAATTAATATGCATTTTTTTATATATATATAAGCCAGGTTTAATATTGTTCTTTATAAAAAAGAGATTAGAACTAAATGGTTATCTGGGAAGGCAGGGTTTCGAAACCATAAACCACTCTGGTGTGCCCTTGGCATGCTGCTATGGAAGGCAAAACTGACATTTCCTCACAGTTAATACACATCTGGTACTGTGTGTGTGTGTGTGTGTGTGTGTGTGTGTGCACTGAATGCCTTTTCTGCAGTTGCACAACCATAGGCTATAACCATGTGGGTGTGTGTCCATTAGCAATTAGCCATTAGCTTAGCTCACCATCCATTTGTGTGTGTGTGCACCTTATTTGCCTTCTCATGTAATGCTCAATGTGTTTACCACAAGGCCTACGCACACACACACACACACACACACACACACACACACATGCTCAGTGTGTTTGCCACAAGGCCTACGCGCACACACACACACACACACACACGCACACACACACACACACGCACACACACACACACACACACACACACACACGCTCAGTGTGTTTGCCACAAGGGTGAACGTGTTTAAGCCACATAAACCACATTCAACAAGTCACTCCTTCACAGACAGACACCCCACACACACACACACACACACACACACACACACACACACACACACACACACATACACACACACAAACACACATACATGTACATAGTACATAGTTCCTGAATGGGAGCTACAGACACCTGACTCTCACTCGTTGAGAGGTTGCGTTTGATTTAGGTGTGTAATAATCAAGGATCAATGGTAACGTTGTTAATTACGCTGCAACATGTAAGCACTAACCCAAAGACCAATGCAGGTGTGTTTCTCATGTAAGCAAACTGCGAGAGAACTGCTGTGGCCTGCCTGTGTATTCAGCATGACCGTGTGTGACTCAGCAGAGAGAATGTGTGTGTGGGTGTGGTGTGTGTGTGGTGTGTGTGTGGTGTGTGTATGTGTGTGTGTGTTTGGTGTTTGTGTGTGTGTGTGTGTGGTGTGTGTGTGTGGTGTTTGTGTGTGTGTGTGTGTGTGTGTGTGTGTGTGTGTGTGTGTGTGTGTGGTGTGTGTGTGTGTGTGTGTGTTTGGTGTTTGTGTGTGTGTGTGTGTGGTGTTTGTGTGTGTGTGTGTGTGTGTGTGTGTGTGTGTGTGTGTGTGTGTGTGGTGTGTGTGTGTGTGTGTGTGTGGTGTTTGTGTGTGTGTGTGTGTGTGTGTGGTGTGTGTGTGTGTGGGTGTGGTGAGTGTGTGTGTGTGTGTGGTGTTTGTATGTGTGTGTGTGTGTGTGTGTGTGTGTGGTGTTTGTGTGTTGTGTGTGTACATTTGTGCAGGCTGTCAAGTGAGGATGTTTTTTTGAGCTGTGTTGAAGCTAACAGGTGGTGGAGGTTATGAACCACCTAATAATGGCTAATTTCATCACAGCACTTTGTTGTTCCAGAGCTTGATTCAGTTAGCTTTGGTTCATGGCGATGTTCGTGTCAAACCTGCTGTGATAGAGGAGATGTTTCCTCATAGCAACAATAAGTTCACATATGTCATCTCATGTGTGACGATCTGTCGGTCCATGCGTGTGTATTCCCCCCACACACCAATCTTAACACAAAAAGAAACGACCAGCTAGTGCATGTTTGTTGTTTAGGCTTGTGTGTGTGTGTGTGCGTGAGTGTGTGTGTGTGCGTAGGATGGCATGTTTGTTTGGTTTCAGGACCAGAATGGACCAGAGTGCTTAAACCAAGCAGATGTGTCCTACTGGAAGTGTAACACACACACACACACACACACACAGTGACTCACTCACTGAAACGACATATGGTGTAGTGCACTGAACCGGAACAGGCCGAGGTGTGTGTGTGTGTGTGTGTGTGTGCGTGAGTGTGTGTGTGTGTGCGTGAGTGTGTGTGTGTGTGTGTGTGTGTGTGTGTGTGTGTGTGTGTGTGTGTGTGTGTGTGTGTGTGTGTGTGTGTGTGTGTGTGCGTGTGTGTGAGTGTGTGTGTGTGTGTGTGTGTGTGTGTGTGTGTGTGCGTGCGTGCGTGCGTGTGTGTGCGTGCGTGTGTGTGTGCGTGTGTGTGTGTGTGTGTGTGTGACATGCCATGCCACTGTGTCATCATTAGCAGTATGTACTGTGCCCCTGGCTTGGGAATGTGACAGTAGGGATCTCCTCCCAATTGGGTGTGTGTGGGTGTGTGTGCAAGATAGAGAATGAGTTGTGTGTTTGTGTGTGTACTTACACACACACCCGTTGATCTGTTGTATGAACAGGTGTACAAAGCAGTTGGGATTATACAATTATTAGGTTGAGAATGTTCTGTTTCAATGTTTGTTGTTTTTATAGGCGTTTGTGGCTGAAAGACACACACACACACACACACACACACACACACACACGCCATACACCATATAGAATACATTGAGCTGAAGTGTGTGTGTTTACAACATGCTGTGCCATTCTGTCATCACTTGCAGTGGATACTGTACTTCTGACACTGAAATGTGACCAGAGGTCTCCTCCCAAGAGTGTTAGTGTGTGTGTGTGTGTGTGTGTGTGTTTGAGAGAGAGAGTGGGTGTGTGTGTGTCTGCGTGGACGCTTACTGAGCTGTATTGCCTTCTCAGTTAGACTGTTTCAGAAGAATAGTATGATGTCATGAATTTGTGTGTGTGTGTGTGTGTGTGTGTGTGTGTGTGTGTGTGTGTGTGTGTGTGTGTGTGTGTGTGTGTGTGTGTGTGTTTGCGGAGAGGGTGTGTCCCCCCTGCAGAAACAGTGGCAAAGTGCTTCCTGACTGGTGAAGCTCTAAGAGAGTGGAGCACACCTCGTCTGTACTCCAGTATCAAGGCCGGTGGCGTTGGTATAGCTTTGCAATCTCTGAAGCTGTGGCCTCACATTGCCATGGTCACCAAGCTTGAGTGACACAAGAATAAAACGCTAAACGTACAGCCCTTAACCCATCAGAAACTGCCGTCGGGTTCTGATCCAGGGGATTTGATACTGTGAAAAGGGCCGTCAGAGACAGTGTGTGTGTGTGTGTGTGTGTGTGTGTGTGTGTGTGTGTGTGTGTGTGTGTGTGTGTGTGTGTGTGTGTGTGTCTGTGTCTGTGTGTGTGTGTTTGTGTGTGTGTGTGTGTGTGTGTGTGTGTGTGTGTGTGTGTCTGTGTGTGTGTGTGTTTGTGTGTGTGTGTGTGTGTGTGTGTGTGTGTGTGTGTGTGTTCCCTGAAGGCAGCCAATCACAGCCAACCTGAGCATTTGGAAGGAAGTTGGATCTGAAGCGCCCGGATGTCAGAAGAACTGCTTCTAGCGATCCATTGAGAGAGTCTGTGCCGTGTTCAAGTTCAAGTCCATATCCGCTTCCTAACTTGCTGAGCTGGAGGTAGGCATTGCCTTGAGCAAAGAGGGAGGGAGAGAAAGAGAGGGAGGGAGAGAGAGAGAGAGCGAGAGAGAGAAAAAAATAAAGAGAGGGAGAGAAAGGGAGGTGATAGGGAAAGCGGGCAAGCCAGAGAGAGCAAGCGGACAGGGAAAAAAGGAGTGACGTAGACATCTTGTGTAAATAGAGAGTCATGCACACACACACACACACACACACACACACACACACACACACACACACACACAGTTGACTCCACTCCCTGGCGTCTCTGTTTGTGGTATCTATAAACACAGTGTTCAGGAGCCTGAATCTAGGCCTGGAACATCCACCCCTCTACTGCCTGGCTGGGAAGTGGCCAGTGTGTGTGTGTGTGTGTGTGTGTGTGTGTGTGTGTGTGTGGACTGATGTGTCGCTCCCTCCGTCAGGATCTCTGGGCTCGGCAGGCCACTTCAGTCTGCTTCCACTTTTAGCACCAATCAGAGGAAACACCCAGGAGAATGAGAGAGGAACAGGTGTGTGTGTGTGTGTGTGTGTGTGTGTGTGTGGCGGGGGGGGTTACCTACATGCGTGTGTGTGTGGGTGTGTGGCGGGGGGAATGGGCTGGTGCCGGATTTGAGCCAGGACAGGGCCGTAGCCGGAGCAGATGCAGCTTGGATCTAGTCCGGAATCTTCTGTGTGTGTGTATAAGGCCTGTTTCTTCTTCTGTGTGTGTGTGTGTGTGTGTGTGTGTGTGTGTGTGTGTGTGTGTGTGTGTGTGTGTGTGTGTGTGTGTGTGTGTGTGTGTGTGTGTGTGTGTGTGTGTGTGTGTGTGTGTGTGTGTGTGTGTGTGTAGGTGTGTGTGTGTGTGTGTGGGTGTTACTCTGTTAACTGGTGTGACTGACTGCCTTCTCATTTCCTTCCCCTTTAAAAAAAAGAAAAAGAATGTGGTTATTTTTAGCGCATGACAGCACTGGCGGCTAGGGGGAAAAGTGAGTGAGTTAACTACTGGGAGGGAGAGAGAGAGAGAGAGAGAGAGAGAGAGAGAGAGAGAGAGAGAGAGAGAGTGAGTGAGTTAACTACTGGGAGGGAGAGAGAGAGAGAGAGAGAGAGAGAGAGAGAGAGTGAGTGAGTGAACTACTGGGAGGGAGAGAGAGAGAGAGAGAGAGAGAGAGTGAGAGAGAGAGTGAGTTAACTACTGGGAGGGAGAGAGAGAGAGAGAGAGAGAGAGAGTGAGAGAGAGAGTGAGTTAACTACTGGGAGGGAGGGAGAGAGAGAGAGAGAGAGAGAGAGAGAGAGAGAGAGAGAGAGAGAGTGAGAGAGAGAGTGAGTTAACTACTGGGAGGGAGGGAGAGAGAGAGGTTGGCCTCTGACAAACGCCTTTCCATCTTCCTCTCTTAATCCCTCTCTCTCTCCCTCTCCATGAGAGTGACTCTACACTCGTGATCCCACTGGCCCCCTTTCCATCATCACCACCACCACCACACACACACCCCACCCCTGCCACCACCACACACACACCCCACTCCTGCCACCACCACCACCACCACCACCGCACACACCCCACCACCACCACACACACACACCCCACCCCCGCCACCACCACCACCACACACACCCCACCACCACCACACACACACACCACTCCTGCCACCACCACCACACACACACACCACCACCACACACACACACCCCACCACCACCAACAACAACTCTCAAGTGATTTTGGTGTCAAATTTCACACTCGGGTCTCAGGTTGAATCTGATAGGGCCAGGCATTTGTGATTAGCTTGAAAGTGGGTTCTGGACGAGAGCCTAGTGTTATTATAGTAGTATAACTGTTGTGGGGTAATACTAAACATTATATATCGCTGCTGGACCTACACGGACACTCAACAGTTGCAATTTCAAACATGACTTGTTTCTCTGTAGGCCCATCCGTAAGGTTTGGTTTGGTTTGGTTTGGTTTGGTTTGTTGTAACCCGGCTGAATCTGCCGACTATAGTTTTCTGTTGCAACGGAGCAGGGTAGGACGGCCATGTTTTAGTGCTAGCAAAGAGGACCTATTAGAAGACTATAGGACTAGAAGGGGCTCTCTGTCTTTATCTCTCGCTCACTCTATGTTCATGTGTGTGTGTTAGTGTGTGTGTGTGTGTTAGAGATGGAGACACCATCTGCATGTGTTTGTGCCCATATAAGTTTGTGTCTGTCCCTGCTCTTGTGTGTGTGTGTGTGTGTGTGTGTGTGTGTGTGTGTGTGTGTGTGTGTGTGTGTGTGTGTGTGTGTGTGTGTGTGTGTGTGTGTGTGTGTGTGTGTGTGTGTGTGTGTGTGTGTGTGTGTGTGTGTGTGTGTGTGTGTGTGCAAAAGAGTTCCTGCAGTTGACCTTATAAATGAAACAGTGAGCACAGACTCCCCATGGGAAAGTCTTTTAAAGAACAGGAACAACATTGGCCTTGTCACGTGTGTGTGTGTGTGTGTGTGTGTGTGTGTGTGTGTGTGTGTGTGTGTGTGTGTGTGTGTGTGTGTGTGTGTGTGTGTGTGTGTGTGTGTGTGTGTGTGTGTGTGTGTGTGTGTGTGTGTGTGTGTGTGTGTTTATGTGTGTGTGTGTGTGTGTGTGACTAGTGCTCCACTCAGAGGGAATCATACACTCATAGCAAAACACTCGACATTCATAGACACAGGCTGTCTTTTCTACAACCCCTCCATACGCCCATATACAACCCCACAACACAAGCATTAGAATCTTCACCCACACACACACACACTCACACACACACACACACGCACACACACACACACTCGAACTCGAACTTCAAGTGTGGCCTGAACACACAGCTTTGATTTGTGCTCGTATTCTCCTGCTCTCTTCTTTCTCTCCCTCCCTCCATCTCTCTTCATCCCTCTCTCCCTCATGTTTCCCTCATGTTTCCCTCCATTTCTCTCTTACTCTTTCAGCCGTACTTTTCCCATCACTCACTTTTGTATCATTCCCTCCTCATCTGCATCTTCTCTCCTTCTTTCGCTCTCATAATTCTCCTCCTTCATTTTCATTTGATTCAATGCGAGCTGATTAATATTGTTGTTGTGATGGTATGTAGTGTTGTAGGAAATAGGAGTAGGAATGTTATTATGGTATTTATTACTTGCTATACGTTATATGTTACAGTGTTCTATGTTATTCTTGGTATACGTTATTTTGTTATCTGTATGCGGTCTACTGCGAAGATGTTGGCTTTTTCTCTCTCTCTTTCTCTCTTTCCCTTTTCTCACTCTCTCTTTCTCTCTCTCTCCATTTCTCACTCTCTCTTTCTATCTCTCTCCATTTTCTCACTCTCTCTTTCTCTCTTTCCCTTTTCTCACTCTCTCTTTCTCTCTCTCTCCATTTCTCACTCTCTCTTTCTATCTCTCTCCATTTTCTCACTCTCTCTTTCTCTCTTTCCCTTTTCTCACTCTCTCTTTCTCTCTCTCTCCATTTCTCACTCTCTCTTTCTATCTCTCTCCATTTTCTCACTCTCTCTTTCTCTCGCTCGATTTTCTCACTCTCTTTTTCTCTCTTTCCTTTTTCTTACACTCTCTTTCTCTTTCTCCATTTTCTCACTCTCTCTTTCTCTCTTTCCCTTTTCTCACTCTCTTTCTCTCTCTCCATTCTGCAGGCCCAGAACAGACAGACGGACGTGTTAGCCGCCGCTAAGGTGATTGACACGCAGTCTGAGGAGGAGCTGGAGGACTTCATGGTGGAGATCGAGATCCTGGCATCATGTGACCATCCTAATATCGTCAAACTCCTAGATGCCTACTATTACCAGAACAAACTATGGGTGAGGACACAGTCACACACACACACACACACACACACACACACACACACACACACGCACACACACACAGGTACACACACATCCTAATATCGTCAAACTCCTAGATGCCTACTATTACCAGAACAAACTATGGGTGAGGACACAGTCACACACACACACACACACACACAGAGGTACACACACACACACACACACACACACACACACACACACACACGGAGGTACACACACATCCTGTCTGTCTCTGACCGTCATCACGTCACCAAGCTCCTAGGTGCAGCGTTCTGCCAAGGCCAGCAGTTGGTTGAACACACACACACACGTGCTCTTCTGGGCGGGGCTTCTGCTGGTGGATAGTGTTCCGTGTTCCATTGGGTTCCGGAGTGTTCTACTCCACTGGTTTCTCAGATGTCCAGCCCCGGGGTTAAAGGGAGGTCAGGCTCATGTCCGGTCTGACAGCCAAAGAGAGTGCTCATGAATTAACCAGTTTCAGCCATGGGACACACAAACGCACTCACACACACACTCATACTCACACACAAACAGACGCACACGGACATGTACACACACACACACACACTCACACATACACACGCACACACACACACACGCGCGCGCGCACACACACACACTCACTCACGCACACACACGCACACACATACACACAAACACACACACACACACACACACACACACACACGCACACACACCTAGATCTAGGATCGTATCATTAGTATGTGTTATGTTATTAAAAGATAACATTAATCATTCATTTGTTTTATAATATCAAATGAAGTCTGAAATTCTGAGCATTTAAAGTTATTACAGAACCACAGTCAGAGAGAAGTAACGCAAGAAAAGCACCATGTCACATCTTACAAACACACTCACACACAAACACACTCACAAACACACACACACACACACACACACACACACACACACACACACACACATACACACACACACGCACACACACACGCACACACATACACACACACACACACACACACACACACACACACACACATACACACACACACACACACACACACACACACACACACACATACACACATTCATTTTAAGGAGATGCCCTCTGCCCCTTGCCTCCATCATAAGTGAAAACCAAAGCAAAGCCTCCCCCTGCAGAATGGAGTGAAACGGCAAGTTAAGATTCCCCTGCCTAGTCTCCTTGACAACAGCTTGCAGTCTGGAGCAGTTTGTGAATGATGTCATCAGAGTTGGGAGAAGGACTGAACAAGGCAGAGAGAGAGAGAGAGAGAGAGAGAGAAATGAACTCACATGTGGCATGTTATAACAGTTGCGTGTTGAGATGACTTTCCATTGATATACATGCAGGACTAAACCAGGACTCATCTCAGACACGCAAACACCCACTAACACACACACACACACACACACACACTCAAACACACACACACAAACCAACTTAACCAGGACTCATCTCAGACACTCAGATTATATGTTTGAGTATGTGGGAATGGCACAAGTGTCTGTATGGATGAATACTGTTATTATAAGGACTGTGTGTGTGTGTGTGTGTGTGTGTGTGTGTGTGTGTGTGCCGTGTTTTTGTATGTCTGTGTGTGTTTGTGTGTGTGTGTGTTTGTGTGTATGCCTGTGTGTTTGTGTGTATGTCTGTGTGTG
>NC_137910.1:1178917-1188917 GCF_963457725.1 Sprattus sprattus | reverse complement strand
CTGCTTTAATGCCACTAGGAAACAGCCTAATGGGAAGTGTGTGTGTATGAGTGTGTATATGTGTCTAGTGTGTGTGTATGAGTGTGTATATGTATCTAGTGTGTGTGTATGAGTGTGTATATGTATCTAGTGTGTATGTGTGTGTGTGTGTGTGTGTGTGTGTGTGTGTATGTATGAGTGTGTATATGTGTCTATGTATTTCCAAATGCAGGTGATTTGAGAGTACACTGCTCTCTATATAAGCGTTACATTGACTGTGTCAGGCATGTCTGATAGCGAATATGGAGGAAGAGCGAATTCCGTCCCGGATCAATGCAGGTCCAGGCCGATTGATTAGTCATCAGCTATCTGGGTCCATTATCCCGGGCTGATTCCTGCAGAGGTGTCCCAGAGGTGTATGTACCCGGAAAGCATTCCATATGCATCATCTAAGAATATTCCGTACAAGTCCGACACACCATACCCATATGAAGCTGTACAAGTTACCAGTGGTCTGGCACAAGCACACCCACACACACGATCTGTGTATGTATGGGTCTATGTCATAGATGTATTTTGCAGAGGTCATAACGTAAAATGTGGCCAGCATTGTTTGTGCTTGGATGGAATGTCTGTTATGCATATTTGAGTTCAGTTAGGGTTAAATCTGATGAAGAGATTTCTCTGGAGATGGAGAGTCATGATGCTGTAAATAAAACAGTTATTTTATTTTTCCGTGTGTCATTGTGTCAGAGGATGCCTGTAGTAAAACTGAATGGCAAGAGTAAATAAATTGTGTTAAAGTTGTTGATGGGTGCAGGCAGGGGTTTGGCCGTGCTTGTCATTTGCTAATAAACACAGAAACTCTGTGTTGTGTTCTTTACAGACTTCTGAAACAGGAGGGAGAAAGAGGGGTGAGGGGGGAATCTTTTCATGTGTGTGTGTGAGAGAGAGAGAGAGAGAGAGCAGTCCTTCATCCAAAACAAACTGCAGTTAACTGAAATTATGGTTTCAACCTTTTATTGAGTTCAAATGATGGCAGAGCTAGCCTTTCGTTACAAAACAACAACAAAACCTGAACCCCTCTTTTAACGTACTGTAATGGTTAAGTCGTATCTGAAAGGTTACTAACAGCGGACCTGTGTACTTCAGAGTGGAGTAGGTTGCATCTGCTCTGTAACTGTGTGTGTGATTCATACATGTGTTGAAATTGATGATATTAACGTTGGAATTGTTAGGCATATTTTCTAATACACTGATTCTAAAATGTCCTGTTCCTGTTTTTTAAAAATTGTCTTAAATCTCGCTGGTTGACCGTGCAAGAACACATTTCAATTGCAACACACTTTATAATGAAAAACATTTTATATCAAAAGGTACAAAAATAGATACGAACATAATAGTAAAAAATATCACTACAGTTGCCCTGTCTCGTTATCACTAAACAAATACATTCACAAGTGCCATTCACAAAAATTAAACGCACAAATTATTTATTGGAATAAGTTGTATTGAATACTCATGCAGAACTAAATTGATCTGAATTTTCCATTACCTCAAATGTAGTCAATCAGAAATGATGTGTGAAGTTTAAAAGCCCCTCTTTGGACGTAAGCTCCATGTGGACTTCATTAAGCAACCCATATGTTGAAGTCATCTCACTTCCTTGAAATTGTTACTTGAGTTACTAAATAGTGCTTAATGTACCTGCCTATTTGGAATTATTTTGACACCAAACTTAACCAATCAATTTTGAGTTTATCATTTGACTACATGTGAGATGAGTGAAAATGTCTTGTAAATTTGGCTTTTGATCAAGCACAGCCTGACTTTCGCAACCTGACTAATACCTCAGCATATAGATCTACTTACACTACATAGCTTGTTGCCTACGCAGTCTACTACAAGCGTATCCTCACAGCATCTGAACACACCTGTGTTGTGTTCAACAGAGGACTTGGTGGTGTGGCAAAACTAAGATGTTCTCTGAGCGAGGACGAAGGACGTTAAGCTCCTGCGTGCCTCTTTCGTCGTGTGAATGTCACTTCACCTGGGGGACAGAAGATGTTTTATGAGTCAAAAATCAAACGGAGAGAAAAGAGAGCCAAAAACAGTCTGAGCATTCTGGAGGTCATCAACATCACCATATTAACCTGTGAGGACCCTGGTCAGTAACAAAGAAGGGTCATAAAGCGTACTGGGATCTTACGGTGAAAAATGCAGCAGTATAATCGGCAGTCCGAGAAACTTGAGATATTTGAAACCCATAGAGGTATTTGAAACCCATAGAGGTATTTGAAACCCATAGAAGTATTTGAAACCCATAGAGGTATTTGAAACCCATAGAGGTATTTGAAACCCATAGAAGTATTTGAAACCCATAGAGGTATTTGAAACCCATAGAAGTATTTGAAACCCATAGAGGTATTTGAAACCCATAGAGGTATTTGAAACCCATAGAAGTATTTGAAACCCATAGAGGTATTTGAAACCCATAGAAGTATTTGAAACCCATAGAGGTATTTGAAACCCATAGAGATATCTTTTTTAATTGAAAGAATTTACTCCTCCAGGTGGCCACACCTACACACTAATTACATTTACTGTATTTCCATCTTCTATGTTGGTGTAGGTAAACAGCATTTGGAGAGGATTGGTTCTTGTTTTACATAATTATAGCGTTTTCAGTCCTGTGTTGGTCTACCGATAACAAGAAACCCCTGGGTTTGAATGACATGTTGATTATTTGATAGTTTTGAATAATAATAACGGGTTTACCTCTCTCTCCCCTGTCACCTGGAGTCCCTGAGGCACCTTGTCGGCCTGGTGAACCTGCGGAGAGATCGTCATGGTAACCACTGTCAGACACACATTATCCAGCCCCAACCACCTTCATTATGCCTTCGTTATCAAACAGCTCTTCCAGGTTCTAATATTTACGCTGCATGTCTGACTATCCCCATACCCTCTGGCCATCTGGCAAACCAGCAGTTTCTCTGGCTTTTTGGGCCAACAGAATCTAATTCATTTCATTTAAGACTGGCCCAAAAAGTAGATAGAGCACCCCATTGGTTGGTTTCTAATCACAACTTACTTGGAGCTCAAGACAAACAGTTAAAATATTGCCTCATGCTAAGCTTTTGTCCCATTCTAAGCTTTTATGAATTTGTTCATGATAAAAAATAACACTGGAGAATATTTAGAATTGATACCTCGATAACAACTCATCCGTTACCACTGCAGTGCTTTTTTAAATAATGCAGCTTTTTTAAGGGAATACAATCATTCTGGACCTGATACGTTAATACTCAATTAACTCTCATCTAATGTCTTCATAAAATGACCTCATGGGACTTGAGGACTAACACTCTTACACTAACACTCGTATTGTCCACTTAATTACTCCAACGCTGTGTGGGTTGGTTATACGGTACAGTGGGTACCCTACACTGTGCCATCTTTAATGGAAGCACAAAGGTGCATGCTGTGATGGGCCGCTCTGAGCCAAAATGGCAATTAGTTTGGTGTCTTAGAGTCCACATACTAGCATAACTTTTAAAATGACCATACCATATAATAATAGGAAAACATAATGCAACATTATGAGAGTATTTTATGTATTTGAGGGGAATGCCACTAGCTGCCCAGGCTATTCACAGTATAGTTTTGTGCTCGAGGTCTGAAATCTAGGACGATATCACCGATATCATAATACATCAGCTGGCTGGATTTTATCAGTATACACTTTGATGTTGAAGTCCATATTAAGAACCCCTTAATATACTATTCTTTAAACTTTGCATGGTTTGTATGTAAACCAAGTTAGGGCCTTTCAGGATTTTGTGTTTCCTGGTCAGGCTCTTGCATAAACTGCCACAGATCAGAAATGTATCACAGAAGGCTTAATAATAATAACAATAATAATAATAATAATAATTAATTTTTTATAGCGCTTTTCTGAATACCCAAAGACGCTTTGACCTTATGGTGGCCCTGAGTGGCGTACCTTGTTCTCCTTTCGGCCCGGGGTAACCCCTGTCTCCCTTGGTCCCCGGTCGGCCCTGGGGTCCTGGGATGGTGCCGTGTTCTGGAAAAGGTCACAGCAGCGTTAGCGATGTTAGCACCAGTGTGACGAAGGAAAAAAAGTTGTAATCCCTGTTCATCGTAACTCTTCGTCCCATGAATACTAACTTCTGAAGAAGTCCATGAGGTCTGCTGTGGTGTCGCCGTGTTGAGCGAAGACCCGGCTGTGTCCTGGTGGTCCAGCAGGTCCAGGGGGCCCGGGAGGTCCTTGGACATTTCTAGAGTTCGTGCGGAGATAATCCTCATCTATAACGCTCTGGAGTAGGCCTTGGTCTGAGGGACAAAAGAGAGTTCTTACTACACATAACTAATAAAGACTAACTGACTTCTACAACAAGGTGCTCACAGCGATTCCCAAAGAGCACAGATGTGTATAAAATATGTACTTTACATATACACACACACACACACACACACACAAACACACACACACACATACACACACACTGATTGGATGTGTATAAAATATATACTTTACATATACTGATCAGGTGCTAAATGAATAAATGCTAGTGCCTTTTTTGTTTGTGAACATTTTAATTGTACCAAAGAAAAATCACACACCATTTGTTATAGCTCATTTTCTCACTCAACCCTTACCTTAAGCCTGCCATAACTCTCACCATAATCCTAATATATATAAATACATTGTACCAATGTGTTATTACTCATCATTACTCAAAAGTAAACCCAATAACCCTGGCCTGTACTACTCTTTATTAAATAGTGTTGCAATGGAAGTTACAATAGAGTTTTGGCACTGCAATATAATGTTTGACCCTATTTTTAAATGTTTTCTTCCTTGTTGTGTTCATTATGTGGTCTCTCCAGGTGTTCTATGCATGATTGTTGATGTCTGACTAATTCTGTGTTTATGTTCTAAATGTGAGTGATTGGTGTTTTCCCTTTCTGTCCATGTATTTGTTGTTAGCAATTAAGAGTCAGTGTGTTGTATAAATGCCCTAGTATGATTTTAGCGTCTTTATTAATAATAATAATAATAATAATAATAATACATTATTTATAGGGCACCTTTCAAGAAACCCAAGGTCGCCCTAGCCTGTAAAATATGTCTGCGTCGTATATAAGCCCACTCCATTTTGCCATTCTATATCCGTGTCTGAAGGCTTGTGTCTGTCCTCAATAAACGGCAAGAAAGCCAAAGACACACCTGGCTCTGTGAGACACCTGGCTCTGTGAGATCGCTACACTATGTTAGTGTATATCCACAGTGACAACAGCACCGTATGTTTTTGCCAGTGGCGACATCATGGACTCACTCTTGATGTAGTCGGTCACCCTCAGTGCCATGCTGGAGTAGTCAACGGTGTCTGCCACTGCGCCACTCTGAACCTGGCCCCAACCCTGACCCCGTGCCCGGTCAGTGCCATAGTAGTTCTGGTGCCCAGGTTCACCGCGGTCTCCTTTGGGGCCGGCGGGACCCTGAGGACCTGGAGGCCCTGGGCGGCTGGAAACATAGCGCTGCCCTTCACCACCTAAAGGGGGGAGACACACCTGTCAGACCTGTGTGTGTGTGTGTGTGTGTGTGTGTGTGTGTGTGTGTGTGTGTGTGTGTGTGTGTGTGTGAGTGTGTGTGTGTGTGTGTGTGTGTGTGTGTGTGTGTGTGTGTGTGGTTGTGTGGGTGTAATCATGATGTATTATAATGCAACACTCACTCCTCATGAAGTCCTCGAGCTCAGAGCGGATGTACTGTCTGGATTCCCTGCTTCCGTATCCTCCTGACACTTTGGAATCTCCTGGCCCTCGGGAGTCTCCTGGGGGTCCCTGAGGTCCTGCTGGGCCTGGAGGGCCAGGTGCTCCACTGAAGCCAGAGTCTGTTTGGAGATGGGGTGGGGTTGGGGGGGGTGTCAAACGTACATTTCCATTCATTTATTTAAAAAATTGCCTAACAAACACATGGAAAGCCTCCCTTGTATCAACAAAGGTTGGATGTATGATTAGCCTGGTGAAAAAATCATGATGGACTCTGTTTTCTATCCTCTTCTGTTAAACCCTCAGGACTTTGGAGCTAGATTCAGGGTCTTTTGTGGTTCAGTTTAGCCCAACAGACAGTGACTTGCCTTCCAAAATAGTATTCTGTATAAGATGTCTACACGCAGACATTTTTAATTATTATTAATATACAATTATATATATATACTTATATTTCTTCTGTTCTTTTAAAAGTGAAAGACATGTAGACTTTTTTTTACTTCGATGGAATTCCATATCTTCCAAATGGCAGGGCTTGCCTCAAAATAAAAGAATCATACTAGGACCTGGTTGGAGTTTAGTTTACAGTGGACCTTCTCGCACGAGGTCTGTCTCCTCCCTTAACTAAGGACAGACACGGACTCACTCTGGAGGTAGACCTTGATGTCCTCCAGCCGGTAGCCAGACACTCCGCCACCTTGTGATTGTGAGGTTCTATCTGCGGGCCCCGCTGGGCCTTGTGGCCCCCGGCTGCCTGGAGGCCCTGGTGGACCTGGAGGACCAACTGTCCCACGATGCCCAGAACCTACAGGGAGAAAAGGAAGGTGAGAGAGAGACACAGATATGTTATTTGTGTGTATGGGTGAGAGGGTGAGAGAGAGAGACACAGATATGTTATTTGTATGTATCGGTGAGAGGGAGAGAGAGAGAGAGAAAAGAAAGTCGATGTTGAGAAAAGACAAGGAACAAAAACAAGATAGGCCCAATAAAAGAGCACAAAAAGGTGTGTTTTGTCAGGATAAACAGATGATCCATCACTGTCTAGTGAGACCCCAGCATCACAGCCAACGCTAGAGGGAGAGGCTCTTACGCTCCAGCAGCGAGGTGATGTCACCGACAGATCCAGGTAGTCCAGGTGTTCCTGGAGGCCCAGGTGCTCCAGGTCTGCCTGTCATGCCACGATCTGTGAAGAAAACACAGGCGAGTTTACAACCTAATATATTTAACTCTCTCGAAATGGAAATAATGTTACCGTGATGTTCAGTAGGATGTTCAAGTAAATTATCAAGCATTTTCTTTCATTTTACTTGTTTTATTTGGTCTGTACATCACTTTGGCATAACTTGCTCTACAGATAAAGATGACTTGATAGATACGTATATGAAATTACAATCTGAAGCGATTTGTAAGTGTTTACTGGGGGAACTGCCACTGGAGGGGATGAAGATTCAGTTCCAGAAGTGCATTGGTTTGAGCCTCACCATTAAGAATCCTGATGACATATTCAGCCAGTTCCTGAGTGTTCTGATTGGCTCGGGATGCCCCGCCCCCAGCACCAGGCGTGCCAGGTGTCCCAGGTGTGCCAGGAGGACCGGGCGGGCCCATGACGTAGCGCCTCACATCATCCCCTTTCAATCAATCAATCAATCAATTAACAAACCAGCCAACCCGATAACCATCCAACCCAACAATTAGTTGTTTTACAGCAGGACACTTTACAAATGAATAATCCACTCAATAGATTAGCTTTAAAGGTTATAAAATATGTACATGCAATTGTATAGGTTTCCACAATGCATAACAAATGTATTGATAGCAGCATTTTGGATCCCTTAAAGTTAAGTGTTGCTCCTTATTGTAACTATGTCACTCACTCTGCAGCAGTGCGATGATGTCATTCACAGACACTGGGCCTGATGACCCTGATGTCCCAGGGGGCCCTGGGGGGCCGGGGGGGCCTTGAGCTCCAGCTCCAGAGAAGCTTGAACCTGGAGCCACATTAACCACTGAGTCAGCACATAGTGCATACCTCAGATTACCACTGAGTCAGTACATAGTGCATACCTCAGATTACAACTGAGTCAGTACATAGTGCATACTTCAGATTACAACTGAGCCAGATAGTGCATACTTCAGATTACTGGAGCCACATTAACCATTGAGTCAGTACATAGTGCATACTTTAGATTACAACTGAGTCAGCACTTGATGCATACTGCAGATTACAACTATGTCATTAAATAGTGCATACTTCAGATTACAACTCAGTCAGTACATAGTGCATACTTCAGATTACTGGAGCCACGTTTATAACTGAATCAGTACATAGTGCATTCTTTAGATTATAACTGAGTCAGTACATAGTGCATACTTCAGATTACAAAAATTAAATTCGTAGCTCTGAAAAGGAATTATCCATTGGATACATTTAGCAATGATGAGATTTTGAGAGGTATTGTGTACAGTACACACCACATACAATTTGAAATAGTAAAATGCTTAGTTTTTCAAATAGCAGTTGTCTTTAACTCACCCCATGAAATAGCCTGGTAGTCCCATTTTAGTATTGTTGTTACTTACGCTGAATGTAGCTCATGACACGAGTAGCCATGTCGTCAATGGACACAGAAGGTCCTGCAGGCCCGGGGGAACCGGGAGAACCGGGAGAACCAGGAGAACCGGGGGAACCCCGAATCCCACTGAGGTGCTGCCTCCCACTGCCACCTTCACACACACAGCAGCATGGTTGGTATTCAGCATCGAGTCAATGATACACACAATCACAATGACACAAACACACACACACACACACACACACACACACACACACACAATCACAATGACACACACACACACACACACACAATCACAATCACCACATTGACACACACACACACCCACACACACACACACAATCACAATGACACACACACACACACACACACACACACACACAATCACAATGACACACACACACATTCACACACAAACAACACACACATGCATACATGAATGCACGCCCACATGCATACACATCAAAAAATATCCACAAGTACACAAGTACTCCAATAAAAAGGTTATACAGGGACTGAAGGTAAATGAAGACGGGCAGTCCAGTCTTACTCTGGAAGTAGTCTGAGATGTGGCGACTGAATTCGGACGAAGAGAATGAGCCCCCAGATTGTGCCGATTGTCCGGGTGTTCCCGGCGTTCCCGGTCGCCCAGGTAGACCAGGGGGTCCAGGAAGACCCCGAGAGGCCCCAGAATCTGAGGTGAGGACAAAAAGAAACATGCCACTCATAATGGAATAGGCTCACAAAGCCTAGACTTAAAAAACCCTCGCTAGCTACTCAAGTCTTCAGTGATGAGTTAGCCTGCCTCACATAGCCAAAACTGCATGACTATACATGACCACTGCAAAAATGTGTTAAACTGCTAATCAAAAACAGCATTTTATTAATAAAGCTGTGTAGCTCAGACAGTATAAGTGTAAGCTATATTTCTACATTTTAAAGGCACAGTCACATCAATTTATATGCCTTTTTCTGTATAGCCTCCTGGGCTAATGATGGCTGAAATGTTTGAGAAGTGTAAGTGTCATGAAGCTCACCTCTGGAATTTCCTGGAGAGCCAGGAGCACCTGGAGGTCCTGAATCCCCTGAGAAAGCCAGAGTGGTCATTAGGAGCTCATCCTCATCAATAGTATTACGATCATCTTTATCATCTTTATAATCATTTTCCTACTGGTCGGGGATCGAACCAGCCACCCTCGGGTTACCAGCCCGAAACCCTAACCAGTAGGCCACGGCTGCGCCGTCATCTTTATCATCTTTATAATCATCGCCATCTCCACCACACTCTAACCCTTTACCCACATCAGTACCATCAGTACCTCCGTTTATAAAAATCACTGTCATCATCCACTACTTTCAATTACTTTACCATTACTATTCTGACAATGACAATCCCCTTCATTTACATTAGCAAAGCCATCACTATCGTGACTCTATGTCATCATCTCCACTGTTGTTGTCACTTCCTGTCTGCTCTCAATCTTAGGGTTTAGAGCACTCATACTGCTGGAGCTGTTTACTGTTTACACTCTGGCATCTTTTTTTTTTTTTTTAGATTTGTTTTTGTCTTTTTAATGCCTTTCATTGATAGGTTAGGGAAGAGTGGGACAGGAAATGAGAGGGAGAAGAGGTGGGGAGTGGATTGGAGAAAT
>NC_137910.1:1168917-1173917 GCF_963457725.1 Sprattus sprattus | reverse complement strand
CTGTTTCACCTGTGTAACAGATTCTTGCATTACATGGCATTTTCAAACCAGAAGTTATAGGTTTTGATGTAAACATTATTGATTTAAGATATCGAAATATGTTTGAAAATGTTTTTACCTTTAGCTCCTGGTTGTCCTGGGTGTCCTGCAAGTCCTACAATTGGATTGGAATACCAAATCAGGAATTTATTTTAAGATGCTAAAAATAGATTCAGCTCTAAGACATTGTGTATAAGTCTGCAGGTGTGTAGTAGACTTTACCTGGTGGTCCTTGCAGGCCGGGTGATCCTAAGAGCAGAGGCACATTATTAGGATATGCGATGAGACCACAACTTCCTAGACATTTAAATTCTAATTATGGGATGCTATCCTACTGTACCTGAAAGCCCTGTGTCTCCTGGGGGCCCGGAGGGACCCCTGATTCCAGGCACTCCGATTGGGCCTTGGTCACCTGGACAACACAAGTTCATAACCATGGTTACTCTAGGACTCATTGGTAGAATGTTGTATTGTTATTAATTATATTATCCTATCATGAAAAAATACTATCATTATTTACCTCTGGTTCCTTTTCCACCATCAATTCCTTGTGGTCCTGATCAAACGAGACAGGCAACAACAGGACGAGAAGAATGAATAGAGAAACCTCAATTACATATGAGTTTCAAGAAATGTTTCAATGTAAAGAAATGCTTCACAACTGACAGCATCATAATGCATTAAAATGAAAGTGGTAGAGGGACTGAAGACTCCTCTAGTAAGTAAAGTCATGTCATCTGGTGTTAGTATTGGCAGGATGCAGGCTGGCAGATGGAGCATGGCGTTTATCTGACTCATCCAACACCTCATGCATTCCACCTTTAGTCACGCTGTCTATATTTTGACTGACTGACTGGTAGCTGTGTGAAGCACAAAAAGCCGCAAGAAACCCCTGATGGTTCTGCTGGTGGAACCACAGGTACGTCAATAAACTCGAGAAAGTAACCGGGAGGATATTTTTCACTCTCACACACACACACACACACACACACACAACATCTCTTACCTGAAGATCCTTTGGCTCCTTTCTCTCCTGTGGGTCCTTGGCTGCCTGAGTTTCCTGGGGAACCTAAAAAGGACCAGGTTAGAACCACAGGAGAACTCAGACAGGGGATCATCTGCATGTCTGCATTTGAAAAAGCTGTCTAAACTTTGTCGCGGGGGGAGGGGGGGTGGGGTCCGGCATGCTAAACACAACCCCGCCCCCTCCCCCGCGACTAAGTGTCCTCTTTTTCACTAACTCAAATCTGGTCATCCTATGAAAGCATACACACCTGGTCTGCCCATCTCTCCTTTGTCTCCGTGGTCACCTGTGTGAATTGCACATGTCACATGACATTAGATTAGCTGATGAACTATCCCAAGGACTATTATGGTCTGTACATACACCTGAGGCTTAAAATATTCTCGCACCTTTGATTCCCTGTTGACCAGCAGGTCCTCTTTCACCTGTGGGTCAGAAGAACAAGCAATGAGAGGTCAATTTAGCTTGAAATTGTTATATTTGTATTTCACATGCATCGTCAAGGGTGAAAGGCAGTTATATCGTGGGGCTGTGTAGGTGGCTGAGTTGGGAGTGACTTAATGTGTCTGTAGATGCAATGACACTCGTGTGTGTGTGTGTATGTGTGTGTGTGTGTGTGTGTGTGTGTGTGTGTGTGTGTGTGTGTGTGTGTGTGTGTGTGTGTGTGTGTGTGTGTGTGTGTGTGTGTGTGTGTGTGTGTGTGTGTGTGTGACACTCGTTGTTTACATTCATACCTTTAGGACCAGCAGGCCCACCCTCTCCACGGAACCCAGGTAGTCCAGGTTCACCTGAGAATGAGAGCAGTGTTAATGACATCTGCCATCAATGTGTCATTTCTCATCCTGGCTTTCAGCAGTATATTCATTAAGAGGCTCTCTGAGGAACTGTGTCAGACAGAAGAGGTCACCCACCTGGAGGTCCGGAGAGGCCATGAATGCCCATTGCACCTGGAGAGGGGACAGTTAGTAAGTATTGTTTAAATGTGCAAAGTGTAGGTTTGTGTTGTCCTACATATGCTCCCAGACATGTACTGATGTCATTCTGAGGGAACCACAAATAGATCATAACGAACCGTATTATGTTCATGCATTTGTTTGAAATTGTAGGTCAATAATTGTTCAAGAAATGCAAATAAGACTGAAATAGACAAGCAATATGTACAAAATGAACTGGACTATGTGGGGACACTGTCTTCTAATCATCCGACCTCATATGAGGAGGCAATAACACACATATCATTATTAATAGAACTTTTCTGTCATGCTCTGTGCATATACAGGATAAGTCATCATTGATAGCATGCATTACTATGCATGCCACTGAAATCTGTGCCCTCAGGACATATCTCACCTTTGGGTCCAGGAGAACCAACCGATCCAGGAAGACCAGGAGGTCCAGCATCACCAGAAGATCCTTTAGAGGTAGAACCATGTTAATGCCAAGAATCTAGTATACATCATCAGAAAGAAGAACTTGATGTTCTGAATAAGACTAAACAAGATGTGACGATGAACCCTAATTAGGAACTCCTCTGCCTTCAGTAAGTACACTCCACTAGAGGGTCATGCTGTACCTCTTTCACCCTTGATGCCAAATCCTTGAGGTCCAAGCTCCCCACGAGGTCCCGCTGGCCCCTCTCGGCCCCTCAATCCTTGAGGACCCTCAGGACCATGATCCCCTGCGGGGGAAATAGAGGAGACTGGTTTCAACCTTAAACTACTTCACATGGGGGCCCTTAAAGATCACGACTAAGACACTGTGAAGAGTTCTTTGATGTTCTCTCTGCCAACATATAGGAAGTTCTCCGTACCATATGTGTGTGTGTGTGTGTGTGTGTTGTGTGTGTGTGTGTGTGTGTGTGTGTGTGTGTGTGTGTGTGTGTGTGTGTGTGTGTGTGTGTGTGTGTGTGTGTGTGTGTGTGTGTGTGTCAACATAAAGGAAGCTCTCCGTACCATATGTGTGTGTGTGTGTGTGTGTGTGTGTGGTGTGTGTGTGAGTGTGTGTGTGTGTTTGTGAGTGGGTGTGTGTGTGTGTGTGTGTGTGTCTGTGTGTGTGTGTGTGTGTGTGTGTGTGTGTGTGTGTGTGTGTGTGTGTGTGTGTGTGTGTGTGTCTGTGTGTGTGTGTGTGTGTGTGTGTGTGTGTGTGTGTGTGTGTGTGTGTCTGCCAACATAAAGGAAGCTGCCCGTACCACCACTTCCTTTCTGTCCTTTTGGTCCCTCATGTCCCGCTGGTCCTGATAGGCCAGGAGCCCCTAGATAGCAAAGGTCAAAGTTCACGCTTTGCTAGAGGGAGCAGCATCAGTACAATGTATGTAGTTTAGAGCCTTTAAACAACGACAATAACAAAAATGTGAATAGAATATGAAGAAATAACATAATGAAATACCGGTATGTATATGATATACCGGAGCAGCAATGCTTTTGACCGAAATATCTACTAAAGTTAGCAAGTTAACCAGCTAGCAGTTGCCCGTCCTCTCTTGTAATATCACATAGTACCTCAAGAGGGGATAGACACTCACTGCATGGAAAACAGCAAGCACATGGCTATCCTGTAGTAGCAAGCACATGGCTATCCTGTAGTAGCAAGCACATGGCTATCCTGTAGTAGCAAGCACATGGCTATCCTGTAGTAGCAAGCACATGGCAAGCACATGGCTATCCTGTAGTAGCAAGCACATGGCTATCCTGTAGTAGCAAGCACATGGCTATCCTGTAGTAGCAAGCACATGGCTATCCTGTAGTAGCAAGCACATGGCAAGCACATGGCTATCCTGTAGTAGCAAGCACATGGCTATCCTGTAGTAGCAAGCACATGGCTATCCTGTAGTAGCAAGCACATGGCAAGCACATGGCTAACCTGTAGTAGCAAGCACATGGCAAGCACATGGCTAACCTGTAGTAGCAAGCACATGGCAAGCACATGGCTATCCTGTAGTAGCAAGCACATGGCAAGCACATGGCTAACCTGTAGTAGCAAGCACATGGCTATCCTGTAGTAGCAAGTCCATTGGTTAACCTTAATGGTCAGCTAGCTCAAAAACTTGAGTGAGTGAGTGAGTGAGTGAAGATTCATGTTGATCAATTTGCCACAGTTAAGTTCATGTAACATATAAACATGAATAGGTAGACATCAACGGTCACCTGGATGTCTTTTAATCCTATTAATGTTGTCATGCTACATGTAGCCTGGCCTTTGCCATCTTGGACAAACTCTTTGGATACACCAGTCAAGGAGAAGAGCTAAGGATGGAAGAACCTGGTTATATCCTGCCCTCAGTTTGTTTGGAGTATGAAATAATGTAGTTCCCTACAGCTAGCCAGTGCAGCATATTGCACCTTTATAGCACGTTACACCAGAGAAAGCTCCTCTCTACAAACACACAAGGACCATAATAATCATGCTTACCTGGTAACCCAGGGAAACCTGTATCACCTGTGTAATAAGACACACACATTGAGATTGTTACTTGAGTATGTTATCTGGTGTGCATGTCTTCAATCTCTGGACAAGCGTTTAGGTGCCAGTATGTTCATGTGGATGTGTGGCTGTGTGTGTGTGTGTGTGTGTGTGTGTGTGTGTGGCTGTGTATGTGTGTGTGTGTGTGTGTGTGTGTGTGTGTGTGTGTGTGTGTGTGTGTGTGGCTGTGTATGTGTGTGTGTGTGTGTGTGTGTGTGTGTGTGTGTGTGTGTGTGTGTGTGTGTGTGTGTGTGTGTGTGTGTGTGTGTGTGTGTGTGTGTGTGTGTGTGCGTGTGTGTGGCTGTGTATGTGTGTGTGTGTGTGTGTGTGTGTGTGTGTGTGTGTGTGTGTGTGTGTGTGTGTGTGTGTGTGTGTGTGTGTGTGTGTGTGTGTGTGTGTGGATGTGTGTGAGTTCATGTGGATGTGTGACTGTGTATGAGTCTGTTACAAACCTTTAGATCCAGGCGCTCCTGAGTCA
>NC_137910.1:1143917-1161417 GCF_963457725.1 Sprattus sprattus | reverse complement strand
TCCAAGGCACAAAATGGTTCTTGATACTATCATTACTAAAGCTGCTTTTATTTTATAGGGAATATTAAACCTGATTAAATGTATCATGATATGCATATTTATGTATCATTTTTAGTTTGAGTGCCCAGTGTGTGTGAATGCCTGTGAGTGTGTGTATTGTATGTGAGTGTGTGTGAATGCCTGTGAGTGTGTGTATTGTTTGTGTGTGAGTGTTGATTTTATGTGAGTGTGTGTTAATGTATGTGGGTGTGCGTATTGTATGTGGGTGTGTGTGTATTGTATGTGAGTGTGTGTGAATGTATGTGGGTGTGTGTATTGTATGTGGGTGTGTGTGTATTGTATGTGTGTGTGTGTGTGTGTGTGTGTGTGTGTGTGTGTGTGTGTGTGTGTGTGTGTGTGTGTGTGTGTGTGTGTGTGTGTGTGTGTGTGTGTGTTTGTATTAACTCACCATCATAGCCCATGGAGTGACTGGCCATAACCTTCCTCTCCAGGAAGACGGGGGAGTGGCCTACAGAGGAGGCGGAGCTTTGCGTCCTCCTCCCGCCCCCTGTGTAGCTGGTCTTCACTTTAGACCCAATCCCTGGTCCTGAGGAGCTGCTAAACCCCGCCCCTCCTCCACCTCCACCTCCTCCAACGCTCCCACCTCCACCTCCACCTCCTCTTCCTCCACCTCCACCTCCTCCTCCTCCACCACCGGCCCCTCCTCCTCCTCTCCCTCCTCCTCCTCCTCCTCCTCCTCCTCCTCCTCCGCTCCCCTCCCCTGAGGAATCACTGCCCAGGTACACACCAGAACTCAGTCCTCCAGCGTTCACGCCCACGGATGCTGCAGACCAAACACACACACACAGTCATATACACAAACAGGTAAACACAGTTGTATACACACACACACACACACTCACAGTCTCTCAACCACATGCACACCCCCGTGCTCAAAGACACATGAGCATACACTCCCAGACATATGACACACCAGCCAAATACGTTAAAAAAGAAGAGTTTGGTGTTGGTGTTACTCACAGGATGTGTAGTAACTGCTGCTGCTCTGGGGTAAGGCATTCTTCTCCAACCCAGCCCCTCCATAGCCACTGCTCATGCCCTTCACTGACCCGCTACTGCCCTCTAGTGGTGGAAATAGCACATGACATGCAAAAGTTAAGCACACGCTTGAATGGCTCAGCTCTCAGTCAAAACCAATATTTGCTATGAGTAATAATCTGATAAAGGGAAAGGAAAGAAATCAATAATAAGGTTTCTATTCTATGAGAAAAAAATCAGTTAAAGGGAGGGGTCACTGAGACATATCATCGCTGGTGACAAACACATAGTGATTCCCATCACATCATTCATTTGGTAAGGTGAGCCCCTCTATGACACAGCCTCTGGCATGTTAGCAGCTTTGATAATCTAGTGCTATTCTATGTATCAAATTGCATAACTACAATAGAGAAAATGGATATCACTTATGGACAAATGAGTGTAACATATACTACTGCGCTCCTAAGATACGTTATGTGATGTATCATCTGAGTGCAGTAACAGGGTTCTTATGTAAAGACTGGGATACATGGGAGAAGCACTTTGTGATTTCACAAACATGAAGCTTGCTTTTGTGTTGCTTCCAGACCCATATCAGGGTCATGTGCGACTGAATAAACTATGACAGGAGTGAACATTTATTCAACAAACAACTTTGAAATGGAGTTACAGTTCTGTGGTTCTCTACTTACTTGGTGGCAAAGTTGTCAGTCTTGTTGTTGATGTTGTCATATGTGTCACAACTGAGGAAAACAACAGTCGAACCAGCACAGGCGTTAAAACGGCATACATTTCGTTTTTTTCATTAGATGTGCACAGTGGCGGCGCCAGGGGGGGGCTAGGGGGTGCTAGAGCACCCCCTAGATTGGCCATAGCACCCCCATAGCACCCCCAAGAAAATAATGGTTTATTTAGGCCTATTATTGTTATTTAATTTCATTCTGAGTTCTTAATAAAATGTATTGTGTGATAATAATATTTTAATCACAAAAGAAAATAACAGATTGAAATAAACAGATTGTTCACGTAGCACGACACAGACACGTTGCGCGTGAACGTGATTGTTCCATGAGTAGTAGGCTATAACAGTAATCCTCGCGAGCGGTCAATTCTAAGTCAAGCGTTCACAAAATCACGAAAATGGATCGGTATTTGATCCGCAAATTTCCTCAAGTTGAATAAGATGTTCAAGAGGAAGAAAAATGCAAGAGGTGTTGGATTCTGATTCTGATGTAGAAGAAGAGGAACATCCTGGTCCAAGTCAACCCTTCACCTCTACTGAGGGCGCTGCTAGCCATGCTGCTAGCACCCTGGGTGACTTAAGCATGAACGCCCAGGATGGTCCGAAAAGACCAATATTACAAAAATGTTGTGGAAAGCTTGCGCTACACTGCTTGTCAGGGGATCTCACAGCGAGGCCACATTGAAGATGAGGATTCAGCAAACAGGGGTAATGTCCGCGAGTTGCTATCTGTAATTGGAAAATTTGATAAAACCGTTCAGAAAAAGTTAGATAACAACCCGTCAAATGCAAAGTATGTGCACCATGACGTGCAGAATGAGATCATCAATGTAATGGCAGAAATGATTAGGAAACAATTAAGGGATGTTTTAAGCATAGTTTTGTGCGCACTTTTTGATACACTTTTTGATCTCTTATTATTGTGGTTTCTACTGTTTGGTCTCATTCATGTTTTTATTGATTGTGACCTAAAATAATATAGCCTACACTTTTTGAAAGCATTTCTGACTCTTTGCCTTTTTAAGTTAATTCTATCTGATATTCTAATCTGCCGTCTTTAGTTAGAAGTGTATTCAACTTGGTATGTTTAGTTTAATTTGTCGCACATGGTAGTGGTGACCTGGTAGTCATCTGGCGCAAACTTTAATCCACACACTGAAGTAAGTGAAGTATTTGGGATTACGTTATCTATAACATGCTGCATCCATTTTGACCGTCGGAGATGAACGCAGCTTTGTGCGCATCCGTCAGAAGTAGCCTAATGATAATGATAATACGATCGATTTGAATGACGCTTTTTATGTACCCCAAAGACGCGTTAGAGATCAAACGTCCAAACATATGTGACGATATGGTGGGGAGGTGTTGTAGTAGAGAAAAATGAGACTCATATGCTATCACCCTAAATTCATAGCACCCTCAGTAAAACGCCGAGCACCCCCATAGCACCACCAGAAAAAAATCTCTGGCGCCGCCACTGGATGTGCAGGAGTGGGGAACAAGAAACAACAGAAATAATTCGCACTTGACTCCAAACCACCACTAGAGGTCAGTGTAACTCTGTCTATGGAGCAAAGGCCCCATCTCTGCGCATTCCTTTACACAGGTTAGCATTACACATTGTTGAATGAGAAAAACAGAGAGAGTGTGAAAATAAAAATAAAAAAAATAAAAATAAAAGAGTGCGAAAGAAGAGCGAGACCAGGGAAAGCTGAGTGAAAGAGAAAGGAGAGAAAGAGGAGTTAAAGGAGGTTCATCTTTACCTCCTGAACTTCCTCCGGAGGAATTGATGTCTGTGGACGTCAGATCATCCATGCCATGCTATCTAATGAGGGAATAATGCAAATATAATTATCATGTCCGTGAATTCAAACCGATGAGCATATTCACTAATGGAGACTAACTATGCGTGTAATACAACATTCACAGTGGAGACAATCTTGTCTTTTGAGAGTAAATTATGTATATATACACACACACACACACACACACACACACACACACACACTCAGTGGTGTAGTCCAGGGTATACGCACACACACACACACACAAAACAGGCCCGGCCCATGATCTGGCATAGTTTCACCGCACCGTTGCCCGGATAAGTCTGGCCTGGTTAAAGGCTTGGTACTACGTATGTACATGTGGTGATGTGGAGAAGAGCAATAGAGCTCTGTGTTTAAAGGAACACAGTGCAACTTCATAGGCTTGAGACTCGAAAAATAAACATTCAATTTCTAGTCTTTTTTACACGTAGTAAGTTTCAATAAACTCCATACCATTACATAAAAAAGACTAGAAATTGAATGTTTATTTTTAAGCCTCGAAAGTTGCACTGGGTGCCTTTAAAGCTTAGAATTCAGAACTATGCGTGTAATACAATGTCTTTTGAGAGTAAATTATGCCTCTCTCTTTCTCCGTCTCAAGCACGGGCATGTTGTCTCTCTCACACATGCAGCACATGAATCTTTTCATCCCTCTGTTGTACTGGATCAAATAAAGACACCAGTCTGGCTCTATGAGATGTCGACCATCTTTGGTGACACCCTCGGGGAATGATCCTTTTTCACCACAAAGAAACACAACAAGGCATGGCGTCTGAACAGCAGAAGAAAATGCCTTCTCTGTCTGGACTTTGACCACCCTGCCACTGTACTTGAGCTAAGCACAGCCCCAACCCTACAACAAACATTTAACACATAGTTTACATTTCATTGTCTAATTCCCCACAGATGAAACTGTCTGTTAATCAATAGATGTGTATGTGCTGCTTTATTTACTCTGCTTATACCTTCTTCAACATTTGTAGACATGATTTGAAACTTAGAATTGTAGAATCATTTTGATTGCCCTAGTTTCCTTAATTAACTGATTTAAATCTAAAAACAGATCACTTTACAAACTCTACACTCAACTCTACTCTAATCTGCTCTTCTGCAAATTGATGGCATGTGGCAGCTGTTGCCTTAGTTCTTGCCATAAACACAGCAACACAGAGTAGCGCCGTTTGTGTTAGCAGGATTCACTGTGGAACGTCCCAGAGGAAGGGGAAGAGGCAGCTACTGGACCACAAAACAGTAAACAGCTGACCCTGGATCAGAGCCAGTGGCGTAGTCCAGGGTATACGCACACACACACACACACACACACACACACACACACACACACACACACACACACACACACACACACACACACACACACACACACACACACACACACACACACTCAGTGGTGTAGTCCAGTAGAGTATACCCACTTGATTTTCAGTCAGCATTGCGTATACCCACTTCTCAAAACAGGGCGTTTATCCTGTGCTGTATGGGCTACTTAACACAAATTAAGAGTATACCCACTTCTCCAGGGACCACGACTACACCACTGATCAGAGCCACTTGAGACCGAGTGATATGACACCAGTCCGGCCAGAAGGCAGCTTGCACGAAAACAGGCCCGGACCATGATCTGGCATAGTTTCACCACACCGTTGCCCGGATAAGTCTGGCCTGGTTAAAGGCTTGGTACTACGTAGATGTGGTGATGTGCAGAAGAACGAGAGCTTTGTGTTTAAAGCTTAGATTTCAGAATGTACACGGAGCATCCCTGTCTCTCCGCACCCTCCTAGAAACTTTCCCTCTTTAAATCATAATTTTAAATTGAGACACCTGAGAATGCCCTTACTGCACATAATAGCCACAGCATCATCAATCACTCCACAGTCAACAGCAGCCTAGAGGAGAGATGACAGCCTAACCCTCACATTTCTGAGCTTGTAAAAAGTGAGAGTGATGGGAGAGAAAGTTTTCAGCGGCAGTGTGGATGTGTCATAAAAAGACAGGTTTGGACTCGTCTCCTGCTTTTTTGGCCCACAAAAGACAACTGACAGATTGCTGAGACGTGCATTTCTAGTCCCCTCCTGCACTCCCTGCTGAAGAACACCATGGCACCAGAGAGAGCACCTCTTGAAAACACTACAGGAAGGCAAACACACCCAAGTGGGCATCAAGGGACTGCTCATCACAAGAGCTCGGTGAAGAACACAGGCTCTGAGTGACAAAAGAAGCCCCATGAATAGCTGCACACTCTTTGTCCTACCGTTGGGGGTTTCTTTCAGTAAAGCTGAAACCAGGCACGCCACACCCTTCCAGCCCTTCTACACTTACAGTATAGTGGTCGTATACAGCCACACGTTACCTGGAACCTTTCAAGTCTACAGTAAGAGCGGTCTGATGCAGCCACACATTACCTGGAACCTTTGAAGCAAACCTCGGACATGCACAGTGCACAGTGAGAAGTCCCCTTCGTGATTTAATAATGATAATAATATTAATAATAATAATCACATCAATAATAATAATAATACATTGCATATGTGTCATGATTGTCATAGTGTGTTATATTTCAATTTTACATTGGAAATTTTACATTGGAAAGTTCTGCATTATTGAAGTAATCAATGCACTTTCACAATAAACATGACAATACAAAATAGCAGTAAATATGACTTTTATAAAGTCTCTTAACCAAATCATGCAAATTAACCAAATGTACTCCCATGATATCTTCAGCATGCACACACACACAAACACACACACACACACACACACACACACACACACACACACACACACACACGTGTTCAAAGGCGAAACTAATAGGCAAACATACCTTTGCTGCTGTTCAAAGTATGAAAGAAAATCCCTTTGATAACTTTTTGAGAAAAATCTCTGTTTACAATCCAAAGAGTTCACAGTCAGTCGGGAAGCTCACCTGGCCAACATGAACATGAACTGATGGACGGCTACCTGTTGTTCTCACTTTATTACCTCTCCCTCATGCGTGCTCCAGCAGGTCTGAATGGGACACGCCCCTGCAAGATCCTTGGCAGTTATACACACACACAGCCTTCTGAAAACAAAGGACCCCGAGGACTAATAATTTAGACACCAGGTTATGGAACTAGCCAAGTGCGCAAAGTTCTGGAGCCAATCAACTACTTCTGAGTAGTTCTGCCACAGTGTGAATCTTTCAAAAGAGTCAATACCTCGGTTGGTACAAAACAGAATATACTACACACAACACAGTAAACGTCAAATAAACAGTCAGAAATAAACATTTGACTTTCACGCCACGTGTGCATATTGTGATCAAGTATTAAAACATCCAAATTATGAAAAAAAACATATAATATAATTCCATAAATTAGGCAGACTGGGTCAGAGAAGTACAACTGCTATAACTAAAGGACCCACAGTTAGCCTCTGCCCTTTGCAAATGGTAGATCTTTTTTACGCCGTCATTGTTGTTGTTCATTAAATCACACAAACATTCAAAGTACCTGATTGTCAGATTTAAGACCTTAAATTACAACCATCTGCTGGTCATAAATTTCCACATGAAGGTTATGAAAGTTTGAATAAATTCCAGTTGAAAAGAACAGCCAGGGGGGAGGTTGTTTGTTTGAATGTTGATTCTTCTTCTCTCTGTATGTTTCTCGCTCTATCAATATATCTGTCTATTTATATTCCTCTATCTGTCTACCAGTCAACATGATAGTATAGTGCACATAATATACTGTGTACAAGTCATAGTGCCTCAATGCCACAAAGGTGTTATCTTGAAATTAAATGTTAATGATAATTTCAACAAGATACATTTCCAAACAGATAATGGTAGGGGGGGATTTGTGCCGGTGTTTTGAACGACCATGACTAAAAGATATCTTAAAGACCTTTTTCAGTCTTGCTTTGGAAAGTTGTCAGAGATAGAAAGCGCTCCTACATTTCGGATTCTGTAAAGATTTTTACTTCAGATCAAAATAACAGATAAGCATTGGTTACTGCTGCCATTGAAGTGAAGAGTCTCAGCCAAGGAGTAATTGATTTCAAAAGTCTGTAAAGCCGGCCCCCAAAAATGCTCTGTAGTTTTGAACACTAAGAGATTCACAGACATCTCAGACACTGGCAAAAATGTATTTTAATTTAGTAGTACTGTTAATTGACCATGTTTACTTTATCTTACTCCATTCAGTTTATATTCATGATAATACACACTGACAAATGTCTTAATTTATAATCTTGTTTTGTCCATACTTAAAAAAAAAAAAAAAAAAAAACACTGCAATACCAGGGCAATTCAAAAATATTCCATCACAATTCTAAATTCAACACAATTTCAACACCTTCTTGCTTTTATCCTATTCTCATTTTACAAATAAAATATGTGAACTTTTGGAGCATATTCTGTATGGTGTAAATCCAGATCATTTTAATATTTAATATTATTAAATACAGTTAAATGATGTGATTCCAAAACGTTGCCGTTTTTACTGAAGACCCAAATGGTTCATTTAAATCCATAAATGACTGAATATTCTTACATAAAAGTGTATAAAGTTTCATTAACAAAAGAAAAACATGGTATGATGTTGCTATGGGAGAGGGTTTCCAGCCAACATAGCGATAGATGGTGGGGAGGAAGTGGTCATCCTCTGTCAGCAGTGGCCTTACGAGTGTAGTAGTAGGGATAGGCGCGCTCTACTTCAAAAAAATATAAATGCGTTTTCGGGTGCGAGTAAAAGAATGTTAACTATGAGTAGAATAAAACCGCACTCTCAAGCTTTTATTATATTATTGAGAAAAGCTTGAGAGTGCTGTTTTATCCTACTCACACTCACGAGTGTAGTCTAAGTAGAAGAGGGCATTACTTATCAAAGCATTCTATACATTGATACTTCCTGTTTTAACCTTCATTGGAACTGTGAGTGGGTCATTTTAGACTATAACATGAATGAATGTAAAATTCTGTCATAACACCAGACACTATGAAACAACCCTGGTGAACTATGACTAATGTCTGTTGTATAATGCCAATTAAATGTAATTTCAAGAAGCTGATGTTTGCGAACTTCTGTTCTGAGGTGAGGTATGTCTTATCCAACTTTAAGTGTCTGTGATTCACCATCTTTTTATGAAATGAACCGTCTGATTTTATTCACAGATAGGAATGCATCTAATTCTATCCAGGCCCCAACAAGCTATGTGCTGAGAAAGCTGAAGTGTGTGTAAAGTCTTTGCAAAGCCAACACCCTTATCCGTCCTCAATCAACGCCCTAACCCACCCACCCATTCCTCAACCTTAGGACACACACACACACACACACACACACACACACACACACACACACACACACACACACACACACACACACAAACGCGCGCACACACACACACACACACACACACACACACACACACACACACACACACACACACACACCACACACACACACACACAAACGCGCACACACACACACACACACACACACACACACACACACACACACACACACACACCACACACACACACACACACACACACACACATACAAACGCACACACACACACCACACACACACACACACACACACATACAAACGCACACACACACACACACACACACACACCACACACACACACACACACACAAACAAACGCGCACACACACACACACACACACACACACACACACACACACACACACACCACACACACACACACACACACACACACACACACACACACACACACACACACACACACACACACACACACAACCTCTTAGTCCTCTGTGCTAGAGCCCTGTGCAGCGGTATCCACACCCAGAGGGAATAGTCTGTTCACATGCAGGCTGACTCACCCAGAGTCCACACCCATCCCCACAGCCAGGACAACAAACCCAACCCTCTCCACCTCCCATTCTGTCTCTACTTTCCTCTCTCAGTCTTTCCACGTGTCTCTCAAGTTTGATCTTGTGTCTCTCATAAGCTTTCTGTGTCTCTCCGTCTTGTTTCTGCTGTTGCTTCTGCTGTACCTCTCTACTTTGTCATCTCTGTGTCTGAGGCTTTCATGCACCTTCTAAACTCTAAAGTTCACACAAAAGGCTACTCTGAGGTCAGGTTGTGCAAGCCAGAGATACGCCCTTATGGTGGACTTCAAAAGAGGCCACTTTTCCATATGCCCCTAAAGCAGATTTAGTTATTAATTAAACCAGGCAAGGACATATACAGCACACTAAAGACTTATACTTTGCAGCTTCTGTATATCCCAAACAAAAGCACTGATCTTTAGTTATTTCTCCTGATACGCAACATTCAAACATGCACCTTATGACCAGCGGAGAAAATAGGAATACAATGTTTCAAAATGTCTGGGAAAATCCTCAGCCATCTGTTGCCATGGGGATGAGATGATGTTCTCCCCTTTGCCCTGTAATTAAACAGGACAAGTCATCACCTGGAAGACACCCAGGGCTAAACTGGCAAAAACAGACAGAGGGATCCAGTTTCGTGCAGAGCAAACTTGGCAAGTTCTCTTTAGAGTGTGTGTGTGAAAAGAAAGGAAGGGGGAATAAAACAACAATTTTACTTTCTTAGACAGCTTCAAAAATAACGGATCTATCATCAACGTCTCGTCCTGTTCTACTCAGCCATCATTGAGTCCATCAAACAAATTTCACTGGCCTTGGTCGTGTGGCTAATAAAGGAGCTATCTAAGAAATGTCTGAATGAGCACAGTACATCATGTTCTCAGCTTTACTTCGACATTGGATGCTGGATATGTATAGTAATCCCTCCACCTCAGACTCTAAGACAGCCATTCATTTCACAAACAACACAAACATTAGGTCAGGAAAAGCATGTGATGTTCACTGGCCTGGGCAAATGGTGAGAGAGTGAATGACATAAAAGAGGAATCTAAAGTACATGCTTTCCTTCACCAGTGCCTCTATAAAACTACAGAAAAGTCTTTGCCTGGGGGATGATGATTGGAGATGATTGGCACCGGCATGAATTACCTGAATTATACACAACTGAGTCACTGCGGGTGTGACCGTAATGGAGCGCACACACACTTTCCCTCTGGTTCCTTTTCTTACTCACTGACTCACACTCTCTCTCTCACACACACACACACACACACACACACACACACACACACACACACACACACACACACACACACACACACACACTCACCTCATATGCCCTGGCACAGGAACCAAAGATGGGTAACCAGCAGCATGTTCAACTACATAAAAGGTGCAACCACTCTAATCCCATAGCTGCCCCACCCAGCCCCAAGCCACATTATAACCCCTCTCACCCTGAAGCTATTGTTTTCCACATCCATTGCTAAACTGTAAAAGCCACTACAGAGGGAGTCACAGGCACTTGAGCTTAGGAGCAGGTGACTGAGTGTGTTTGCTCAGGTGTATCATTCTGGTGTGAAGGGCTCTACACGTGCATTAGTGAAGTCTGTTCCGGTTGTTTTGCCGATCGCTTTTAATGAGTAATGAGGCGTGATGAGGATGATTTGCATGCAGGTTGCCTACACAAGCATCAGAAACCACATATTTGACTTTGTTGTAGCGCGCTTGGGAGTTGTGCGTGTGTGTGTGTGTGTGTGTGTGATGTGAGTTTACCCTACAATGCTATGCATGTGATGTGTGTGTGCATGCACAATTATGTGTTTAATGTTCCAATTTAGAAACTTTTGTAAATGTTAGTGCGTAATTCTGTTATCCATTTAAGTTAAGATATCTTTATTTGATCAAGAGGGACAGTGTACATTCAAGAACATTAAAATGTAAATGCACCCAATTATAGGCTATACAAACTAAAAAAAAAAGTAATTAAGTGACAACATATAAAACACACAATCCCAATACACAAGCTCCACTGAGTCCTTAACCATGGGTAGAAGGGAAAGAACAATGGGTATACAAACAAGTGGTAAACAAAAAAAAATCTACTGTTTACCTTCTAAAGATCACATTTTTAGTTATTTATCAACCTTGATTTGAGATGTCTTTTAAAACAGTTGAATGAGGTTGATTCTCTAATGTTCTGTGGGAGATGGTTCCATTCCCGGGCTGAACTGAGAAAACCGACTGTGTAAATACACACACTTTTGTTTTTAAGGAATTTCAGTCTCCTTGCTACCTTTCCGGTAGCACTGGTTGCTGCTGTTCTAAACTTTTGGGTCTGTGTCTGCTATGTGTAGTTGGTTATGTGTGATTTTCTGTCTGTTAGCGTAGCTGCCCACCACTACATATGAGAATGTCTGCCTTTCCTGCCTTCTCACTCAGTTCTCTGGATGCTCTGTGAACTTATATTACTGGTAAAATATCAAAGGGAAACTACTGAGTTGTTCCATTGCTCACAATCCAGGAATATCCTAATGATTGTCACAACTACTCCACTTTTAGTGGCAAAATGGTTTGATTTTGTGAGAGGTTAACGCTGGGTAGTTGATGGACGTGGCAAAGCACTCTCCAAGTTAAGCAGCTGAGTCAGTTAATGACCTGATGGCATAAAACATAACAGTCTACCCTCATCGATCTACCAGATACAAATATACTGACTCAACTGTTGAATCTGTGACATGGCTGTGACATGGCTTTTTTATCTATGGATGTTTTCTTTTAAGTTTGAATACTCAAAAATAATCAAATATTTCCTAATTCTGTATCAATAGGTAGTCAGTATCGATATGAAAAACACATTATCCACTCACATTCGCCCTGGAAAGGCCGAAACATCAGGCATTGACATCACACCTCAGGAAAAGCATAGCCACTATGAGTTAATTCAAATTGAAATCCCCATTCCTGGAAGTAAGGTGCGTAACTGGGCTTAATAACAAATATCTTTTTATCAAGTCATGGCAGGATAAGACTTCTCTCTTAACCCTCCCTTGAGCCCCAGGCTAATATAAGTGTTTTGGCATAAATAACTGGGAAACTTTACCTGGAACCCTGGACACAAAACACAACAGAGAGCGTCTTAAACAACCACACTAAAAAAAAAAAATTGGTTGGCTCTGGTTAGTCAGAACTTTTACAAACTCAGAAACAGATATAATGGGATTGTTTTGTTTTCTAAAAAAATAAAAAATCCTATATACAAATTTTGCAGTATTATTTCATCAGAGTACAAAAGTAACTAGAAAATGCATTTCCTGAAGGAAATACCAGTGCATGAAATGCTAAAGTTAGGAAAGGAAGAAGAAAAGAAAGAAGAGTGAAAGAAGGAAAGAAGAAATGAAAGAAGAGTGGAAGAAGGAAAGAAGAAAGGATAGAAGAGTGAAGAAAGGAGAGAAGAGAGGATGAAGTAAAGAAGAGTGAAAGAAGGAAAGAAGAAAAGAAAGAAGAGTGAAGAAAGGAAAGGAGAGTGGAAGAAGAAAAGAAAGAAGAGTGAAGAAAGGAAAGAAGAGTGAAAGAAGGAAATAATAGTTGAAGAAGGAAAGAAGAAAAGGAAAGAAGAGTGAAAGAAGAAAGGAGAGTGAAGAAAGGAAAGAAAAGTGAAAGAAGGAAAGAAGAGTGGAAGAAGGAAAGAAGAGTGGAAGAAGGAAAGAAGAGTGAAAGAGAAAAAGAGAGTGAAAATATTGAAAAAAGGAGATAAAAATGGAGTGAAGAAGAGAGATTGAGTGTGAGAGAAAGTAGACTGAGAGGGATAGAGAGAAAGATGGAGAGAAAAAAAAGTAGAGAATGGAAGGTGTCTTAATGTTCCTAGTTACAGTTAAATTGAGAGGGACAGAGAAGAAGTTCCTTTGATTTGGCGCAGCTGTCAGTGAAGCACAGGTGCAAGCCAGTTTAAAGACCCTATTATGATGTCATAATGGCCCAATGTAAGTCAATGGGAAAATTTCGATTCGTTTTTATTTAATATCTTAAAAAGTATAAAGTTTAGAAAAGTGAAAAATACATAGTATAAGTGTCCTTTACAAGACCTACGCGACAAAGTTTGAATGAAGTTTCTACGTTAAGCGGTTCGGGCTGAATTAATCGCAGAAAAAGGTAAGACGAATAAGAAGAAAATGCCTAGGAATAACAATACAGGGCATTTCATGCACTGTAATTAGAATGTGTGGAAGAAAACACTTCAGGCTTTGAGACATTAGGCAAGTGATTTTAGAGTGAGATAAGGAGAGTTATGCAGACTACTTTTATTACTTCCATAGTAAGCAATACAATGCCGTAATCGTGTTCATTTACACAAAATAACATGACAGCAGAACATGAGATATGTTCTTTCTTAGTCCTCTAATTTATTCAGTACTCAGTCTCCCAAAATGCACCTGGTTGACTGCGCCTGACAGAGAAGGAAGTGACGACACTGTTGTTTTCGCACCAAACTTGAAAACCATAGACATATATATGTCTTTTGAAAACTGCAGCCCTGAAGATAATGGAACTTTGAGGGGTAAATATTCATGGGTCACCTGTTGAATTTAACATCGACATCATGTAAACTTGTCTTTATGTCTGTCTAAAGGTAGCTTAGAACGTGTGTCATCATAACTACCGTACAGGTACTTGCCAACAATTGATTGGCTAGAAGGTGCAGCTAGCAACGCTTGGTCTTCGTAGACAAGTAAAATAATGGACACGACGCCGAAAGCACAGAAATCAAGGTCTGTGTTGCACACTCCAAGCAATGATGTCGATGTCAACGTCAGTCCGTTTCTATCTTGTGGAAGACAGGTAGGTGAAACTGAGTAGCTGAGCTAGCTAACATTAACAAAGTATTGTCACTTGTATGCTGTGAATGAAAATCAAACAGATTTGTATGTGTTTTGGCCATTCATTATTAGAATTAAGACCATGAAAATCGTTGTGTCTATGTGGCATAACTTGTCTACGTTGCGTGTCTAACTGTGTCTGAATTTGCCGGTCCTAGACTATGAGCTCTTCCCTGAGGCAGAGACTGAAAAGAGGTCGTCGTTCTTTCACATCGCCTCTTCCTGTGGCCAAAAGGCTCAACGTGGACCCAGAGGACGACTCCCCCGCGTCCCTGTCAACAGACGACAAAACAAAGCTGACGGAGGTGAAAGGAAAAATGGAACTGGATTTGAACCAGAATGAAAAATCGTCTTGTGAACACCCAGCCAGCCAAAGCCCAAGGCCGCTTACGGATTCTTCACCATCCCCTCAGAAAGGCATTCTTCATCTGCGAGACCGCCTGAGACGGGAGGTGAAGGAGAAAACCGAAATGCTACGGAGGCTGCGGATGGTCAAAATGTACCGGCAAAAGGTAACTGCAAACCTGACATGTTTATCAGTGGAATGGGTAATAATAACATAAGAATACTCTTATACACTTTTATTTTACTTTTGCGTACAAAATCTTGCCTGGCAATTTATCAAATAGTTATAAAGATAAAGTAGGCTAATCTCAACATGTGTGTGACAATAATATGTATGATTATGGATTTGGATAAGGGACAGATAGAATGGACACTATCTATAAGGAGGTGATCTATAATCAGTTGTTTATCAATAAAGAGCTAATCAAATATGCCCTTCCCCTCAACCCTGAGATGGATTCAACCTGTTTAATCAGACATAACAGTAAGCTCTTCACCTGTTCCCCTAGAACGACTTGTCACAGTTGCGTAGGCTGATCAGTAAGTGGCGTCACGGTGCACAGGGAGTGCTGTACGAGCTGCAGACAGCCATGCCAATAGACGGAGGCAAAGCCAGCCTGGGTCAGCTCATGGACCACTTTGGCCTGGAGGACGGGCTGCTGCACTATGACCGCAAACAGGACGACTTCAGAGATGTCCCAGGAAGCCACAACTAGAACCGTCACAACCTGCAACACGATCACAGGTGCCTCACCCAAACCAGAACTTTTATGGGTTAGAACCTTCGTTATCAACACCAGTGCCTTTTGTTATTTTATGAAGAAGGCTTTCTGGAGGTTTTCTTGTTGTCCCCCTACAAAGAGATCAGTTTTCCTTTGTATTGGAGTTGTTATGTGAATTGTTATTTTGTTCTTATGCATACTCTTTAAATGCATGTGTGTGTGTGTGTGAGTTTTCCTTCAGTTCAAACGTATTTATGAACCCACAAAAAGTTCCCAAGTCCACAAATACTGTAAATAAAAGCCCTCACATGTTTTGAGGATTTGTGAAATATTTATATGAATAAATTCAGTAATATATAAAACTGCAGGTCTGAGCTGGACCTTGTGGACGTGTGAGTTGTGCATCAGTTGTGTTTGAGCTGGGCCAGGGCAGGGAAGGTCTTCATCCTCATCCTCTCCACCTCTGCACGCAGCACGGCCACCTCCTGGGCCTGCTCCTTAGCCAGCTCCACCAGGCGCTTCCTCTCCAGGATCTCCCTGTAGCGCTGATCGGCCTCGGCCTCATGGTTATCCTCCATGGCTGAAAGAACATCAGGCTTATCTGTCAGACTGGAAGCCTAAACTGTTGTACACATTTGACTTGAACTCTGGTCTGGGCGCTTACTGTGTCCCTGCTTAGATGCTTAGCATGAATACATTTCTTTATTAAATGACTAAATTACTTTACTGTGTGCATGCTTAGCATGAATACATTTCTTTAACCTCGTAGGTATGATGTACAGTATGTCAAGAATGTGTGTGTCTATCAGTTGTAGCATCGGATTCCTTTAGTTTCTGACCGCTTCACAGCATCCTATACTTGTGGACCTCCAACATCTAACCACTTACATCAAGGGGGTAGGCCACCAATCAGATCATCAGATCATTGTGCATTGGTGGAGGGAGTGTGGATGGAACCTTACACACAGTACCTATGGTGTCATAGATGGATGGAACCTTACACACAGTACCTATGGTGTCATAGATGGATGGAACCTTAGACACAGTACCTATGGTGTCATAGATGGACGGAACCTTACACAGTACCTATGGTGTCATAGATGGACGGAACCTTACACACAGTACCTATGGTGTCATAGATGGACGGAACCTTACACACAGTACCTATGGTGTCATAGATGGATGGAACCTTACACACAGTACCTATGGTGTCATAGATGGATGGAACCTTACACACAGTACCTATGGTGTCATAGATGGACAGAACCTTAGACACAGTACCTATGGTGTCATAGATGGACAGAACCTTAGACACAGTACCTATGGTGTCATAGATGGTTCTCCTCTCGGCCACAGTGATCTGCATGCTGGACAGCTGTGTGTCCAGAACGACGTTCTTCTCAGCCTTCACGGCAGCTTGCTTTTCCAGCTGCTTAATCAGACGCTTCGTGTTCTGCACATTCTTCAGGTGCATCTGTAAACATGCGCACACACACACACGCACACACACACACTGCTTACCTTTCTTCATACATGCATGTTCTTTATGGACCATAGCCTAGTCAACTTGCTTTCTTATAATTCCATATTATTTTACTGAGGCATACACAGCAGTTTTCAGACAGTTGTAATTCATCTTTAGATTTAGATTGTAAATAGTTTTCTTTGTGGTTATTGGTTACATTTATTTAAATAGAAGACTGATATCAATAATTACCTTTTCCTGCTGAGCAATAGTTTTCTCCAGAGTGAGAACCTGCTTGGACATTCTATTGTCATGGTCTGTCTCACCCAAGTACTGGAAAGGAAATCAAATCAATCAATTTATCAATCAGTTCAAAGCTGAAAATCACACTGATTTCACATGTGTACAGTGCCAGAATGTCAGTCCATGTGTGTGTGGCCATTCTTATAATTAAGTACTTTGTACAAATAACATTGTACAAATCATTTGACCCCAACAGTATACAAGTATAAAAGGCCATTTATGATCAGGACATGACTGGCTGTATAAGCTGAGTCAATGCAGTAAGAACACGGGTAGGATCAGATTAGTGTGGAGATGAGTA
>NC_137910.1:946417-1133917 GCF_963457725.1 Sprattus sprattus | reverse complement strand
CTTGATGGCTTTGCCTTTGACTTTCATGGAATCCCAGCACTCTCTCTTAAGCACCTCCCGCAGGTAGCTCTTTGCCAGGTTCTCCATCTCAATCTCACTCCTCACCTTCACACAGGAGAAGGAACACACCGCAGCAACCACGGGACATTTCACACAAGCCTTGGGCACATCACACACAGGCTCTTTGATGATGACCTTACAGCGACTCCTTAAAGAGTTTCAGGTTTACACTAAGAGCCTTCAGATGGGGAAGAATGAGTGAGTATGTAGATGGTTCCCATGTGTGTATGAGTGTGTGTAATATGCATGTGCATGTATATTAGTCTATTTGCGTGTACATGTGTGTGTGTGTGTGTGTGGGGTGGGGGTGGGGGGGGGGGGGGGTGTGGGGGTGTTTACCCTCTGGACCTCCTGCTCTCCCTCTGCCTGTAGTCGTTTCCTCTCTGTCATGTCCAAATTAAACTCCTGCTGCTCCAGACGCTCCATCTCAGGCAGGGCCTCATTCTCCCTCATCATCACCTGAATCTACACACACACACACACACACACACACATCATAAACACAGACACACACACACACACACACACATCATAAACACACACACACATACACATCATAAACACACACACACACACATCATAAACACATACACACTCACATCATAAACACAGAAACACATTCACACACACACACACACATCATAAACACATACACACACACATCATAAACACAGATACACACTCACAAGCAAACATCATGGCTTTTAGGTAGCTGTGAGTGTAGCATTATTGTCTCTGTTACAGTTCTGAAGTCATGTTCTGTGTGTGTTCCGTGTTGTCTCTTACGGTGTCTCTGAGTTCTTTGACGGACTTCCTCAGGTTCTGCTTTATCTCAGTGAACTGCTGGTCTTCCTCTTTACCGACCTGCACAGAAACAGCACCGATGAGCCGACGCGTGTGTGTGAGGGTAGCTTCATTTTTGTCTTTGTTCATATATGTGTATGACTGTGTCTTCTGTGAACATATGAACACAAAAATTTGTGTGTGTGTGTGTGTGTGTGTTTGAGCATTTGCAAGTAGTGCGTGTGAGTGAGTCTCTGTGTGCCTATGAGTATGCGTGCGGTGTGTGTTGTTCTTCAGTGCATGGCATTGATTGGGGTTGTTCCCCTCCGCGAACACATTCCTGCAACTGTAGAGAAGCCAGGCAGACGTTGAGGGCTTGCCCTGACAGCTAGCTCTGCCTCTCCCACACAGGGACACAAAGGGCTACCCGACAGATAATGGATGTGCAGTACAGTTCATCCTAATGCCCGGCTCAATGTCACAGATCATATTACATGGAGACATTTATCCCATAATAGCTAGACTGGTTAAAGAACTTTCCCCCCCCAAAGAGTTTTTCTTTAAAGAAGGGTGATTTAAATGTAAAAAAAAAAATACATCATAGATGACAAAAAGATGCCACCTATTCTGTGAAAACAAATGGATGATCGAAGCCAGATAAATCATAAGGCAAAACAAGAGATCAGGAGATTATATTTTCTTTACTTCACATTCGGAGTTCTAACCACACTCCAAACTTACTCCAATTATGTTATCCAACTTGTGATGGTGCAAAGTAAAACAAATCATTTGGAAGTGAATATGGAACCATGGGTCTGATGATTCAGAATGGCTCTGCAGTGCTATCAGAGATAGATTGTTTAAAGAGTGTGGCGAGATGACGTTTACTGTATTGTGAAAACACTTGTTGCAATAATCTAACAAAACATTTAGATGGTTGGAGAAACCACAACATAAACTTAACACAAGCTCTACATGCAAAACAAGCCTGCACACACACACACACACACACACACACACACACACACACACACACACACACACACACACACAATGAATCCACACAAAACAAAGACAACACATTCCTCATGGAGACGTCTGCAAGTCCCACTGGGATTCTGCGGTTGGTGCTGTCATGCATGTCCCCTTAAAGTGAGATATATCCCAGCGCAGGAATGTAGCTGCAGGCAACACTCAGCTGCACACCTCCCCACTGGAAGCAGAAGCCTTCATCCAGTCACACACAGAGAGAGACTGGGGGGGGGGTGGGGGGGGGGGGCGATGCAGAGGCCATTACGTAGACCCGTCACTCAAACAAGCACAGAGAGAGATTGGGGGGGGGGGGGGGTGGGGGGTGGGCGATGCAGAGGCCATTTCGTAGACCCGTCACTCAAACAAACACATAAAGAGGCTAATTGCTCCACTGGTGCCTGATCCGACTGAGCAAGGGTTCCTGAGCCATCACTGCTTAAGTCAACTACGTATACCGCAAAGGCCAGTAAGACTTTATATAACATGCAAGACATATAATGGCAGTATAATGGCAATAAATCTATCATAAATTACTAAAATAACTGATTTTGTAAGAAAGGTCACAATTTTGAATGTTTGAGATCTATCATGAACTACACACTGCTTTAGGGAATCAAGCATTTAAAGACCTGATCAGGGATAACTCGTGACTCCTAAGAGGAGAGCATTTAACTGATATGATTGCCTCGTTTGCAGCTGAGTGACATATTAAATTATCCTGTGAGGAATGAAGCAAAACAAAACAAGCCTGTGTGGACCACCTTGTCAAAGACTGACAGGGCAAAACATTGGCCCATGAGAGCCCTCTAGTGTCAAAATGTGTAAATTGCACAGACTCAGAATACTGACCAGCTGTAGCTTGTTGTCCAGCCAGGTGGCGCTAGAGAGGGCTTCAGACCTAGGACTGCAGTAGCTGTCATCCTGCTCCGTCACATCAATGTCTGACCGCTGCTGCACCCCCTTCTGAACACACACGCGTTGAGACGTGAGAAGATGAGGAACATCACCAACATTACAAGTCTTCCTCACCTGGTGCTAGTGAAATATCACCTTTGGATGAATAACGATGTCAATATAGTACCAGTCGAAAGTTTAAACACATCTTTAATTACACACCTTTAACTTTTTTGAGAAGTGTTTTCTTTACTTTTATTATTTTCTATATGGTAGATAACACTTTTTTTGTTAAGTACATCCTTTCATATGTGTTCTTTTATAGTTAAAATATCTTCAGTATTAATCTACAATGTAGAAAATAATAAAAGTAAAGAAAACACTTCTCAAAAAGGTGTGTAATTAAAGGTGTGTAATTAAAGGTGTGTTCAAACTTTGACTGGTACTGTATACGCCATGGCTGCCTATCGCTGAATGATCAGCTTAACTAGCGATAAATTAGATTTTCATAGACTTCCATTAGAGCAACATGAGGCAGTAATCAGGGCCTGATCTGCAGTACCAGACCCGGCCACCATCCTGATACCCTCCTCCCTACCTCGCTGGTGGACCCAGTAGCAGACTGCGTTGCCGGGTCCCACTCAGCCATCTTGCAGAGGGCGGAGTTCTCGGCGGAGGCCACTGATTGGCTCTTCTGGGAGGCCGGCCTCATCGTCACCTGCCTGGTCAATAAGAGGGGAGCACAACGCAGCCATTTGTGACCCAGTCCACTGACATGTGCTGTGCTGAGGTTAGTGGCAGTGAACGCACTCATTTAGCTATCTGTATGTGTACAAGACTTTGATGTGTATGCAGGTGAGTGTAGGTGTGTGTGTGTGTGTGTGTGTGTGTGTGTGTTTGTGTGTGTGTGTGTGTGTGTGTGTGTGTGTGTGTATGCAGGTGAGTGTAGGTGTGTGTGTGTGTGTGTGTGTGTGTGTGTGTGTGTGTGTGTGTGTGTATGCAGGTGAGTGTAGGTGTGTGTGTGTGTGTGTGTGTGTGTGTGTGTGTGTGTGTGTGTTTGTGTGTGTGTGTGTGTGTGTGTGTGTGTGTGTGTGTAGGTGAATAAGGGTATGTGTGTGTGTGTGTGTGTGTGTATAGGTGAATAAGGGTATGTGTGTGTGTGTGTGTGTGTATTACCTGTGTTTGAAGCACACCAGACTGCCGTCTCTGAGGCAAGTGCTGAAGTGTGTGTGTGTGTGTGTGTGTGTGTGTGTGAGTGTGTGTGTATTACCTGTGTTTGATGCACACCAGACTGCCGTCTCTGAGGCCAGTGCTGAGGTGTGTGTGTGTGTGTGTGTGAGTGTGTGTGTATTACCTGTGTTTGATGCACACCAGACTGCCGTCTCTGAGACCAGTGCTGAGGTGTGTGTGTGTGTGTGTGTGTGTGTATTACCTGTGTTTGATGCACACCAGACTGCCGTCTCTGAGGCCAGTCCTGAGGAGTGTGTGTGTGTGTGTGTAGGTGTGTGTGTGTGTGTGTGTGTGTATGTGTGTGTGTGTGTGTGTGTGTGTGTATTACCTGTGTTTGATGCACACCAGACTGCCGTCTCTGAGGCCAGTCCTGAGGAGTGTGTGTGTGTGTGTGTAGGTGTGTGTGTGTGTGTGTGTGTGTATGTGTGTGTGTGTGTGTGTGTGTGTGTATTACCTGTGTTTGATGCACACCAGACTGCCGTCTCTGAGGCCAGTGCTGAGGAGTGTGTGTGTGTGTGTGTGTGTGTGTGTGTGTGTGTGTGTGTGTGTGTGTATGTGTGTGTGTGTATTACCTGTGTTTGATGCACACCAGACTGCCGTCTCTGAGGCCAGTGCTGAGGAGAGCCTGATTGTCTGAGGTGAAAGCTAGGCTCCGCCCCCCTCCCAACCAACTGGAGTGACACTGAAGCTGTAAATACTGGTCCTGTCAATCAAAACACAGACATGTGACCATGTGTTAGAACAGCATTAAGCATCATCATCCTCCAAAAACAGTATACACATACATACACACTTAACGAATTAGTCCTGTTAACCCTGAGACACAGATCTCACTTTTCCCTGAAACATCCCTTAATTAATACTGAAATTTGGGAAGAGATCCTCCTGAACCTGTTGGTATGTGGTAGCCAAGCCCCTCAAACATCTGTAAATCCCAGCTCAAATCTGGCTTCTTAGCTGCTGTTTCACAGAGTAGTATCATATGCACAGCCACTGCCGTAGCATCGCGCCCTACCAAGTTGGAGGAGGCTCGCAGGCAGAGAAAGCCGTCACGGCCTACTGTTGCCAGCCAGGCGTGGTGGGGGGACATCAGCAGCAGGGCGGGGCCCAGAGGGTGGCCCTCCACCTCACTATCAGGGGCCACAGACACAGGGGCGTCTAAGGAACCCGTCATGTCCTGGAGAAATACACACAGGTTAGGGTACACACGTACAAGGACGTAAATGTTTGTGGCCTATTAGGGCTGTGTACTGACAATATGACACGTATCACGATACAGGGCTTATGATTCAATTTATTATCTCCAGCAAGGAGGTTATGCGATCGAGTCCGTTAATTTATTTGTCCGTTTGTCTGTCTGTGGACAAGATTCCTCAGAAACTACTGGGCGGATCTTTCTGAAATTTTCACAAGAGGTGGATCTTGCTCCTGGGACATCCCCATTAAAATTTCAGATTTCAAACTACTGGGCGGATCTTTCTGAAATTTTCACAAGAGGTGGATCTTGCTCCTGGGACATCCCCATTAAAATTTCAGATTTCAGGATGATCCGGATCTGGAGCAATCCGAGATTTCTGACCTCCAGCAAGGGTTGACGTTGATAGTGTTTAGACTAATACACGATCTTTCTCTCAATGTCCCAATACGATATTAATCCTAACATTGCTTCGCGTAACCAACTAAACGTATGTGATAAGTTGTCACTGTAATCGAAAACTGTGCATTGGAATCGAGCAAGTGCTTGATACAAGATTTACACTGAGTTTTGGGTGTATACAACGTCACTTTGTGAATACAACATCATTGAAACGCAGTACTGCAAATATGCATACGTCAGCACAATGTATGGGAAAAACCCGGTCCCGGAAGATTTTGTCTTCAGAATGGAAGAAATTGTGTTCTAGTTTTTGCTACTTCAGGGGTCCCAGTATGCGAAACAAATTAACGGACCCCTGCTGGAGGTCAGAAATCTCGGATTGCTCTTGTTGCGATTTATTGTAATAGTGTAAAATGCCATTTCTTCGCTTCGCTTTTTTTATCGCTACTTCCTCTATCAGTTTAAGCTGTTACGTTGGAGTGGAAGAGTTAAATGGCTCAACATAAATTGCAACACTACCATCTAGCAGTCGAGGGTTTAAACCACTTTCTGCCCTAAATCTTTGCATTTTAACTAATACCGTATAACATATATATATATATTTTAAATATATACACACAAGTATATCAATATTTAATTCCACCTCTAGCTAGGGTCTATGTTTGGTGTGAGTTGATGTCTGTGTTTATCCTTGTGTAAGCACATGTGTATGTCTGTGTAAGAGAGTGTGTTTGTTTCCTTGTGTAAGCTCATGTGTATGTCGGTTTAAGAGAGTGTGTTTGTTTCCTTGTGTGTATGTGGTGTGTATGAATGTACCTCTGGAAGCTGGTATGTCGGTTTAAGAGAGTGTGTTTGTTTCCTTGTGTGTATGTGGTGTGTATGAATGTACCTCTGGAAGCTGGTATGTCGGTTTAAGAGAGTGTGTTTGTTTCCTTGTGTGTATGTGGTGTGTATGAATGTACCTCTGGAAGCTGGTATGTCGGTTTAAGAGAGTGTGTTTGTTTCCTTGTGTGAATGTGGTGTGTTTGAATGTACCTCTGGAAGCTGGTATGTCGGTTTAAGAGAGTGTGTTTGTTTCCTTGTGTAAGCTCATGTTATGTCGGTTTAAGAGAGTGTGTTTGTTTCCTTGTGTAAGCTCATGTTATGTCGGTTTAAGAGAGTGTGTTTGTTTCCTTGTGTGAATGTGGTGTGTATGAATGTACCTCTGGAAGCTGGTATGTCGGTTAAAGAGAGTGTGTTTGTTTCCTTGTGTGAATGTGGTGTGTATGACTGTACCTCTGGAAGCTGGTATGTCGGTTAAAGAGAGTGTGTTTGTTTCCTTGTGTGAATGTGGTGTGTATGACTGTACCTCTGGAAGCTGGTATGTCTGAATAGTCTTCTTGGGATGGCAGTAGGCATGTAGCCTGTTGAGGCTGAGTGCACAGGAGGAGAGGGGGAGGTTTGCCTCATAGTAGCACACCTGCAGCAGCCCAGACACCATACGACCACTTTGGTCCACACAGTCCTTACGCTCTACACACACACACACACACACACACACACACACACACACACACACACACACACACACACACACACACACACACACAGAGACACACACACACACACACACACACACACACACACGAACACACACACACACACACACACACACACACACACACACCCACACACACACACACACACACCCACACACACACAAATAAATACACATATACAAGTATACATAAAAAACCTACTTAGTTTTAATACTTAGACAATGCCAAACATTCACATGTTGAATACCCAAACACACACCTGTTGAGATCTTCTGAGTGGGCAGAGTGAATATCCTGATTCTCTTCCCCTCTTTCAGTCCTCTGTCCATCTGCTCATCACTCGTTCCTCCACACACAACCACCACCTTCACCAGATCCCTCTCCTTCATGTTCAGAGCAGAAAGGGATACCACTGGCCCATCGGCTTCTGTAACCACAGCAGATTAGCTGTGAGTGTGTGTGTGTGTGTGTGTGTGTGACTGTGTGTGTGTGTGTGTGTGTGTGCGTGTGTGTGTGTGTGTGTGTGTGTGTGTGTGTGTGTGTGTGTGTGTGTGTGTGTGTGTGTGTGTGTGTGTGACTGTGTGTGTGTGTGTGTGTGTCCGACCATCCGAAACAGCTCCACACTATGTAACAACAGAACAAACAACAGAACAACAGAACAAACAAGGCTATGTCGTATTTGTAAGAGCCAGGTTGATGCTTCTGACGTAGCACTATTACAAAAAATATGCTGCAACGGTAAAAGCACCTCATGTTCCGGGCGTAGACAATTAAAAACCAAATTACCAAAGAAATGTAGGACATTTTCTCAATATGCAGGATGCAATCTCAATAAGTTGGTTTGCTGGACACTAGTGCACGCGTGTATGTACTGTATATGTGTGTGTGTGCGTACACATATGCATGCAGTTCATGTGAATGTGTGTGTGTGTGTGTGTGTGTCAATGCATTTGTGTACACACACATGCAGCCTGTGTATATTCTACCTATGTATCCGATGACATCAAAGCCTTTGGAGGGCCTCGGATCCAGAAGGAAAATGTTTGTGTCTGATCCACTTATAATCACGAAGTTCCCTCCCTGCTCAAACCTATCAGCAAAACAAGAAACACTTCAGTCCAGAGAACAGACTTATTTTATACGAATTCTATTATACACTTAATCATTCATATTATTTCAATGTTAAGTGCTTAATTTCCAATGTAATCTTCATAGTTAATCTCATATATTATTACAAGTTGTTAGAGTATGTCCTTGGGCTTAGGGTTAAGTTTAAGATCAGCAACATGTAGTTTTATGTGCGTCATCTTGAAGTCACACAGGTGTGGGGGCAGGTGAACTCACAGCAGGTGTTCCACAGGTGTGTGGTAGAGTTGGATTCGGTGCACCAGGCGAGGATGCTCCTTCGTGGACAGGTCCACAAACAGGACCTGGCCTGAAGCAGTTCCCACGGCTACATACTGTGCCACTAGACAACAGGCCAGAGTTGTTGCCTAAAGGTATGACACACACACACAAACATCAATATTTAGCATGTGCATATACACTTCACTTATACCACTGATACAGAGCCACATCAGTGAGTCACAGTAAGGGCATTCTTCTGTTCCAGCACACCTTACCCCTCACCTGAACGTGCAGATTGATGGATGCAACGCAGAGTCCATCATCCATAGACCACAGCTGCAGCTCCCCACTCTCTCTCACAGACTACATTACCCAGAACACAACAGAGTTAGGGACCAAAGCTGCACCAAACAGACTACATTACTCAAAAAACAACATGGCATGCAATGTTTTTTTTTTTTTCATAATTAACCTGTTCAACAGTGAGAAGTTCCCTTGCTGCCTTGGACTGAAAGCTAGTGATTTAAGAAACATGTTCATTTCCCTCTTTCTTAAAAGTAATGTGATGTCTCACCACACAGTATAGGTTCTCCTCTGTGTGCAGTGAAGATGCAGCAACAAAGCCCCCTCTCAAGACCTCAAGGATCTTCCCTGCCTTCTCCGACTCAGAGGGTTTGTAGTGGTAAAAATGACCCTGCAGCACCAAACACACACTCACTTTATAGTACAATATATAACACACTCACTTTAAAGTACAATATATAACACACTCACTTTATAGTACAATATATAACACACTCACTTTATAATACAATATATAACACACTCATTTTATAACACAATATATAACACACTCACTTTAAAGTACAATATATAACACACTCACTTTATAGTACAATATATAACACACTCACTTTATAATACAATATATAACACACTCACTTTATAGTACAATATATAACACACTCACTTTATAATACAATATATAACACACTCACTTTATAACACAATATATAACACACTCACTTTATAATACAATATATAACACACTCACTTTATAATACAATATAACACACTTACTTTATAATACAATATAACACACTCACTTTATAAAACAATATATAACACACTCACTTTATAATACAATAGATAACACACTCACTTTATAGTACTTTAAAATACAACACAAATCAAATGAAATAAAGCAAAGCCCTACGCACAGCATCGGTGGCCAGCAGCACACTCTCCTTGTCCGGGGATGAGCAACACATGCTGGAAGCTGGCTCATCCAGCTCCACTGTCTGTGTGACCTCCAACACAGTCCCCTTCACCTGCAGAATGTGCAGAAAACCATCCTGCCATGGCACAGAGACAGAGGCAAAGACACTGTTTAATGTACATAACACAACCCTGCTATTGACCAGAAAGAGGCAGAGACATAGACACACACACACACACACACACACACACACACACACACACACACACTCACACACACACTAACACAGACACACACATACACACACACACACACACACACACAAACACACACACACACAAACACACACACACACACACACACACACAAAGGACATCAACCACACACACACACACACACAGGACATTCAGCACTGTGAGAGTTGCCCTTACGTCTCCAGACACCAGTAGTCCATCTTTGTGCAGCGCCATGCTTAGGAAACTGCCCTCCTGTAAGACTGCAATGCTTTGAGCTCCTACAGTCCGAATCACAAGAACATCCTAAATTACTGCAGTCCAACTACACAAACAGTGTGTGTGTGTGTGTTTGTGTGTGTGTGTGTGGTTGTATGTGTGTGTGCATATATGTCGGTGTGTGCACCCTGTTATTGCTTTTATCTCTGGCGTGTGTGTGAGAGTGTGTGTGTACAGTATCTTAGTGTCCAGATTAATGTGTGTCTGTGTGCAATGTGTTGATTGCTGCAGTTAGACTGTGTACTTACTCTGTGTGCGTTTTGGCCTGTGGAGGATGGAGACAAGCAGAGACTCAGGGTTGACTCTAAGCAGCCAGCCCTCCCTGCAGCCCACATACAGGTGAGATGCAGACGACCAGCACACACTGCTAGGGCTTAGATGAGGCTTCCTGTCAATCTCAGGCTGCACGCATGTATATAACACACACACACACACACACACACACACACACACACACACACACAGAGTCAGTGATTTAGGCTAGAAGATGAACTTTGATGTCAATGACTAGAGATGCTGTAACGAGGCTTTACCACGAATCTGTCTGCGCACTCCCCTATGAGACCAGCAATGGACGAGGTGGGCATTTGAGGGCCGAGGTACGAAAGCTTCCCATTGGCATCCCGTGAGGGGCCCGTCCCTGTCTGCACCACACTGCCATCTGTGGCTGGGAGGTGTATTACACTGGATGACAACAATAAACAATAATTGAAAAATATTTGAGTCACACTATTTGACAAGGATTAGGTAATTAAACTGGCATTTAACAAATGCAAAATGAATGCAGCACTGGTTTGTACCAGTTGTGATTGGAGAGAATATCATTCTGATGTAATACAAAAAATATGACACAATGATAACTAGTGGATCAGACTTACCTTTGTTTTAAAATGCATAAGTTGTCACTTCTTTCAATGTTCCAAACCACAAGTGAGCTTGAGTTCATGGCACAGATTTGGTGCCAGTTCATTGGATTGAACACTAAAATTGGGAAGTCTTCTTTCATCTGAGCGTGGCTGCATAATGGAACCTTTTTCTCCCAGTCCCTACAGAAATGTTTTGGGTCAATATAGATTCAGATATACAGTAGATTCACACACACACAAAACAAAATCTTTATCTTACCAAATCGTGATGGTGTGATCAGGTACAGACGAGGAACAAGCAAGGTAAGGACCAGTATCACTTAGTGCAAGAGCTGAGTATTCCAGTTGAGCTGAGCCTAAATAGTCCAGCAAATAAATATGTTAATTGCCTTCGCTCAGAGATCATAGATAGCAACCAAATGTGAACTTCTGTCAAACTTTGCTCTTCTTTTCTTTTACTTTTTGTGTCCTAAATAAAGGTTTATTTTCTTTGAAGGTATTTAATAATGACACTTACAGAGCTAAAATTGATACGGTTCCTTGCTTAACAAGATCACGGATAACCTCTGGAGAAAGAACTACGGCATGTTTACAGTGTGACATTATATCTACATTGCACGATATCTTATTTGTAATTTCAGAAAATAAATGAGAGCTGAGTACATTAGTCCCATGACATCCAAGCGTAAAAGAAGATGTTACGCAGTAAAAACTAGGACTCGCCTTCTAGCTCACTCTGAAGAGTACGTTCTGGGTAGCTGTACACGTAAATAGAGGGGTTGAGTTTCTGGTCAGAAAAAGCCAAAATGTTCAAATGTCCATTGGTTGTGAATGCCCCGATTCCGCGACCGGGGCTATGGAGAAAGTCCCTTGTCTTGGTCTCGACGTCCAAGAAAACCACAAAACATCCACAGGTGTAACATGCCGTTTTCCTGTCCACAAATGTAACGTTCCGGCTGGTGAAACCCTGTACCCACCTGTGCAAATGAAACCACCATTAACGATTGAGTCAAAGTTACTAATTTAGCAACCATCTAACGTGATCAATTAGCACTCACATTTAGGCAATGCTAATTCATGTTACTTTTTTAAGGTTGATGGGTTACTTAGCTCAAGATAATATCGCTAGCATAACTTAGCTGTTAAACTTCATCTCATTCAAGAAGCTGTTTCCAAAATAATGTGAGATAAATATTTACTAAGTTGAGCTAAGTTTAATATCCTAATGCAGTCCAGTCAAATCAGTTTCGTACTCCGCTCACCTGACTTCTAAATTTCCTAAAGCATCCATTTTTAAGAGCTACTCATTCTCCAGGCGTCAGTGTGTACACGCTTTAGTGTTTCCCTGACAACCCTCATCACTCTCGACTCCACACATACCTTTTTTCCATTGGTGAAATTCTCATTAGACCCGCCCAGGGAAGTCCATGCAGCAGTTGCCAGGGTCGCGATTTTCTCGCCAAATTGCTGTACAAAACAATGAAATAAAAGTATGCGTGGTGGTGGATAAAAAAATAACGGCCAAGTTGCAAGTAGTCTACGGCGGCAAAGTTTTATTTTGTGATGATAATAAAGATGGTGAATGGTCAAACTAATAGGATATTTCCTTATTGTAACAATATGTTCACATACTCACACACACACACACACATACACACACTGCACATATTGTTGCTTTCACAGTGTGTAGACGCTTCAGCGTTTCCCCGACAACCCTCATTTCCCTCCCCCCAAAAGCTTATTTCCATTGGTGGAAGGCATGTTAGACCCGCCCAGGGAAGTAAAACTGAGTATCAAAGACCGTCCAAGCAGCCATATTATTGAGCAGTTGCACTTTCGCGCGAGCAGAAGGACTGTAGTTCATTCATTGGTGAGTACGACGACTATAATTTAGCTTTTGAAACAGTAAATGAAAGTAATCGTAATCAGTTTGAATGTGTTGATTGGTTAAAGGAATATAACTGGATTTATGAGATACACATAGGAAGTTGCACCATGAGCTGCATATTGATTATACCAAGATGTATTTTTGTTACAATGTCACTTTCATATTCAATGCAGGCTGACGTTACAACATCGTAGATACCCTTGGCCATTCAACTAACGCAACGATGGCAACAACTCAGAAAAGCTTCGCTAAAGGTAGGCTACGTTTCTACATTTTCTCATGCAAAATCGTTACAGTGGTTGCGTCGAATACATTGCCCCAATTTGTATCCCACCAAGCCTTATGCAATGCCAAAAATATTGTTGGCATTGAAAAACGGTCGGATGTTCTGTAACAGAATGTTTTTGATTTGAGTTTAAGTTGAATCTGACATTCCCCAATTGCCACAGAGAGTGTAGTTCACTGAAATGGCAGTCTCTGTTCTGCATACACATGCCGGTAAATGAGATCTAGACAATGGAATATTGACAAGTGAGTGCATAGGCCTTTGATCTGCAATAAAAAGATTTTACAAATCATTTGCACAGACTTTGCTTGGTAATGATGACGTCAAGACGTTTTTAACAAGGCCATTTACCTTCCAGCTGCTGAATCATTGTTAGGTGGCATGATTGCATTCTGAAAGTCATTGTTGTTATGAGTTTAGTCATCAGTGTACCTGAGGATGAGGGTGGAGATTTAATATACACACCCACAGTGACTGTGCATTTCTGAAGTCGAAGCAGCGATTTCTGCTGTGTCATCATTACAGGCATAAGGACAAAAGTTATTCCAGCCCTCACTCAGTGTTAAATTGACCTGTGAATCTTTGTGCAAGCTAATTGTTTGTTTACATAAACTGATCTGTTGATTTGGGTTTAAGTTGAATCTAGTGTTGCACCGATGCCATTTTTTGGCTCCGATACCGATACCGATACCTGGCTGTGCAGTATCGGCCGATACCGATACTATACCGATACCACTCTGTTTGAAATTTGAAAAATATATATATATATATATATTTTTTTTTTATCAATGGTTTGGTCCCATGTATAATACTAGTGTAACAGTAAGAAAGGCAGTTTCAGCACTTCAGACATAGCTGAGGACTAGTCCTCTATAATTGATGGTTTACCTTACTGAGCAGCACAGTGGCTTTTCTGATTTTGAACACAATAGAGTTAAAGTTTGGTCAGTTCTTTTTTTTTTTCTTTCCCTGTATTGTTTCTTTGTGTGTTTGTTTTGTTTGTGGACCAAACCATTGATAAAAAAAAAAAAAAAAAAAAAAAAATTAAAAAAACAAAAAAAAAAAAAAAAGTATCTGCACTATTTGTTGGTACTCGCCGATACCGATACCACCATTTTAGTGCTGTATCGGGGCCCTATCCGATACTGGTATCGGTATCGGTGCAACACTAGTTGAATCTGACATTCCCCAATTGCCACAGAGAGTGTAGTACACTGAAATGGCAGTCTCTGTTCTGCATACACATGCCGTCAAGTGAGATCTAGACAATGGAGTTTTGACAAGTGTGTATGCCTTTGATCTGCAATAAAAAAGATTTTACAGATGATTTGCACAGACTTTGCTTGGTAATGAAACACGTTCATTTACCTCTCAGATTCTGAATCATTGCTAGGTGGCATGATTGCATTTTGAAAGACATGATGGTTAGGGTTAGTCAGCTGTGTACCTGAGGATGAGGGTGGAGATTTAATAAGACATACACACCCACAGTGAATGTGCATTTCTGAAGTGGAAGCAGCGATTTCTGCTCTGTCATCATTACAGGCATGAGGACAAAAGACCCGTGAATCTTTGTGCAAGCTAATTGTTTGTTTACATAAACTGATCTGTTTACCCTTTTAAACAGGGAGTTCTGCTCCTGGTCCTGTTCCCAAGGGCCAGATCAGACTGTTTAGCATGAGATTCTGCCCTTTTGCCCAGAGGACCAGGCTTGTGCTTCATGCCAAGGGTATCAAGTAAGTACCTCACGCAGCCTTGGAGGTGGACTATACCATTGGACTGGACTAGACCATTGTGTTACATAGATATTACATAGATATTATTTGTTTACTTGACGCTGAAAGATCAAAACGCTGGCACTCTTGATCACTACAGACTTTTCTGCGGAGATCTGTGCCTGTTTTAGAGCTTACCTCTGCACTGAAGAATGATCAAATTGTTGCTTGTTTCAGGAATTTTAATGCAATTTTGCATTAACATTGTAATGTTCCTGTAAACAGTATTTACAAAACCCAGATGAACAAAAAGCACAGGAATAGTTATTGTTAACAGTAATTATGTTATTGGTATTCCCTGTACAGGACATTTTTATTGGAAAATAATGTAAACAAAAATTACATATTGCACCTTTTAATGTTTTTTTACTCTATTATTATCCCAGACATGAAACAGTCAACATTAACCTGAAGGACAAACCTGAATGGTTTTTGGAGAAGAACCCTCTCGGACTGGTGCCGACGCTGGAGACTGTGAGTGGTCAGGTGATCTACGAGTCGCCAATCACGTGCGAGTATCTGGATGAGGTGTATGCAGAGAAGAAACTGCTTCCTTCTGATCCGTTTGAGAAGGCCCAGCAAAAGATGCTTCTAGAACATTTTTCCAAGGTAATGCAGGCCAGCTGACAGGGAGAATACAGAAGACTCTCTGTCCTTCTTGTTAGAGCTTTCATTTTCACACATTCCTGAGTGATGCTGTGTTTCTGTGCACAGTTCATCATGTAGGACAAGGAACTCACTACTTCTAACACCACTGGTTCAATTCCCAGGCAGCGAATACTCCCCTCCTCTCCATGATTCTGAAGCAATGTTATTGGTTGGCAGGAATAGTCTGGCTCAGTCCCATTTACAGAGCCAGGACTTTGCAGGAACACCAGTTTTATTTAAGGGCAGACATTGGATAGACAGTTAGAGGAGAAATTAAAGGGATTATAATCAAGGACTACACCTTCAAGTTCACAATGAACGACTAAATGGATGAATGGTTAAAAAAATCAATGAAATTAGTGAATGTATTCAGTATGCAAACAACTGCATGTGCTAAGTTACTTCAAGCTCAACACTTTCTCCTACGCCGGTTGTACTGTATCTGACTAATGAGCTGAAGTTGCCCCTTGTTTAAATAGAAATGGATGTGATTCATATGTTTGTGTTCTGATAATGCTTTAAACTAGGTGCCCAACTTTAACGACCATGGTAAATATGATTGTGCTGCTGTTGTAAATGAATACCGAATGTAACGAATGTGAAATGTTTGGCCTGAGCAGGTCACTCCGTACTTCTATAAGATCCCAATGGGCAAGAAGAAGGGTGAGGACGTGTCTGGCCTGGAGGCAGAGCTGAAGGAGCAGCTGTCTAAACTAAATGAGGTAAACTTTCATTACCACAGAAGTTAATTCAATAAGGTTGTGAGTTAACCACTAGGAATAGGAATTTTCATAGAAGCGACGATACCATCACGATGTTTGAGCTATGATACAATATCATTGTGATTACGATTCTGTGATATATTGTGGTTTATTTCACCTATATATTACTTTTCGGACACAGGGAGCCTCTATAGCCATCTCGGCGCAGTAAAGTTGTTCTCGACTCTGACTTCCTTTCCAATATCCGCTGTTATGCAGGAGAAGAACGAGGTCTTGTGCCGTCTAATGAACTCCAGAAGCAATGTTATCATTAGACGCATGTATCAAAATAAAATGAAAATCATAATATGAAATAAACAAATATTGCGATCTTGGCACAGCTGTATTGATATAATATTGTTCCGTAAAAAATATTGTACCGATTTTTAACTCCAAACACCTATTAACCACCCAGACGTGATGATTTGCTCAGTCTTGTGAGTTAGGGGGTAAAACTAATGGATCAGATTATATTGGCCCTCAGATTGCAGCTGGCTGTGGGAGAAGAGCCTCAGGACTGTGTGTGATTGCATGGTCATATCCCATGTAGGCTGCAGTTTTGCTGGGCAATGCTACGTAACGCAAAATCGGTATAAACTATTCTGGTATAAACCCTTTTGTGTCATCCTATATCTTGGTTTAAAATTATATCGGTGTACCTTATATCACTCATCCCTAGCATCAGGTCAACAGAACATACAACAGAAAGATTGCAGTGAAACAGAGAGGCATGACTGTTTTTTTTTATCTTTCAAGCTCACATTGAGGAAGTGAATTAGAGGAATTTCCTCAGAATTTGAAACCTTTTCTTGCATCAGAGTAGAAATGCATTGATTGAGCAATGGAAATGTACAACTCTAACATATGTGATTAGTGCATGCAGATCCTTATTTATGCCATTTTGCTTCAGTGCAGCATTCGCCGTTGTTGTAATGAATGCTGTCATTGCATCTGTGACTGCCCTTCTGAATGTCATCTAAACGTCTATCCCACCCTAACCCTCTCAATGCTGCTGATGATAGGGGGCTCAAGTCAACTGTACTGCTGTCTTCTCAGGTGCTGGTCAACAAGAAAAGCAAGTTCTTTGGAGGAGATTCCGTCACGATGATCGACTACATGATGTGGCCCTGGTTTGAGAGGATGGAGATGATGGAGCTCAAGCAGTACGTGTTCATAATTTAACTCCTTGTTCTCCTTGAGCGTTAGGAACTGAATTCTGTCAGCGCTGCTTCTTTCTCTGTGTTTCATGTCCTAGTCAAACAGTAAGGAGGTTCTTGTGATCATCTGTTTCAGTTGTCTGGAAGGGCGTGCTGAGCTCAAGAAATGGGTTGAATTCATGCTGCAAGACCCTACCGTCAAGGCCACAATGTTCAGCACCGACACCTACAAGGCCTTTTACAAAACCTACATGGATGGCAAACCAGACTATGACTATGGCCTGTGAGCTCCACGTGGAACGCTACTCTGGAGGCGTCCATTATTCCCGATGGCCTGCCTAACTAGTCGCTTGATTTGACTGTAGCTTGGAAGGGAAGCTGAAAGGTGAAGGTTGTGGGACTAAAGTCATAGGTTGAATCTTATTCAAATTTCAATACGTTTTTTTTTTTTTTGTAATCAAAACAAAGTAGTGTGTTTTTTTTTATATATTTGGTGAAGATTTAAATGAGTTTATTTATGAAGGAACAACTGTCTTTTTGGTATTTTCATTTCAGCACTGGGCAATCGTGGATCTAACATTCGGCTGTGTTTTTCTTACAAATTGGTGTAAGCAGTCTTTTTTAGCAAATAAAGACAGTTTTGTTTAAATTCAGTTGTGTTATTCGTTCAGGCAAGTGACCGTCTTGATTATCATCTAAAAGATCAGAAAAATATCGTATGTCACCAGCAGATGGCTCCCTGTTCTCTGTCTGGTATCTAGTATGCGTTCTCCAAATTCTGACCAAACCATGACCATGACAAACTCCACCCACCTAGTTCTATTTTAGAAGTCTGGGAGGCTGTGACGTCACTGGGTGACAAACAGGAATGGAATTCTGACTCACGTTCACATGACCTGTGTTTGCTATACTGAAATGTACCCTAGCCTACTCCTTCTATTTACAGAAGAGTATATACTGAAATATGTGTCTTTATGACAGAACACACATACTGTATATCTACGTATATGGAATATATGGTATATCAAGGAACCTAAGTTTCAAAAACAAGAATGCCCCCAGCTTTTAAGTCAAAGCAGTGCAGTTTATTGATGTAAACAAAAACAGTTCACAGCCTAGCCTACTCTTTCTATTTACAGAAGAGTATATACTGAAATATGTGTTCTTGCAGAAAACTGTCTTTATGACAGAACACACATATATCTGTATGGAATATATGGTATAACTTAGTTTCAAAAACCAGAATCCGCCCAGCTTTTAAGTTAAAGCAGTGCATTTATTGATGTAAACAAAAACAAGGTTCCACCAAATTCAATATAAATGTTCTTTATGGAGCAAATACCCCAATAATTACTGTTATAAAATAGAAATAAACATACATTTACATACAATGAAATCATATTGATCTGAACACAGTTGAGTAACTGCAGGCCTTGTCAGACAATATTTAAACGGTATGTATTGTAACCAGGAAGACTTAAAGCCAAACTCAGGAATGGGTTAATACTCAAGAACAGCAACAAGTAAGATCCTTCATTACTTTTCTTGTGCGTATGTGGTCACAATATTTCAGCCTTCTTACAGCCATCCTCAATGTCATGTTGTCCTCTTAACAAACAGAGAAATCTGCAAACTTGAGCACAGGAAATACTAAATTAAACCTGGTGCTTTACATGTGACCAGCACAGCCCACACACACACACACACACACACACACACACACACACACACACACACACACACACACACACACACACACACACACACACACACACTGAAGCACCAAACATCATTTGAATTAGCTTCAACAAGCATGCTTGGTTCCAGTTTATATGAAGTGTCCTTAGATACTACACACTTTATACTTAATTCAATGACGCAATGTATTTCTTATGTAAAACAGGTCATTACAAGATGTAGTTGGGGTTACAGTAAGTTCATGACCAAAGGTTCAGGTCGGTAATGTGCAATAACATCTACTTATAAGAGAAGTACAGCGTATTCTTTTTTATTTACTCGAGTGCTTCTTGTAACTTCAGCCTCAAGCCTATGAAGTAGCCCTGAAACATCTTCTCAGATGACATGCTTATCGGAATACAATGGCCTCCCTTTTCTTTAGACAACATGATTTGCATTGACACTCACGCTATGTTCTGAATACAGCAATGTTGTTGACCCTTCATTAAATTACAACTCTTGTTTCGGGACCTAGAAATGTGGTGAGTTGTTCTCAGAGTTAAATCATTTCCTTTTCTCACTGTTTCCTCCTGACAGTACCTTCAGACTGCTATTTGGCACATTTTACAAACAACCTGCAGTTAAAGTAACATTGAGCTGACAGCCTCCCAACTAACCTCTATCATGTTTTCTTTTGGAAAAACACGATCAGTGCATTCACAAAAAAAGGAGGAAGAGAAGAGAAGAGAATAAAACCTTCTATTTTAGATCACCAAAACCTATCCCATCATGGATCTTGTACTGTTTACAATGAGGCTAGTTAAGGATGAGTTGTTTCTGAGTAAAGCTTTGAGAATATGAGAAAACAAGCATGAACACTAACCAGTACAATCCAAAAATACTGCAGGAGGTACATTTGATAAATAGCAAACAACAAAATACAACAACAAAATACATGTTTCCTTCATCAGCCAAGATAGCCTCTATAATTATCATCATTTCAAGTGCAGGGCCTGTGAGGGAACCTTAACACCTCTGTTCCTTTTCGAAAAGTCAAGAAATAAGTTGCATGTGCATGGTTTAGGCCTTCAAGAGCAATGGCACCTGGGTTTTTAGTATCTAATGCATAACAGAAGTAGCACAACGAAGCCTTTGGCAAACACAGTCGTGTACACAGTGTCAGGGTTTCCAGGAGGAGTGAAACCATGTCATGTAAGGCACTTTTCCTCCAAACCCTATCTCTACCTTTGTGACACCTGACAGAGTACCACTGGCATGTCTCCCTGACTGATATACTGAGGAATTTTAAGTGGAAACCACTAACTTCTTCCACAAGGGATACCACAGTATTTACAAGGTGACCTTGAGACCTTGGGAAAAGCAGTCAAGTAATGTGCAATGCAACAAAGAAAATAACACTTCCCTGTTCAGCTAAACTTAATGTGATCAGTGGCCTGTCCTGCAACGTAATGGAGAAATAAGAAGCTTCGTTGTCATAGTAGCTGCTTCCAACCACCAAGCAAAACCCAGAGCCCTGGTCATTCAGGTCCTTCCAAGCCACAACCACATTTCCTGTGATAGGAATCTGTAATTTCTCCAGGCAATTACAACTGAGTCACTGAACCCTCAGATTACAGTCCATTCTTCTTCGGTGAACCACACTACGACTGTCGTCCGAGTTAGGCCCATGGAGAACATCTCCGTTGGGAATGTGAGGGGTGTACTCCTGGATCAGGACCGGAGCATTCCGGACCATCTCTTGGACATGCTGCACCATTCCGGAGTAGAGCTGCCTTTGCAGCACCAGTGGCCGGAAAAGATTGACTGGTTCCGCCACCTGGAAAATGTCAGGGACTCCGATTTCTGCTGGTACTGAAGAGTTCCCGATGATGATGTGACTGAGTCTCTTTTCCTGAACACTTTTCTGGAGGAAACCCAACAGATCTTTAAATCTCTGGTCCAGGTTTTGAGGTACCCATGCAGAAGGGGGTTTAGCCAGCAACAGGTGCAGAAGTGCAGTTTTGAGGTGATAGTTAGTCAGGGCACATCTGCCCGTCAGGCTGCTCTGCTTTTTGTGGAGGAAGGAGGCAACCTGCAGGCACTGGAGGTGACAGGAGCTCTCAGGAAGGCTCTTGGCCAGGACCTTGAGCAGGTTCCTCTCGTACACACAGAAGGAGAGGTGCCAGTGCGTGTCCGAGGAGCTCTCGCCATCCTTGGGGAAGTGCGAGATGAAGTAGGCGTCCGTGTCCTCAAGCTGGACCACGGGGGTCAGATTAAGCAGCACCACTTTGCCTGACCTGAAACGGATCTTCAGGGCTCCGGGGAAGTCCAGGTTTCGAAACGTGAGCTCAAACTCGTACTTGTGTGAGATGCGCCCCCACGCCCTGGTCACCGAGATCTGGAACCACTTCATGACCTGGTCTTTGGCCAAGTAGGTCGTGCCTTTGGAGCAAAGGAGCTCCTCTAGGCAGGGGTCGTACTCTTTGGGGGGGTCCTTCCTGGCATGGACCAGGCACAGCATGTCTTCACCGAGGTCCGTGCACCCACATAGGCAGCTGGTACTGTCCTCGCCCAATCGGGCCAATCGGATCTGGCCACAGCCCTGCCACAGGTCCGGGGTCAGGTCGCTCGACGGGCCGCACCACAGTTTGAACTGGTAGCCATAGGGTTCAGGAAGGGCAAAGGGCACGATGAGGTCACACGTGAAAGGCCTGCACACACCCCAGGACTCAAACACGCTTCCTACCCCCACAAAGTCCTCCACCTCCATGTCGGCCTCGCGGTCCCCTACACTTCTCAGAGCCTCGAGGAGGTCATCAGCGAAGCCTTCCACGAACTCACGCAGCTTTCGACTCTCGTGGGTCGGCCCGTGGAAGCATGTCTCACAGAAGCTTCTGAGGACGCCTTTCTCCAAGACTAAGCCCCTGCCGCTGGCTCCTCCTACACCAAACCAGGACTCCTCCTCCTCCTCGCTGGGTGCATGTGAGCCCTGGCATCCCACGTGGCTGGCTTCCTGCCTGCACACCTCAATGATGAAGAAAATGACCAGGGAGAAAGTGCTCCAGAAATACCAGGTGAAGTTGCCATACACGCCGGCATCAAGGGCCTCCGCTGAAAGCTCCTTCTCCAGCCGCTCCTGCTCCGCCTCCAGCCTCTCCTGGTACTCCCTCATGCGGAGCAGCAGGTCATCCTCCTGCTCCAGGACTGCCGGTTCAGTGCTGTTGTCCGGGAAGAGCAAGGGGTGGTTCAGGATGGCTGCTGCCACCACCACACAGAAACGGGCAATGGCCCCCTGCATCCTCACAAGGGAGTCTGTGGAGGGGGACAGAAATAAAATAAGTAAATGTTTATAAGTAAAATGAGAACCACAATCTCATGTCCTGAGGGGGCCATGATGTACAACCCCGTTTCCTTCCTCTCTCCACCTCACACACACACACACACACACACACACACACACACACACTCTCTCTCTCTCTCATTTTAACAGTGTTGTCTGTCTCTAAATATAGCTTGGTGCCCACTCTGCTGACCCAGACATCAGGCCTGTTTGAATATGTGCGCTGGAGAGGGAAGTGTGATAACCTTTCCAGAGAGTTTTTTTTTCACAGCAGTGTCCCCTGATAACTCCACACTGGCTGATAACATTGTTTCCACACTACTAGTCCAACAGGTTTTCTTTTTTCTTAAGGACCACAATGTCATGTTAGTAATATGTCTTCACATCAACACCAAGATCCAGCACATGGGCTTTAGGTATTTAGGAAATACTGAACTACTGTTAGTACATTTGCAGCTTTTTCTTCTGTCACTTTAGGAAGTATAAAAATATAACTGTACATCAGGAAGGAAGTTGCTCTCTTTGCAAAGTTGGCACTAGCTCTGTATAAGAAAATACAGAACAGAAAATGTAACACTGTACGACAGTGGGAATCGTTCCCAAGCACTGTGTGAAATAGAATTTACTAAATTCTTCGAAAGCAGACTCTCGATCCACCTAAAACTGTTATTTCATCCACTTATGCTCTTAGAATATTGCAATAATGGACCATGACACAGTACCATGCATATGTGCAAGCCCAACCCTCATTACGATAAGAAGAAAAAAATGGCAGGATGTTTAAAAACAGAACTCTCCCATGGCTTATTTTGTTGGCTTAGGCCTGTTTCCAAACTGAGTTTATTTGAGGAATCCTGACATGAGTGAGCACAAATACTCTGCCCCTCTCATTGGGACAGCTGGCTTCACAGACTGTGAGTAACTAATGTGGATAGACTTTGGGGACAGGGATAAACAAAGACAGAAACAACTAGTTTAACGGTTACAATACACAAATACTTTTTGCTTTGTATCAGCGGCTAAAGCAGGGGTGCCCCTTTTCATGGTAATGGTCACTTGACAAACAAAGAGAAAAAGGTGCGTGGAGAGTTTCTCTCCTCTACTATGAAGCAAGTAGGTAGCGGGTGAGGAAACTGAGGTCTTAAGCAAAATAAGCCTTCCCTTATATGTTAAGGAAATTCTTACAGTTTGTTTACTCTCTGCGTTTCCCAGGAAACCGCTTCATACGACACACACCTCGTCGTGCCAACGTGGAAACTAGAGATGCGTTGCCATCGTGCCCACCACTACGGATGATGGGTGAACTCTTGAGGTTGCTACAACAACTGGAAACAAAGTTTTTCTAGTGTCCAAGAAATACACATTTAATACGTCTGAACTTTTCAGACAGAAAAATAACTTCCGTTTTAGTTAGTAGACTAACATATTGGTACTTAGACAGCTGCCAAAACAGTAACAGGCAGATTGTTCTCTCTCTCTCTCAGTAGTTTACTGATGTGTACAAGCTCAAATGAGAATGTGCTTGAATGTGTTGCGAATTAAAAAGACTAAAAGTAAACACAAACCTTGTCCTCTGGTGAGCTTTCAGACCATTGCAGAAAGGGTTGGGTTACATATCCATCACACCAATAAAGGAAGTCCGCGCAATGGCAGTTACTTGACTGTTCTTTCGTTCTGTTTAGATTCGCGCAGTGTCTTACTCATTTCCTGAGCCGCGGGCTACTCGCCGAAACACGCTTCTCTCCTCCTTCTTTACGCGCGTACGGCAGCGTATCATGCAGTCCTCGTGAGTCTGTTCATGTAACAGGACCCAGAAGATGACGCGCGGGGGAAGTGTTTAGCCTAATCAAACAGCTGAAGCTGTAATGAAATGGGATGAAAACTAGAACGAGTGCGTTGTAGATGGGAACGGGAACCTTACAGTGTAATACTACCCTTCGTTTACAAACTAAATGTAAGGAAATGTGTATGTGTTCATATACATTGCAGTTACTGGAAATATTTACACGCTATCACCGCAAGATGGAGGTGTTTAGTTTCGCATAACGCACACTAGTAGTTTTATGAAAGGGGCATACACGTAGTCCAGGTGAAAAAATACAAAAACCATCCATCACAGTGATGTGAAAATGCATCAATTATTGATGCCTAACAGATAGGGAAATTAACAATGGATAAAATAAAATAATTATATAATCAAATAAACAAGGGGGTTTAGTTATACATCTTGCATTGGGGCCCAGTATAACTAGCTTGGTGCATTCCAGAGTAGGGTAATACATTTTTGTTGTCTGGGAATTCCCTGCCCCTTCACTGCATTGCAGAGGCAAAATCAATTTGTCCGGAAGAAGTGGGGCGGGACTTCCCAGACTAACATTTTTGGTCTGCCTGGCATAAAACCCTTCTCATTTTCCCTCTTGCAATGTTTCATAAATCTTTGAGTTTGATCCTGCCATCTGCACGTAGGTTCAACTCTGCAGTAATATACTGTTGTGTAGTGTTTGTAAAAACAAACAAACTAAATTCTTCACATATTTTTTGGTAGGTGTGTCTCCTCATGCTAGTAAAGTAGCTCCACCTAGTGAATAATGTTTAACGTACAAATCTAGTGCTTCAACAAACCACTAGTTTATGACATAAAGGTTCAAACTTCATGAAATTTGACAGGCTGAATCACTACCACCACGTTCTTTGAATACCAATTTTCATGACATTTTATCCATAGGAGGCCCTGGCTGCAACTGTCACATTCCAATACCTCGAAAACCGTTTCACAACAAATTACAAAATATTTATGGAAAGTTGACTCAAGCTTGCTTAACAAAACATATATCATTTTTATAATTTGTAATTTACTTACAAAGTTTTGAGAAATATGCATGCATGAATAAAATGTAGGATTATTAGTCGAGGCTAAGTATATGTGTGAATACCATGCTAAATGTAGAGTATTGGCATTTTAAACTGGACATGGGTAAATACTGTCATAACAGTGGGCTTATTATGATATAATTTATATTTTTTTTAATCATGCCTGGCAATCAAACTGGGAAAAACTCCTAATTTTTGGACACATGCATATTAACTTTAATTTTACAAATAGTAAATCAATGTAATATTGTTTAAGTAATGCTATGATGCCTGCCTTGCTTGACTGGTTGTGAAAGGCCATGCTGGGTAACTGGCAAGGCATGCCAGGCCTAGAATAAGATGTAAGATATGTTATGTAGGTGTCTTTTTATTTTGTTCATTTATGTTCTTTTTGTTTGCAATTCAAATACATTAATACATAATTGGATCATCAGTTGATGTGTTTGGGAGTGACTCCTGTAGGCAATGTTGAGGTATTAAATGTCACGGAAGCAGGGGGTGGTTGGTTGTTGCTGTGCCTGGAAGTTGGAGGACCCAGAAGGCTTTCTTGATTTCATAAGCCGTCCATGCTCATTCTCTCACTGTGCGCATAGCATATTACGTTCCGCTGTGCAGTATGTCTTGTAGCTCAACACTTCTTTTCATCACTTCTTCTTTCTTCTTCTCTTGATTTCATAATCCATCCATGCTCATTCTCCCACTGTGCGCATAGCATATTATGTTGCGCTGTGCAGTATGCCTAGTTTCTCATCACTTCTTCTTTCTTCTTCAGAGGTAGAGATGGATTGTGTTATTATCAGATGGCTGGAATCCTTGGAGAAATTCCACAGAAAGGTGGAAGTTGTGAAATTCAGATTATGACACTGACCTGTCCATAGTGTAATAATCTGTATCACCTATACTATGTCAACTGGAGAGTATATTCTATTAGCATCTATATTAATTGAGAGAACCAAGAACCATGTTCTTTCATAATGTTCAGCTATGCCTGGGGGTATTCTGAAAGTGTCACTTTTCCATGATGAAAGTAATGTTACTAGAAATCACTGCATAGCACCTTATTTCTTACACACAAATATGAAGGCAAATGTGAGCAAGTCCTTGGTCTGCCGTGGATTCTCATCTTCGCAAGTGTTTATAAGGGCTTCTTCTGTGTACTATCGGTACATGAATGAATGTACCAATATATAATATCAACAATGTATTTTACACATGCTATGTCTGTGACTGGTTGCATTGTATGATATTCATACATTCATTTAGAACAACAGTGACCTTGATTTGGTGTTCTGGTATCTCTAATCTTACAGTTGATCAATGTAACCCCTACTACTATTATTATTATTATTCATTAATAATTTTGTGTGGCAAAGGCATTGTAAGAATGCAGTAGCAAAGTAAATGGACCAGCTCGCACCTTAAGCAAGCAAATATTGAAATCAGGAGATTAGGACTCAACCAATGCAGAATTTTACTTATTTAAGAGCTGAAAGAGCTCAGTGGTGTAGTCCAGGGTAAACGCAGGTATACCCACTTATTTTCCAGTCAGCGTTGCGTATACCCACTTCTCAAAACAGGGCATTTATTCTGTGCTGTATGGGAGTATACCCACTTATTTTCCAGTCAGCGTTGCGTATACCCACTTCTCAAAACAGGGCGTTTATTCTGTGCTGTATGGGAGTATACCCACTTATTTTCCAGTCAGTGTTGCGTATACCCACTTCTCAAAACAGGGCGTTTATCCTGTGCTGTATGGGAGTATACCCACTTATTTTCACATTATTGCTCTGGACGACAGTATACTGACATGAATGATAATGCTCAGCTCTCAATTTATTCCCACGGTGTGAACAATCAGTTTGAAGTGACGGAGAAATTGCTTTATGTAGAAACCGCCGTACCACAAGTTAGGATGTATTTTGAGCAACTGTGTGACGCAATTGAGCATGCTGGTTTGTCATGAAAGTCGCTCCATGGAATAACCACACACGGTTGATGAAACTTTACTAAACTTCCGTTTTCTGCTTTGTTTTGTTTGTTTGCAGCCTTGTCACCAACTATACAAGAGTGGTGCAGTACAGAATTTGCTTTGAAATGTGCAAGTATGAAATTAAAAATATATGTAGGTTAGTTGATGAAGATGAAGATATTATCCCACTATTACTGCTAAGTCAGAGCTGTACCACCAAACAAAGACAAAACCTGCCACACAGTGCCACCCAGTTAGGGCTTGCCCTCATGCCAATCAAAATGGGTAGAAGCGCTAGCATGACAGTATTGGGCAATAGGACAACTTACACATTCATGAGGAAGAGGTTTAACTGGCAGGACTGATTTGTTGCGAGGGATTTCCTGTTCAAACATCATTATAAATACCCTCTAGACAGATTCTTTCTGCTATATTCACCAGAAGAACACTGCAAGGACCACAGGTTGAAGCCATCATTTTTTCGCTGTTATAATTACTAAATATTGTAATTTCCTGCCATCATTTGATCATCATATCAGGGATTCTGCTTTAGCATTGTAAGTACAAATAATTCCATCCACATTATCACTGTAATTTTATGCCCTGGATTTTAACAAAAGTTTCATGGATGATATGTTTATATATTTTGTATCCAACAGGAATTATAGATGCTTTACAGAAAATGGAAGGAATCTACATCCACCGTTACGAATATTTGAATTTCACCAATCTTGAAATCTTGCATTCCCAAGTGACTGCAGTATTTTGGGCAATCTCTTGCTTTGCATTCCCCATCATATGCGCAGCCACGTATGGGTTGTACTGTCTGACCAAGTCCGAGCATGTTGCTCCAGCCTATGTCATTAACCTCCTCATGTCCGATATGCTTCAGATCTGTACAAAACCAGTGTGGCACATGATACCCCCCTCAGACGTAATGCATCACGTGCTGTTTGCTGTGTACTCTCTTGGTGTGATGGCGAGCGTTTGCTTTATGTTGTGTATTTCTACAGAGAGATATGTTGTGATTGCTTATCCTATCTGGTACCGATGCAAGCACTCAAAGAAAATATCACTTTGGGCATCTTTAATGGTATGGGTGACAGCTGTTCTTTATATTCTAATTGTATCATTGGCTGTTCATAATGACAATTTGGATCCGAGAATCTTGATTGCATGTATGACTGTCTTTCACCTCCTCCCTTACCCATTGGTCATATGTTTTTCAATGGGAACTTGGAGGGCTCTATCCAACGCCAAATCTGTGGCGGCTCATGAACAGAGAAGGATTATGGGAACGCTGGCTCTTGTTCTCTTCATTTACACAGTTCTCTTTCTGCCCTTCATCATCCTGATGCTGACCGTCACTGCCTCACCCGCACTCCTCAACGAGGCCCCTGTGCAGAACTTATGGATTCTGGCCCATATTCTCCTGGCCTTGAACCCCATGGCTGACCCTATACTCTATGTGTTCATGAGGAGAGATGCTAAGGATATACTGGGGGTTGTGACGTGCTGTATGGAGAAACAACAGGATCAGCTAGAAACCTCAGAGTCAGTAGAGAGCTGCGGTGCTTTTGGGGACTTTGTAACCAATCAGGATTTACATAGTACTGTCAGTCCTCTATAAAAGATATGCAGGGAAGTTGTTACTGTAAGATATCATACATTCTTATATGCACACATATTATGTGTGTTTACTGGAGTAATATTTGTTTTCTTTTGTCTACTTTGATCACCTAGGTACGGGGCTCTTTTCTTGTGCCCTATGGATCTATGCAGTAAACAGGGTTTCTCAATGTTGATGTTGCTTTGCCAGTAGCGACTTAATTATAGTGATGTGTAATATGGTTGTATTTTATGCTTATTTAAACATTATTAATTATATATATATGTATTTAGTACTGCAGTGTTTTGGTTGAAAACTAGCAATTTAACCACTGAATGGGGCGGTCTGATCTGGACCTCTGAACAACATAGTACATATCCTAGTTGGAACGACAGGTATGTTTATCTGCCCGTCACATGACTGTATGCTATGAACATGTATTTGAAGATGATTCCAGTATTAGTTGCCAATGAACAGATTCTTCAAAAATAGGAAAACTGTTGCATACTGTCTCTTCAGTCAGCCATTTATAAAGTTTCATATTAAATAAATCAACTTTTGGTATTACTTTAATAGGTTTGTGGTGTGTGTGTGTATGTGTGTGTGTGTGTGTGTGTGTGTGTGTGTGTGTGTGTGTGTGTATGAGTTCTCCTCCTTGGTGGCCCTCAAAGGTTTTTTCTGAATGCTTAACACAAACAGTGATCCTTGAAGCACTCTGAAACATTAACATTTGTAGCCAATGCATTTACCAACTGTGCCAATCGAATGCATGTTCTCTGCTTTACTCTCAGTCTGTAATTCAATAACACACTTCCAGTTAAACTGTGAACACTGGTCTCTACATTGTTACACTTGATAGTATTTTTATACCACACAAATGGAGACTTCAGTCAGGCAATGGTGGAGAAATCCTGTGTATTTACAATAATGCGCGTTAAGAGAGAGAGAGAGCATGGCTTCACATAAAGATTCTCCAGATTCTCTGAATAGAACAGAGAAAGTCTTAGTTTAAGGATCCTAGGTCTGACAGGAGAGGGGGTGTTAATCAAAGAGCTCGGATCATATGCATCGGTGAAAAGAAATAGTGGCAACCGAATGTCATGTTTCTTTTTTCCCGGTAGAGGGCGGCCAAGCACTCTTTTGAAAACCAGTAAAGAATTGCATGATGAATAGACAACTCGAAGCCATGGCCGTTTTCTTTTCACCTTTGGGAACATTAAAAAACTGTACTTTTCTTCACGAAAGTAAGTATTTCTCGTTTAGTGAAAATTTCAACAAATAGACTAATAACTAAATGGACGACATATAACTAAATAAACAGACTAATAAACAAAATTAAATCATTGATTTTACTCCAGGTTATCTGTGGTCAATCAAACTGAAAACGTTCTACTTGTCGCTTAAGGGGTTGGTGGAATAATTTGGTACTATCCATTTGAAAATATATTAGCCTGACCGCTTTAGTTAGCACTAAATAGGCGTACTAGGTGCTTTTGTTTTTTTTAATCATAGGTTTGTCAGCTCTAATTCAGACAAAGGATTTAGTGTGTGTAAAGCGGACATGGACCTGGTGCTCCTGTACTGCATAGCGGTAAAGTTGGTCAGATTGTCTGCTTGACTACTATTTGACAGGTGTGTGTGTGTGTGTGTGTGTGTGAGAGAGAGGCAGGTGTCAAACTCGAAGTTATGAGGACACTGCGGCGTTGGGAGAGCGAGCGAGAGAGTGAGAAAGCGCGCGCGCGCACCAAAAACGAGCGCCTCCTTACTTCGTGCTCAAAGCTGCAAGACCGGTGATCGGATCTCACGACACTCACAGCCCCGACGGAATCGGACGAGGCAGGTAAGACCTGGCAATTACTGTTAACTTTTTGCTTTAATGACGGCATGCTGAACGTTTTAATCCCGAATTGTATTAAACTACCAGGAGGCTAGGCAGACTATCCTAGGCTACTTATTGTTGTGACAGTCTGTGGGCTATAGTAAGTCACTCTTGTGTTCCGTGTGACTTAATATAAAATGCTCTGAGTTTATCACAAGGTTATCGTTAAGCATCCAGACAACTTCTATAAAGAAACGAAACCACTTTAGCGTGGTGCTGCGGGCTGTTTTTACTGAAGCGTTTGTGGGTTGTCCACTGTTGTATGCACTCGCCGACAGGTGTAGGCTACTGGAATTACCAAGAAAAACACGAGCGATTAGTTGTGAGAAATCATTTTGTGACCTTTAAAAAGTGGCATTTTGATAGTTAGTGAAATATCTCGATAAACATAAAATGGCTAAAATGGCTGACATTTGACATGTTTAATTGTAAGCCATCGGTCGTCCAGGTCCGTGACTCAGACGTCTCGGAATAGGTATCGGATGCGCTTACTGTCTCAGGTAGCTTCGGCCACGGCAACGCCTGCTGCTCAGCGCGCGGTGCGGGGCGCCGTTATTTATTCATGTGTCACCTGAACAGACTTCAGCCAGAGCTCCGGTTCGCGCCGCGTCTCTCTTGCGCTGAACTGCTGAGCTAAAGGGGGCTTTGGGCTACGTTTGTCAGGAAGCCAGAAGTCAACGCATATCAACCTCCTTAATGCTACTGCTTCCTCTCAAATTGGACCATTTCTGTACGTGACAGCCAAATACATTTTTTAGAAGGTAAAACCAGGATACTTGTCGTATTTTGTGAAATTGCGCAGGGAGACGATAGGCTGTGACATGTAAGGTCCTGCTGGCATAGTGATTGAAGCGGCAAAAACCTGCACACTATGCTATACTATACAAGCACTGCATATCATGTTCAGGATTTCCTGTGAAAACGCTCACGTTTAAAATGAAGACTGTAAAGGGACAATTTATACTTAACCTCCTGCACTAATGAGCGTGTCTTGGGTCGTGCTCTATCCGTGTCTCTGATGCCCGCTCTGGGGCTGATTGAGTAGCACCTGAAGCCAATTACTGCGGAGTGTATCACCAAGGAGTCCTGCCCTGTCGCTGAATCCGTCTCACAGGAGCCGCGGAATTATGTCAGTAGATTATTTAGCCGTTAAAATGTTTTATTGATGTGAGTGCTTCCCAATTCCCCTTCCCGGCTCACCCTTAATGGAGTGTGGACACTAGACGGGACTACCAAATTATATTTCTAGTTAAAGTCAAGTTACATGTGCATCTTTCTTTTTGTAGTTGTTGATATCCATTCACTTGTACTACCTCTCCAGCTTGTGTCTCAGTCTGTACTTCCAAATGCTTTATTGCTGCTCAAAATCAAAGAACACAGCAGACAGTAGTGAAATGCACGTTGTACTGCCATCACAGCGGGAGTGCAGTCGTCTGTGAGGCTGTTCCTGTCCTTGAGGGAGTCCAGCGGGCTCTGTCTACAGGGCTGGGAGAAAGACACCACTTACGTGGAGGAGACGCGCAGTGCTCAAGCAGGTCCCGACCCCCCTGAGGCTTTCTTCTCTACTCCTTCCATTCATCATAATGTCCTGAGGTCAGATTTTCTCTGCTCTGGTGTTTGTTTTTTTTTGCCCCAAAGGGCACGCTTGCATTTAAAGACAACAAGCGAGAGAAATCGAGCCATTTTTTTTGCAACAATCACAATCAAGACTATTCAGGTGAACTGTTGAACGCCCACAGCTGATCTCCTCGGTGTCATGAGTCATGCGTAGTGCTGCCAGTGCCCAGGTATTGTTCCCAGATCTGTGTAGAACATTGCTACTGGGAGCTAAAGCTTCAGTTTGAAGTATCAGTATCTGGATGTGGAAGAGGAGACCTGTGCCAGCGTTGCTCCTGGCTATTTGCCCTGACCATGGCTGCCAGAAGGCTACAACAGAAGCAATGTTCTGGGCTTGCACAGCCAGCAAGAAAGACTAAACGTCATTTTGGCTGTAGAGGCATTATCCCATCCCCGCCTAAGTTGAGGCCTGTGGATAACAGTGAATGTGATGTGTTGAGTTCTGAGCTACAGCCAGCTGAATCGTTGCAATACCCTGTCTCTGTTAAACTAGAACCTTTAGACGTTCACCTGCATGATTTGCCCTCAAAAGCATCTTCAGTTGCTTATGATGATCATGAGACAGAGCTTGATCTTTGGGACTTGAAATCTGAGATCAAGGTAGAGTTGTCTAGTGATGAACATCTAACTTTTGAGGTTGCAGAGATGATTGTGGACCCGTTTAAAGACTGTGCCAACTCTGAAGTTAAACCCGAAAATGGGCAAGTCACCAGGCATGCAATCTCAGAGGAGAGACTGCAGCCTCTGACACCACACACAACAGAAGATCTGGTTCTGAATGAGCCAGATGAGTCAAATCAGGAAGGCCGTTTTATCCATGTCCTAAAATACAGAGACATAACTGAACAGCCCCCGAATCTTGGGACAGACAAAACTGGTAAAGTAAAAACTAAAAAACACCTCTGTTCACTTTGTGGCAACGAGTATGCAAGCGCAAGAAATCTGCACATTCACATGCGAATACACACTGGAGAGAAGAACTATGTCTGCGACACCTGTGGGAAGGCGTTTTCCCGTTCCGACAGACTGGCAAGCCACACGAGGATCCACACCAGTCAGAAAAAGCCGGCTAAACCACATCGGTTTGCCTGCAGCCTGTGTGAGAGGACTTTTGCTCTCGCTTGTGACCTGAAAGACCACATGCGACGACACAGGGAGGAGCGCCTGCACGCCTGCCCTGTGTGCGAGAAACGCTTCTTTGATGCTCGTGACCGGAACAAGCACGTTGAGATCCACTCGGACCTGAAGCGCTTCGTTTGCACCGAGTGCGGGAACAGCTTCCGTCGCCGGAGCACACTAGAGAAACACCAGCGTATCCACACAGGCGAGAGGCCGTACGACTGCCCAGAGTGTGGGAAAGCCTTACGGTATAAATACTCTTTAGACATGCACATGAAGACACATAGACAATAAGAGTCACAGACGGACTGGATCAGAAAGGACAGCAGGCTATGTGTTTTTTTTGTTTTATAAAAGATGTTAATTCTAGGATTCCAAGAGGCTGTTTGGGGAAAGATATGAGATTTTTGCATACTGTTTACTTAAGTAAAAATGGTCTGTTTGCGATGTATTTTATACAGTTGCCGTTATGTGCAGTTTTTAACAATTTTGGCTTTGCAGTAGCACTGCGTAGGATTTAGTGACATCTAGTGGTGAGGTTGCTGAATTGCAACTGACTGAATACCCCTCCCATTCCAAGCATGTTGGAGAACCTACAGTGGCCTTCTAGTGCCATAAAAATGCCAAAAGACCTTTAATCTTGAGCCAATGCTTTGGTTTGTCCCTTCTGAGCTACTGTAGACACATGGCAGCGCAACATGGCAGACTTTATGATAGGGGACCCACTCTTTTTAGATATGCATGGACCCACTCTCTGTGTAGATATGCATGGAGCCAATTAAATTGTATTTATATAGCGCCATAACAATACAATTGCCTCTAGGTGCTTAATAGAGCCCAGAGCCTGAACCCCCTGAACCCCCGTCCCGGACCAAGACTGGACACCAGCACTTGGCTTGGTCCCCGGGCGCCATAAAGGCTGCCCACTGCTCCTGGCTGCCCGTGAGGAAGGACAGCTCAGGATGGTAGAAAGGAAAGGACAAATTCCACCGACGACCTCTTCGGCATGCGTGTGTTTGTGTGTGTGTCCTGTGTCCCGCCCAATGCACTGCAATGGGTATGTTGTTGTGTGTTGTGCTGTGTGGCAAAAATAAAACGACATGACTGACGTTGACTTTGATATAAGGGCTTATTGTAAGATAACAAAAACATAACTATTCATAGTAACAGGTGAGTATAAACACACACACACACACACAATAACAGGTGAGTATACACTAATTAAATAACAAATATGCATACTTTATTCCATTTATTTTAAAAGATCCCCCTAAATCCTACACACTATACCTTTAATCTTGTCAGTACCCTTAAATCAGTTCCAGTAAACATTCAATTGGTCAGTACCATAGATTGTGCTCATAAACTGGTAATCATATGTACTTTGCTTTTACAATGCTTAAAATAAAGACAACTGTTTTGTAGTGCTTGGTAATATTGTATAGAATAATATAATGTGTTAGCCTTTCTCACGGCAAGGACGCAAATCAGACTGCAAAAAACTCAGGATTTATTATCTTCCAAAAACAGAACACGCAATATATCAAAAAAGGCAAAAACACAATTCCAAAACGGCAAACACAGAGGAGCAAAAATCAGAGAGTCCAAAAGAGATAACAGGCAAACAGAATCCCAAGGGCAAAACACAGAAGATCGCAAAACAGAAAATCGTATACAATAAAACTAAAAAAAAAAAGACAGAATTCGGGCATAGATCCGCATTGAAAAGAATTGAAAATAATTACAATCCGACAGTGAACTAAAGAGGGACAGAACAATTTATAACAGGGGGAACAGAATACACAGGTGAAACATTTCAGGTGAAGCAATAAACGATAAATTGGGGCAAGGAAAATTAACACAGGTGACACGAATTCAAGCACAAACTGTCACGCCAGACTCTCAGGCGTCAGCGAAATGAATGGGAACAGAGCAATACACGGGTGAAAACAATAAGGGGAATTGACAAGGCAATGGAGAAACAATTAGGCCAAACAAATCACGGGTAATTTGGGAAACCGGTGAGTAACTGAAAGGTCAGGGAAAGGCAGAGGGCGGAGTCAGCAACCAATAATAAACGCACATGGCCTGATCACAGGAACAAAACAAACATAGGAAAGCACGTAGCAAAACAGAACACAAGCAGCGATCGCAATAAAAATGTCTTAGATCGCTGGGATCTTAACATAATGTTACTATGAAAAATGGTTTATCATTTTCCACTAATGCATTTTGCTGTTCCATTAATTTCTTACTTTTTAAAACCTACCAGTCAGTTATTTTCCCTCATTTTTGTTACCAATGCAACAGAAACTGACTGATAGCATTTCTGTTCTACAGCAGACTGTTGAGCTACATTTCCACCTGACTGCACCTCCACCACAATGTAATGTGAATGATTGCTGTACAGTACCACATTCATCTCTGGTCAACCTTCACTAGTCCATAGAAAGGGCTAGAAAGGAGCCAGTCTTTCATTGAGTGAGCGTTCCACGGACTAATAACCCTGAGATAGGCATTAAAGTGGCATATGGATGAGTAGATAATGGTAGAATTGTCTTGTTTAGGTGAACTACCCCTTTTAAAAAGAAATATTATAGTTTATGGGTAATCTACAGGTATATTACACATCTACACATGGACACACAATGCTGGCATTTTCAAAGGCCTTTAGAACACAGGGAAGCATCCTGTAATGAGTGCATGTGGAGGAGAGGCATAGAAAAAGCATTGATTTATAACGGAGTTTAAAAGCAAGTTTGCATCCTGGAGCAAAGTATTCATACATTTTTATTTTAAATATAGGTATCACATTTGTAACCTGAGAAATATATTCTTTACTTGGTATATAAAACTGGATGTTTGCCTATCTTCGTGACTTTATTAGGAAAAACATAGAACCACATCTGTCTCAGCTTTAACACTAGAGGTTAAAATCTCCATCTTACATACAATTCCACTATTTTCTGACAAAGGTTCAAACTTCATGACATTTGACAGGCTGTTTCACTACCACATTCTTTGGATGTATGCCAATGTTCATGACATTTCATGAACATCGGATGCACTGCAACTAACACATTTCAATACGGTTTTACCACAAATTACAAAAAATGTATGGCAAGTTGACTCAAGCTAGCTTAACAAAATGGTCACCAACTGCCAATCGAAATTCAGCAGACAATGCCTGTAATGTGAAAGGTCAAACTATATGAAATTGTACTTGGACCCTGATGATAGTTGCTTGCGGCTATATTACATTTTTTTGTAAATATGCATGTATGAATAAAATGTAGGATTATTAGATGAAGGTAAGAATATGTTTGAAAACCATGCTAAATGTATGAGTATTGGTATTTTAAACTGGACATGCAAATTCAATCATAACAGTAAGCTTATTATGATATAATTTATATATTTTTAATCATGTCTGGCATTCAAACTGGGAAAAACTCAGTTTTTGGACAGAGGCATATTTACTTTAATTTTATAAATAGTAAATCAATTTAATATTATTTAAGTAATGCTATGATGCGTAAAGCAAGCCTGCCTTGCTTGACTGGTTGTGAAGGGCCAGGCTGGGTAACTGGCAAGGCATGCCAGGCCTAGAATAAGATGTAAGATGGGCTAAAAGGTGTCTTTTTATTTTGTCCATTTATGTTCTATTTGTTCGCAATTAAAATACATTAATACATAATTGGATCATCACTAGATGTGTTGTGAGTCCTGTAGGCAATGTTCAGGTATCAAATACGTTGCAGAAGCAGAGGGTGGTTGGTTCTTGCTGTGCCGAGAAGCTGGAGGACCCAGAAGGCTTTCTTGATTTCATAATCCGTCCATGCTCTTTCTCTCACTGTGCGCATAGCATATTATGTTCCGCTGTGCGGTATGTCTAGTTTCTCATCACTTCTGCTTTCTTCTTTTGTTTACGTCAGGGCAGAGATGGATTGCGTTCTTATCAGATGGCTGGAGTTCTTGGAGAAATTCCACAGAAAGATGGAAGTTGTGAAATTCAGATTATGACACTGACCTCTCCATACTGTTATTATACGTATCACCTGTAAAATATAAACTGTAGAGTATATTCTAATTACATCTATATTAATCGAGAGAACCAAGAACCAAATTCATTCATAATTATTATTATTATTATTTTTTTTTGCTTTTTGACAGTTATATAACATAGACACAGACACATACCTTCACAGACACAAAAACAAAAGGAGGGGGTGCTGCAGTGTTGTTACTTGGGGTTTTATATCATTTGAGTCCTCACAAAGTCCAAAGGGCCCTGAGTATCATTTGAGTCCAAAGGGCTCATTCATCATTTTTAGCTATGCCTGTGGGCATTCTGAAAGTGTTACTTTTCCATGATGAAAGCAATGTTACTGGAAATCACTGCATAGCACCTTATTGTACACCTTATAAGGCAGCTGTACATGAATAAACATAACAGCAAAACAATCTCGTGCTGTGGATGTCATCAGTATGCAGATGAAGTCTTCTATAGATAAGCATTAAAGGTTACTTTTAGCATTATGCCTCTTTATAACATTATTACTTAAACAAAGTTTAACACATATAACAATGTATTTCACACATGCTATGTCTGAGACTCGTTGTCAATACTACTACTATGGTTTTTGTTAATCAATAATTGTGTAGCGTTGTCAAAGGCATTGTTAAGAGTGCAGTTGAATAGTAAGCTGACCAGCTAGCACCTTAAGCAAGCAAATATGGAAATCAGGAAATTTAGATCAAGATTCAACCAATGCAGTATTTTACTTCTTTAAGAGCTGAAAGAGCTGTACCACTAAACAAAGACAAAACCTCGCAAACACTACCAACCAGTTAGGGCTTGCCCTCATTCCAATCAAAATGGGTAGAAGCACTGGCATGACAGTATTGGGTAATAATAACATGACTAACAGATTCATGAGGAAGAGGTTTAACTGGCCGGGCTGATTTGTTGCGAGGGATTTCCTGTTCAAACATCATTATAAATACCGTCTAGGCAGATTCTTTCTGCTATATTCACCAGAAGAACACTGCAAGGACCACAGGTTGAAGCCATCATTTTTTTTGCTGTTATAATTACTAAATATTGTAATTTCCTGCCATCATTTGATCATCATATCAGGGATTCTGCTTTAGCATTGTAAGTCAAAATGATTCCATCCACATTATCACTGTAATTTTATGACCTGGATTTTAACAAAAGTTTCATGGATGATATGTTTATATATTTTGTATCCAACAGGAATTATAGATGCTTTACAGAAAATGGAAGGACTCTACAACCACTCTTTCGAATATTTGAATTTCACCAATCTTGAATTCTTGCATTCCCAAGTGACTGCAGCATTTTGGGCAATCTCTTGCTTTGCATTCCCCATCATATGCGCAGCCACGTATGGGTTGTACTGTCTGACCAAGTCCGAGCATGTTGCTCCAGTCTATGTCATTAACCTCCTCATGTCTGATATGCTTCAGATCTGTACAAAACCAGTGTGGCACATGCTGCCCCCCTCAGACGTAATGCATCTAGTGCTGTTTGCTGTGTACTCTCTTGGTGTGATGGCAAGCATTTGCTTTATGTTGTGTATTTCTGCAGAGAGATATGTAGTGATTGCTTATCCTATCTGGTACCGATGCAAGCACTCAAAGAAAATATCACTTTGGGCATCTCTTATGGTATGGGTGGCAGCTGTTATTTATATTCTAATTATATCATTGGCTGTTCTCAATGGCAATCTGTATCTGAGAGTCTATTCTTCAATTGTGATTGTCTTTCACCTCCTCCCTTACCCATTGGTCATATGTTTTTCAATGGGAACTTGGAGGGCTCTATCCAACGCCAAATCTGTGCCAGGTCATGAACAGAGAAGGATTATGGGAACGCTGGCTCTTGTTCTCTTCATTTACACAGTTCTCTTTCTACCCTTCACCATCCTGATGCTGACCATCACTGTCTCACCCGTACTCCTCAACGAGGCCCCTGTGCAGAACTTATGGATTCTGGCTGATATTCTCCTGGCCTTGAACCCCATGGCTGACCCTATACTCTATGTGTTCATGAGGAGAGATGCTAAGGATATACTGGGGGTTGAGACGTGTTGTATGAAGAAACAAAAGGATCAGCCAGAAACCTTTCAGTTATCTTAGCTGAGAGCTGCGGTGCTTTTGGGGACTTTGTAACCAATCAGGATTAACATAGTAGGCTACTGTCAGTCCTCTATAAAAGATATGCAGGGAAGTTATTACTGTAAGATATCATGTATATAATATGCACTCATATGATGTGTGTTTACTGAAGTGATTTTTGTTTTATTTTGTCTACTTTGATCACCTAGGTACGAGCCCTATGGATCTATGCCGTATACAGTGTTTCTCAATGTTGATTTGCCAGTAGCGACTAAATTATAGTGATGTGTAATATTTTTGTATTTTATGTTTATTTAAACATTATAAATTATATATATTTATTCAGTACTGCAGTGGGTGAAAAAGTGTTTTGATTGAAAACTAGCAATTTTACCAATGAAAGCCATGCATTCTACACGGGGTGGTCTGATCTGGACCACAGAACAACATAGTGCATAGCCTAGTTGGAAGGACAGGTATGTTTATCTGTTCCATCACATGACTGTATGCTATGAAGTGTATTTGAAGATGATACCATTAGTTGCCAATGAACAGATTCTTCAAAAAGTGGAAAACTGTTGCATACTGTCTCTTTACATGACTCTCTAGCTTCTGGTCATTTTAAGATGTTCATAAGTCCATTTAGGAAGTGTCATATTAAATAAATCAACTTTTGGTATTGCTTTAATAGGTCTGTGGTGTGTGTGTGTGTGTCTACTTTAATAGGTCTGTGGTGTGTGTGTCTACTTTAATAGGTCTGTGGTGTGTGTATATATGTGTGTCTACTTTAATAGGTCTGTGGTGTGTGTGTGTATATGTGTGTGTGTGTGTCTGGAATTCCTCCTTGGTGCCCCTCAAAGGTCTTTTTCTGAATGCTTTAATCTCATAGTGATCCTTGAAGCACTTTCTCTGAAAACATTAACACTTGTAGTGTGCATTTGGCGTTGCAGTCAGAGTGCTGTCCGGGCCCAGCCCATGCCCGATCCCATGCCCGACAGAGGAGTGCCCGAGCCCGGCCCTGACAGCCATTCAAATATTATTTTTTTGTCAGAACCCGACAATAAATGCTATTTATATCTACAACCTACTCCTTTCTGAGTTCAGTAAGAGAGTGTGTGTGTGCTAAGGTGGTGGTCCTAATCAAATTCAATACAATACAATCTACTTAGTTCATACACTTTATTTAACTATAAAGGTCAATTTCAATTTTCAGGCATAGTGACACAAGAGGACCCTAACCCAACTTATGTGCATGTTTGTGTTCATTCCTCCCATCAGGTCTCGCAGTGGAGGGTGTAACTTGTGGGAGGGGGGGGAGGACGTCAATTTACCTCAGGAACATGAATATTCCAACCCATCTCAGAGATATATATTTTATTTCGATTTATTCCGTTTTATTCCGATGCACGAAAATACTTACTCTCTCAATTTCAAACCAGGGGGTGTAGAAGGACACTGTGGGCCAATGGCCTGCTGCTGGGGTGGGGGAGCAAACACAGGATCCCTGGAGGCAGAACTTAGGTATGTGGGAATATTGTAATGAGTAAGAAGAATGTAACAATTCATTTAATTAGTTTAAGGGTTTTTAGTCACACGCACACAACGATTTAGAATGAGTGTCAGTCCACTCTGTTTTAAATTAGCGATTTTGGAATCAGCTTTTCGTTTTTTAGTCGGGTTTAAAGCATGCTTCGTTTGATGACAAAAAGATACCGTTCACAAATCTGTCTGCCCGCGTTATTGCCGTTGACACACACAACCTGCGTGGCCCACAGCTCTCGGCCAACATCGACAGCTCACTCACATTGTTGCGTTGGAATGTGTTGATGCGTCAGGGTTAACGCATCCCAATTCACTTTGAATTCACATTTGCCGAACTGAATTGTGGCTCTGTTTGGTTCGTGTTACCTTATCTTGGTGCCATCAATGTCCCGCTTTGGGCAACAGTCCATTTGGGCTTCTGGGGCTGCTTTATCATTCCAAAGCACAAGCAGAAGGAGTCCTTCAATGCACTCATGGCTGTGCTGGGCACTGAGTGTGTCCAGGGTTGGGGCCCCGAGATCTCCACTCTTGTTTTTCTTTTCTGGCTTGCCAGCGCCACCTCCTACCGTGTAGTGACCAGGGCCTTTGACATGCCCCGGCCCACTGTTCACCGGGTAGTACATCAGGTGAGTGGGAAGATCGCTGCGCTCCTTTCGACAGTGGTGCGGCAGCCAAAAGCTGAGGAACTCCCACACCTTGATGCCCGCCTCGCCGGATCAGCGGCCTTCAGCCGAGTGGTGGGGGCTATTGATGGCTGCCACATCAGGGTGAAGCCCCCAGCAGAGGACGCTGCCTGATATTTTAACAGGACGCTTTTTCATTCGATACAGCTGCAGGCCATCTGTGATGACCAATGCAGATTTATTGATGTGTTTGTGGGATACACAGGGTCAGGTCATGATGCCAGGGTCCTGAGGAACAGCCCCATTTACATCCAGCAGTCCTGCTCTCCATCAGGCTACTGTATCCTTGGGGATGGTGGCTACCCCTGCCTTTCCCAACCCATCTGCCTTATGACCCCCTTCAGACAGCCTCTCCGCAACCACCTCCAAGCTCGCTACAACAGCTGCCTGTCAAAGGCCAGGTGCTTTGTGGAGAGGTCCTTTGGGATCCTGAAGACGCGATGGAGGACGATCTTCTTAAAGGCTCTGGAAGTGGATGCAAGGTTTGTGCCAGAGGTAATTGTGTGCTGCACTGTGCTCCACAACATCTGCCTCACCAACGGTGACCTGCTGGAGCGTCTCTGGGGCGTAAAACAGAGGATAGCCATTCAGTGTTTCGCCCTAGATCACGACTACCTTTAAACTCATTCATTCATTCATTCAACCAAAGGCTCTTTTAAGAATCCATGCGTTTAGCTGTAGCAGTACAACATACATGTAAGTACATCTTGTCCCACAACATACAGCTGTTGACCAGGGTGCAGAGGCTATGTCCACTAACAGATTGCCTGGAGGCTGAACCAGCCATCATCAGGGCAGCTTTGGTGCGGGTAGGTCTCTGCGACCTTTACAACGGCACAGCCGGGGATTTTGAGTTTGACTCCCAATTCTATTTACAGGTTAAAGGAACAGCGATGGGTAAGCGACTCGCTCCATCGTACGCCAATATTTTCATGGCGGATTGGGAGGAGTCAGCCCTGAATGCATCCCTACGCACACCTCTGCATTATTTTCGCTTCTTAGACAATATTTGGGGCGTGTGGACTTATTCAAAACAGGAATTCATGGAATTTGCTAACCACCTAAACACACACACAAAATCAATTACAATTAAATACATAATTCATGATTCAGAGGTCAACTTCCTGGATACAGTCACATACAAAGGACCAAGATGGCAAAAGACAAACCAGTTAGATACAAAAATGTACTTCAGAGACAGATACACATTCATTATTATTTAAAACAAGCCAAAACATACCTACAGGGGTATTGTCAAATCTCAGTTGTTGAGATACCATAGAATTTGCTCGGATAAAGAGCAATTCTATAAGGCAACACAAATATTATTCATGTCCCTGAGAAAGAGAGGATACTCTCGTTCCTTTCTCCGAACGGCATTACAGACATTCCTTGAAACTCAAGTAAGACCTAACACAGAACATACAATTATCCCGTGTGTGTCCACCATTTCTGAAACTACTATGCAACTAAATAGATTAATAAAGACTAACTTTGAACATTTTCTTTCAAACACTCCCTATTTACAAAATCATTCAATCATTTCTGCATATAAAAGAAATACAAATCTAAACAATTTATTGGTAAAAAGTAAACTACCTCCCTTAAATCAACAGAAGACTAAAACTCAACATGAGATGTTCCAACAAAAATGATGGGTCACTAACCTACACACAAAACACTTTAACAAAATAGAACAAACCATTAATTCACAAACTACTAATTGTATTTATCTGATCACTTGCAAAAAGTGCACGTCACAAAATGCAGGGCAGACAAAAAACACAATAGTTACCCGTTTATATCAGCACATTAAAAATAAAAAAAGAGATACAAAGACACTTAGTTAATCACTTCTTGAAACACGGTCTGTCTTCCTTAAAGATCACAGGTTTATAAAAAAAAATCTGTTTTGGACCATTGGTGTGAGACTCGCTATTGAAAGACGGTGGATCCAAAGACTAGATTCTATGCATCCAAGAGGACTTGATGAGGTGGAGATGAACAATATAGGACGAGACAATAGGGAAGGCCAGTGCCCAACCAGATCTGGTCCTCTGGATGTTCCACACGGCTACTCGCTGACGGGGGCTCTGACAGTCGAGAAGCTAGCCGAGGAAATGGGGGAAGTATACAACTTTAGCTTCCCTCATTCTTTTGGTCGGGGGAAGGATCTCCTGAAAGATGCTGGCCACAATGTGATGAAAGATGCTGGCCACAATGTGATGAAAGATGCTGCCTGCTCATGGGGCTCCAAGAGCTGAAACTAAGGTACTTTCCCAGGGTTGGTAAATAAGTACAACAAATAATGCGTGAGGAGGCTGCCCAACCTCTACATTGCGGTGCACTCCAGCAAGGAGGAGGTACCACTGGCAGCCTAGATCGCCAGTCTAACTGCCGAGATTTGCACAGACAGTAACCAAAAGAAAAAAAAACTGAAAGTTGAGTAGAGAATGTTAAACAATGCTTATACTGTATTGTAGCTCAAGTTTTACAGGGGCTATCATTTATTATAAGCCTGATCTTCATAGAAGGTTTTACCGAAAATACCACTTAATTATTGTTTTATATAGGCACAAGAGAGAGACAGTGAATTGTTTGAAAGAATATTTTCTTACTTTCACAGGCTAGAGCTCGCAAATCTGACGGTTCAAAAGAAAGAGCCATAGGTGTTTGTTGTATATGATCTTCTACATCTAATATGGACAACTTATCACTTCAGCCGGAAATCCAAGTGAGAGCTCTATGTTCTTGGACAATAGCTTGGTGTGGATATTTGAACACCAGCTAGCGTCAAGGGAATTCGCTGGATCCCCAATGTCCTCAAACTGTTCTTGCAGCATGGACCAGAGGACCTTGCCACTGACGAAGGCCAGAACTCAATTGTTCTGCAGCGCATGGAGCACCTGGCCGTAGCATCAACGACAGCGGAAGTTCAAGGGCGAGCTAAAAAGGTCAGTTTCACTCAGTAAATTTAATACCGCTAATTTAAAAAAACAAAGCTGAATGAACTTTTAGTATCAAGAAATTGACAGAATGTCTAAAGAGAAAAAAAATGAAACTTAAATTAACTAACATGTTGTGTACTTTTTTATGCACTACTTAACAGATAAAGAGGGAAATGGAGAATGCACTTGTTTGTGTATTTTGCCATTTTCTCTCTGGCATGTTTGAGGAGCTATCCTCACTTAACCTGACCTGGCAAAGGAATGACCTGATCCTCCCCCAAGCTACATCAGAGTTGAGGAAGAGTGTATAATGTGCATCATTTAACTCATTTGGCTGATGATGTTAGGCTGTATGGCGCTTTAGATGGAGTGTCAGCTTTTCCATTTGAGAACTATACAAGGAAATTAAAAAAAGCTTCACGAAAACGTTTTTAAAGAAATTCTACATCAAATTACACTTGAAAGGGCCTATATTAAATAAAATAAAAAGCAGAGCAGACAGAAAACGAGACACCCTCACTGAAAATGCGACATTCGTGTGGTCCAGCAATACCTCTCCTGCCTCACTGCATGCAGTATGAAAAAGCAGTCTTTCAGCAGTTCTGCTTTACCACAACTACTGGGGACAACGGTGCCATGACTGTATACTTTATGATGGAAAGACACATTTTAAGTATGTTGTATTTAGGAGGTTTGAGAAGTTAGAATCCCTTTATTCCACTCCTCTTGAATCTAAATACATAAATGTTTGCAAAGTAGGCCACCTTGATGGTACAGACCAAATTAGCTTCTTGTCACATGTAAAAAGAAAGTCTGTTTGCTCCCCATGGACACAGAATGGGCAGCTATTTCTTTGCTTCATAGCTATTGAGGGACATTTTAAGGATTGAAAAAAAGAATGTTTCCTTTTAATGCCATATTCTTGAAAGGAGTTAGGAAGTGTCCTCGCAGACCAGGATGAAGTGGCGAAAATTGCCTTGAACTAACTGCTCTGTGATATCAAGGCTATGGAGGGAGATAAGAGGTTGGAGCAACAGCAGTGGCAGATGGAGGAAGATAAATTTAAGTTGGAGATAGAAGCACCTCGCAAAGAGGAGCAAATAAAATGCCAGGCTGCAGTTGAAGGAATGGCTGCAAGGATAAAGAAAGAGAACGTGGAGAGGCTGGAAGAGAGGGAGCTAATGGAGGCTGAACACAAGAGCCTCATTGCACAGATGAAAAGGGATGAAGAAGAGAGAGAAACATCCAGCAAGAAGGTGAGAGAGGCTTTAATGAAGGAGGTGGAAACTCTGGTGGCCTCCAGGGACCAGCAGCTTAAAGCAATGGAGGAACATTACGAGGGTGCCACATCTAACATGAATCTAAGGCTGAGGGAGAAACATGAGAGAATCTTATCTCTTGAAGAGGAAAGGGATCAATTGAAAGCGAGTTTGCCGAAAGACTCTGAGGGATGGCAGGGAAGGACCAAGGAGATGGAAGACCTGGTCTTGTCTGGAGCCGTGACCACTGCTGTTATCAAACAGAGGCCGATGGCAGAATTGAGGAGTCAGGCCGAGACATGGATGTTTGGAAATGTAATAAACATTTTTTTTTTCTTTTTACTTGAAATTAATTATTCTTCTTTTCCATTAAATTATATTGTTGTAGTTGAGTCTATCGTTTTTTAGTACAGCACTGCCCGGGTGACAGGGCTTAACTTAATCTTTAATTCCTTTGTCTGTTTGTATTCCTCAGGCTTCAGAAAGTTCCACAGGTGGCCATATGATAAGAGGAAATGTACCAAATGTTTTCCTGAAGTGGAGGATTCGAAATGAATGGAGAAAACTCCAGGGGAATCAGGCCTTCCTCAATCATGACCTTCAGGTACTATACATGTTTGTACCTTTCAAAACTGCCTTTTGTTTTGAGATATATCCCTCCCTGAGCTTGGCAGCTGCTGTTGCCCTCACTGCACCCGTCCAGACTGCAGATGTGGAGCGGGTGTTCTCTGCCCTCAAGCTGGTTAATAGAAATAACATGATGTGTATTCAGCTATACAGGGGTTAAAGGGTTGTTGATATGATTTGTTTATAGCACAATAATTGCGTTCTCCATTACGTTTTCAACAGGTGTTAACACCACTCAGAACCGCCTCGAGGACGACGACCTTGATGTGTGCTGCAGGGTGGCCATCGACGGACCAGATGCAGACGACATCAATTGCCATGAACTTGTCAAATCTTTTTTTTACCAGGGCACCCAAAAGCGGAGGGTGAAATGTTTACAGGCTTGATGTGACCTCTGCTCATGACTGCCTCCCCTGAGCTATTGTACCTTGAGTTCTGTGTTGAAACATTTTCGAAGTTATTTAGATTAATAAAAAAAAATAAAAAAAAAAATTTGGCAATTGAGTCCTCCTTGGTTTCCATCAGCACTTTCAAATGACTAAACAAGAACTATTTAAGAACACAGATGACCACCTTGTCCTCATGACCACACTGAAACTGAATTTTGAATTAGATTGGGGGTTTTTAAACACGGATGAGGTCCTGGCGGTGCCAGTACACAATGCCATTTGTATACTACGCTAATTTGTCGACGTCGTGCAGTCGTGGATGGTTCCGTTTTGGCCAAAAGCAAAAACTTTATTTAGATTTGGGGTTTCTAAATAAAGATGAAGTCCGGGCGGTGTCAGTGCACAATGTCATTAGTATTTTCGCAATAGACCCAAAACTGTGAGTCTATGCCGGTCCAGATACGGACTTCAGAAGGTTGTTGGCAGCTCATGCAAGATGATCAGCATTTTAGGAATGCATGAGGCTGTCAACATCTAGACAAGGACCGATAAAAGGACATTAGATGTCCACAAACCCCTTCTGGATATTTTGCCCAGAGCTCCAGTCTATTTTATACAAGTTTACGTGGACTCACCACACTGCCATTTGGGTTGTGGCATTTATCACCCCGTTAGTGGCTGCATTGCCCTCTGTGATCTGCAGCACCATCAGTCTAAGGCGGCAATGGGCAGAGCTGCAAACACATACTTGCAGAATTTGCAGGACAGCCTGCTGAAAATGCATGGCCAGACTAGGCTGAGGTTGGAGTGTGTCTCGTATATGGACAGGTCCTGGGGCATAGCAGATTGTCTGGACCCTGTTTGTGATTTCAACGAAAATTGAAGTGGAAAACAATGTTTGGGACGTTTTTGATTTTATTCTCTTAATGGGTAGGTCGTGGAGCTTTGAAAATATTCTTAAAAATCATAAATCGACCGTTCCGCACGCGCCAGTGGTGGTTTCGTCTCTCTAGTGTGTACGGTTCACCCTAAACGCACTACTTCCCCCGTGGCTATAAAAGGCCACGCAAGCCATTTCAGCTCAGAAAGCACCAGACCAGCAACGAGAGAGGCCACAATTAACAGAGCTCCAGATTTTTCGAATTTTTTCCGATTTTCAAACAATTTTAGGTGCAAAGCACGATTTTTTCTGCCCCGCCTAACCCATTTACCCTCTCCTCACTCCTTTTCCCTAAATTTTTGAACCTTTTTTCACTCTTTTGCCATGGACGCCGCTGACTTTTTAGAGGCAGGGCGCCAAAATACTCTAATCCTGGACGATGCCCTAAATGCGTTTCCCTCTGTAGAGGACTTCTTGTCCTCTGAGGACGTACACCTCATTTTTGAGCCGGCAGTTGAGCCCAATCCACACGGATCCTTATTTGTTGAGCCCGACATTGATGGCTTGGTCGTGGAGCTCACAAGTCTGACTGCTCTAAAGAGGGGCCTCCACTACCTCAGCCTCCCCTCTCAGTGAGGAGAAAGATGTAGTGGAGCCCCACTTTAACATCTTAAAAAAACACCTCCCTCTGAGGGAGTTTTCATATCACGGAGTAGGTGCCCTGAAAAACTGCTATGGCTTAAAGTTGGGCTACGTCGATGGTGGCCACCACCTTAATATCACGGCCCTCCCAAAGGACCTTTAAACGCTAGCCGGCGTTCTGTTTTTCAAAGACGGGTACAGGAAAATTGCAGTGCAGGCCCTCAACGAGGTCGTAGGGATTTTCCGAGACGGGTTCTCGGACCTCTCGCCCTACGACCTCAGCCGGGGGTCCTGCAGGAAGCAAGTCCTGACAGACACGGGGAATTTTTCAGTTTTGGCTCAAGACCTGGCTTGGGTCATGGAAATGCTGCAGAAGGCAGTAGATCAAGTCAATAGCGTCGAGGAGAATATTGTCTTCATTTCCACTCTGTCCCGCTTTGGGATGAAACAAGACTTTTTTGTAAGGCTTGACTTCATTGATGAGGGGTTGGTCCGGGCCACGTCGGTACACAACGCCCTTAGCATTTATGCAATAGATGCTAAGGTGAGCCTTTTGTGGTCCCGGTTCGGCATTGAAAAACTGATCGGCAACTCGTGCGAACTGTTTAGCATACTTGGGATGCACGAGGCAGTCAACCTTCAAACCGGGAAAGAGAGGCGGAAAGTGGACGTGAGCCAGGCGCTTCTAGCCATTTTGCCCAAAGTGCCTGTCCACTTCCTGCAGTTATATGTGGACACCCCCACTGTACATTTGGCAGTGGTGTTGGGCACCCTGTCAGTGGCCTCATTACACTGATGGAATTACAGCACCATCAGTCGAGGAAGGCAATGGCCAAGGCGGCTGACACATACATGGCATCTGTCCAGGACAGCCTGGGGAAAATGAAGGGCCAGGCCAGGTTACGCGTAGAATGCGTGTCATACACTTCTGGGGGATTCCAGGAGTGCATGGATCCGGACCTCGGCCTGGGGTTTGATCTTGCTGCCCTGGATTCCATCTTGCAGTCGTGCCCAGTGGTGCTGCCATTCGTGGATATTCCACACCGCAGCATCCTGGGTGCGGTTCAAGACTGCATGGGGTGGATGGTTGACCGGCTGGGTACACTTGCCCTCGGAGAGGATTCAAGTCTTGTTGGCAAAGTTTCCCACTGGAGCTGGCTCTCGAGGAGCTCATTTTCGGATCACGTTTCGAAAGCCAGTTTAGCGCTTCATTGGGGACCTCGTCAACCAATCAATGGAGCCTTACCGAGCAAAGAGGCTACATCGGGCTGGCTCCCTTCAATAGCGCCGCCGTCGGGGAGGATCCACCTCCAGTGTACATCTGGTCTGGCAACCAAGAGTTGGTTTCCAGGGTGGGGAGGCTTTTCCCATTAACAAATTGCATTGGTGCCGAACCAGCTGTGCTGGGTGCGCAGCTTTTGAGAACCGCCCTAATGGACTTGTATTGTGGCACACCTTTTGAGGTGGAGTGGGGCACAATCCAGGGCACCAACCTGGGCGAAGGCCAGTCCTTGTCGGGGGCCATTACCCAGCAACAACTGGCTAAAGACATTGGGGAAGTTTATAACTTTGGATTTCCCCATGTCTTTGGCCGTGGGAAAGCCCTCGTTAGGGCAGCTGGCAGAAATGTGGTGGACCTTCTGCTCTCGGGGATCCGAGAGCTGAAGATACATTTCTTCCCAAGAGTTTCCCTCACCACATCGAGGAAGAACTACTGCGTCAAGAGGAAGCCCAACCTCTACCTGATGGTGTACTCCAGTGAGGAGGCAGTTCCTCCCCAAGGTTAACTGGCCTCGCTGAACTCGGACATCTGCCAGGAGATGGAGAGGAGGGGCCTCACGTTTGGCAAACACCTGGACCGCTACCGGGCAGACGGGATGCCTTGGCTTGAAGAGGCCAAGAAGAGGCTCGGCGTTCGGGAGGAGGGGGAGAGAAGGCTCTTGCAGCTCACGTTCGTGAGTTGTGTGGGCCTTCGCATGAACGGCGACTTCGTCCACTATGAGAGGTGGCAGGAGCTTGCAGAGGAAATGCCTCTCCCACAGTCCACGGACAATCACATTAAGTTGATCATAACGATCAATAAATTAGGTCAAAAGCAAGACTACGGTCTATACTTAGGGTTTATTGATTCGGCAGAGGTGCTTGATGTTTCCTTGCATTGCGCAGTGACCATAAGAGCAAAGGACCCAAACCTCCATTTGCTCTGGTCCAGGTATGGGCTGCAGGATTTGGTCAGTGTATTTTCCAACACATTTCCAGTGTTGGGAATGCACGAGGTGGTCAATGTTCAGACACGGCTGACCAACCGGCCTATAGACATAAGCAAGCCGCTTCTGGACATGGTGGCCAAGAGTCCGCTGAGGTTCTTCCAACTTTATGTTGACTCGCCTCATTCGATGCTGAGTACAAGCAGGCATCCACACCCCATCAGTGGGAATATAGCATTATGCGACCTGCAGCACCAGAAAGTTAGAGCTGCAATGAAAACTGCTGCCGAGGACTACCTGGAGAGGATAAGGGACTTGTGCCTGAAACTCCGAGGGCAGTTGGGTTTGAGGGTTGAATTCGTAACCTGTCTGGACAAGGCTTGGGGATTGGGCTTCATCCCCAGCTGTGCTAACCCAGACAATTTTTTTGACAAGATCGCAATGGAGAATCTCTTCCAAACACATCCAGTTGTGGTTACATTTATGGACACAAATGAATGTAAGTTTGTACAAGCTGTACATGACACCTTGGAGCACATTGTGTCTTCACTAAATAACTTGTACATAAAAAATGCACTTGTTTGTGTATTTTGCCATTTTCTCTCTGGCATGTTTGAGGAGCTATCCTCACTTAGCCTGACCTCGCAAAGGAATGACCTGATCCTCCCCCAAGCTACATCAGAGTTGAGGAAGAGTGTATAATGTGCATCATTTAACTCATTTGGCTGATGATGTTAGGCGGTATGGTGCTTTAGATGGAGTGTCAGCTTTTCCATTTGAGAACTATAAGAGAATAAAAAAAAGCTTCACGGAAACGTTTTTTAAACAAATTCTTCATCAAATTACACTTGAAAGGGCCTATATTAAATAAAATAAAAAGCAGAGCAGACAGAAAACGTGACACCCTCACTGAAAATGCGACATTCCTGTGGTCCAGCAATACCTCTCCTGCCTCACTGCATGCATTATGAAAAAGCAGTCTTTCAGCAGTTCTGCATTGCCACAACTACTGGGGACCACTTTGCCATGACTGATGGAAATTTGGGACCGATACAGAACATACTATTTGATGAAAAGACAAATTTTACATTTTAAGTATGTTGTATTTAGGAGGTTTGAGAAGTTAGAATCCCTGTATTCCACTCCTCTTGAGTCTAAATACATAAATGTTTGCAAAGTAGGCCACCTTGATGGTACAGACCAAATTAGCTTCTTGTCACATGTAAAAAGAAAGTCTGTTTGCTCCCCATGGACACAGAATGGGCAGCTATTTCTTTGCTTCATAGCTATTGAGGGACATTTTAAGGATTGAAAAAAGAATGTTTCCTTTTAATGCCATATTCTTGAAAGGAGTTAGGAAGTGTCCTCGCAGACCAGGATGAAGTGGCGAAAATTGCCTTGAACGAACTGCTCTGTGATATCGAGGCTATGGAGGGAGATAGGAGGTTGGAGCAACAGCAGTGGCAGATGGAGAAAGAGAAATTTAAGTTGGAGATAGAAGCAGCTCGCAAAGAGGAGCAAATAAAATGCCAGGCTGCAGTTGAAGGAATGGCTGCAAGGATAAAGAAAGAGAACGTGGAGAGGCTGGAAGAGAGGGAGCAAATGGAGGCTGAACACAAGAGCCTCATTGCACAGATGAAAAGGGATGAAGAAGGAAAGAAACATCCAGCAAGAAGGTGAGCAAGGCTTTAATGAAGGAGGTGGAAACTCTGGTGGCCTCCAGGGACCAGCAGCTTAAAGCAATGGAGGAACATTACAAGGGTGCCACATCTAACATGAATCTAAGGCTGAGGGAGAAACATGAGACAATCTTATCTCTTGAAGAGGAAAGGGATCAATTGAAAGCGAGTTTGCTGAAGGACTCTGAGAGATGGTGGAGAAGGACCAAGGAGATGGAAGACCTGGTCTTGTCTGGAGCCGTGACCGCTGCTATTATCAAACAGAGGCCGATGGCAGAATTGAGAGGTCAGGCCGAGACATGGATGTTTGGAAATGTAATTCATTCTTTTTTTCTTTTTACTTCAAATTAATTAATCTTCTTTTCCATTAAATTATATTGTTTTAGTTGAGTCTATCGGGTTTTTTTTTTGTACAGCACTGCCCGGGAGACAGGGCTTAACTTAATCTTTGGATTCCTTTGTCTGTTTGTATTCCTCAGGCTTCAGAAAGTTCCATAGGTGGCCATATGATAAGAAGAAATGTACCAAATGTTTTCCTGAAGTGGAGGATTCGAAATGAATGGAGAAAACTCCAGGGGAATCAGGCCTTCCTCAATGATGACCTTCAGGTACTATATATGTGTGAGCATGCTCATTAGGCTCCTGTTGATTGCACCCACCTGTGGGCACGGTGGTGGTAAATGGGTACGTCATCCTACCGCGGATATAGGGGTGCTCTCCGATGTTATGGGACAGAAGTCGCCGTCACTGGATGGTAGTAGTACGAGAGGAGTACACTTGTCGCAACTTCAAGCTGTGGCATAGGTATGTGGGCTGTTTTAATACAACGTCTTGCTGCTACTAGCGCTGCATTGCCGTGATTTACGAATTACTGTAGCCCTCCTTTTGTAGCAGGCTAGCTGTCTACCAAGTGGTCATTTATGTTTGTTTGTGCGAGGGGAGGGGTAATTGGTTGATGCTTTGTCGCTCTACGTGAGCGAACCACAGTAGGCACTAAGCTGACTTTGTTTGCCTTCAGTGGACGTTGGTTGTCGCCGCTTTGAGCCGCGATTGGAATCATTGTGGTGTAGCGGGCCTGCCCCCAGTTGCTGCTCCGTCTCTCCCTTGACTACGCAAATAGTCAGACGCCGAAGGTAGGCGATGCAGTACGTTTCAATAAGAGTTGTTTTTATATTGTAAAAGCCTCAATAAGAGTTGTTTTATATTGTAAAAGCCTCCCGTTCTAACCATGTCTGCTTTCTCTGCTGTAGATCACAGCTTGCCGGCTGTACCAGGTTCTTAACCACTGTTTTCCCCGGGTTATTTTTATTGTAGTTTTCTTTCATTTGCCGAGGTTCATTGAGGATTGTTCCTTCCCGCCCCTTTCCCCCCTCTCTCCGTACAAGCGGTGACCCACTATTAAATTATAACCTAGTTAACCAAGTAGCTGTATATCAGTAGCTCCTGCTGTTTTGTGTGTTTGCTGTGTGCACGCCCTAGTGGCCAAGTGTGTGTGGCCTCGTGTTTTATGGCCACTGAATACTTGTATGAACAATCGTGTGTGCTTAAACATTTCCTGTGTGCCTTCCTGTGGTCCATCACTTTGACTCTTTGCAGTGTTTTGCAACTGTGTGTAACTATATAGATATTCACGTTAGTCGAGCTACTGGTAAGAATACACGGTTAGGCTAGTGTCTCTTTATTTTGGTGTCACAGCTGTACGACCATCATTGACTTTCTTTTCTTTACTTTTCTCGTTTTCCTGTTGTATTATTTAGTGTGACCAACCTCCTGGTTGGGTATGCCGTCATAACCACCAAATTGTTAATAAACTGTTGGTTTCATATTGTAACAGCCTCTGCTTCTCTCCATTCATTTGGGGTAACCTGTAACCTACTGGGTAGCCTTTAGAGTTGGGTTATGGGGGGTAATTAAGCACCTGATCACACATGTTTGTACCTTTCAAAAGTGCCTTTTGTTTTGAGATATATCCCTCCCTGAGCTTGGCAGCTGCTGTTGCCCTCACTGCACCCGTCCAGACTGCAGATGTGGAGCGGGTGTTCTCTGCCCTCAAGCTGGTTAATAGAAATAACATGATGTGTAATCAGCTTTACAGGGTTAAAGGGTTGTTGATATGATTTGTTTATAGCACAATAATTGCGTTCTCCATTACGTTTTCAACAAGTGAAAACACCACTCAGGAACCGCCTCGAGGACGACGACCTTGATGTGTGCTGCAGGGTGGCCATCGACGGACCAGATGCAGATGACATCAATTGCCATGAACTTGTCAAATCTTTTTTTACCAGGGCACCCAAAAGCGGAGGGTGAAATGTTTACAGGCTGGTTGTGACCACTGCTCATTACTGCCTCCCCTGAGCTATTGTACCTTGAGTTCTGTGTTGAAACATTTTCGAAGTTATTTTAGATTAATACAAAAATTAAAATAAGGATTTTTCGGCAATTGAGTCCTCCTTGGTTTACACACATCAGCTCTTTCAAATGACTAAACAAGAACAAAGATGAACACCTTGTCCTCATGGCCACAATGAGCCGTTTTGGCCAAAAACTGAATTTTGAATTAGATTTGGGGTTTTTAAACACAGATGAGGTCCTGGCGGTGTCAGTACACAATGCTATTTGTATACTACGCTAATTTGTCGACGTCGTGGATGGTACCGTTTTGGCCAAAACCAAAAATTGTATTTAGATTTGGGTTTTCTAAATAAAGATGAAGTCCGGGCGGTGTCAGTGCACAATGCCATTAGTATTTTCGCAATAGACCCAAAACTGAGTCTATGCTGGTCCAGATACGGACTTCAGAAGGTTGTTGGCAGCTCATGCAAGATGTTCAGCATTTTTAACATGGAAGCCTTGGACTCCCTGTTTCAAAGGTATCCAGTGGTGCTGCCCTTCGTGGAGACTGCAGACTGCAAATTATTGCAAGTCGTCCATGACAGGCTAGATATTTTTATGACTGGGCAATATATGGCTGAGAAAGGCGCATCTCAAGGGTCTCACTTTTGAAGCTCTACGACCTTTCGTTCTGGGAGATAAGGTCTCAAATGTGTCTAAAATGAGACCGGTCATGACCGGTTGGTAGTATTTATCCCTAACCCTAGTCTTGTACCCACTTGTACTGTCCATCTGTAAAATATATAGTATATATAAAGTATAATTACTCATGTCAATAACCCTTTAAGTGATACGCGTATCACTCTTCGCATTTCACCTTTAACCCTTGGTACCACGTTCAACTGTGACCCACTTCGAAAACCACGTCTGGCTTGCTCGGTGTCGAAAGGCGGATATGGGGAAGTATTTTGTTTGACTTTTTACTTATGAACAATGACTCTGAACTAATATTGCGCTTTTTGCATAGTCAGAATGAGTCAGCGCTTTTCGGCTAGTCAGGCTAGCAAATTTTTGTTTGCTCTTATCTCCAAAACGGAAAGGCGTGCCGAGTCGTACAAGGCACCGTTGGAAAGGCCTTGGTCTACTCTAACACTAGATTTTTAGATTTTGTGTGTGCGACCTTCCTGGGCTTGGCCAAAAAAATATTTGTTCAAAATTTTTGCGTGCTAATTTTACATTTTGCTCTGTAACTCCAGAACGGAAGGTAGTACAATGATGGAACCTATCACCATTATCAATTATTCGAGGTCCTTGAACACGCCAGATGTTGTTTCATTTTTGTCCGACTTACGGTTCCGGAGTTATGAGGGTTTAAATATTTGTTACAATTTTGCGACGTCGAGTTCACCCCTTATCTGACGCCGTACAGGGTCGTCCATGGTACCGTTGGAAAGGCCATGGCCTACTCAGTGATGCCAACTCGTACGAATTGATCCGTATTAATACGAAAATGTGGTGGAAATACGGCGATACGAATATAATGACTCATTCATACGAATTTAGGGTCAACTTGCAATATTATTTAATGAATAGAATATTTGCGGTAAGTCCAGAAATAAGCAAAAATGTGTCATGATTTGGCTTCCTGCTTACGAACGCGGAGGGCGCCATTCTTGTTTTGACCGACGTGACATACGCTTGAGCTGATTGGTCGATATTATAGCTGCAGCGACACGGGAAGAGTATTTACTTTTGACGTTGATGGATAAAGTTAACTTGTCGCATCTGCTTTTAGTTTACAAATGGCCACCACCAACATATTTGGGTACGTTTCTGTGATTTGTTTTTAATCAACTACTGCTTAATATGGTACCCCAATCAAAGGATATTAAACTACTGATCAAGAATAAAACTTTCTTGACTCGAGCGATATATTTTTCAAACACAAATACGAATGGTCAACGCAGAATTTCCGTCGACTCAAGGTATATTTCTGTCAAAAGAGTGAGCTAAATGAAAAGACTCAGGCAAAAGACTGAAGTTGGAACAGATCGCATTTGTTGTCATCCCCGTGGCAACAAACTGACACGAGCACCGCTGCTGTCACTGCTCTTCTGGGCGTTGTCTAGCAGTACTTTCCACTTGACGGTATTCCGTATAATCGAGCTCCATTCTTACTTCGCTCAATTTGCCTTACTGAGTCTTTTCATTTAGCTCAATCTTTTGTGGACGAACACTTTCTCATTTTTTATACGTGATCGAATATAGCATGCAACGTTACAATCTAAAATTATGGCTGAAAAAAAAGAAGTCCTGTGTCTACCAGTCATGCCTTTTGCACTATATGTCGGTCCACATTTAGCATTGCCCATAGTGGACTCTATGATGTTAAGACACACATGTCTGCCATCAAACACAAAACAGCCAGCACCCAAGTCCAGGGGAATAGTCTGCTGTCAATGGGTTTTGAGACCCAGTCCAGTGGCATGACCCTGACTGAGAAAGTCACCTTGATTTTATTTTATAAGGGTTGCATTTTGTGTACAGAAACTTATAAAATATGAGATACTTCCACCATAATATGAAAAGTTTGCCAAAATACACTATGACACAGCCAAATTCACGTGATTAAGAAAAGAGAGACCCTCTCAAAGTGAGCTTAAAGTCTATGAGTCTACGTTTGTAGGCTGAATGCCAAAATATTGTTTCTTTTACAAGTACATATCAACATTTTGCCCGTTGCACCCATTAACGCAGTACAGATTTCACTTAAGGAAAAATACTAATTTACTGGGGAAAATACTAATTTTGGAACCATTGAGTACAGATTGGCACACCACAATGTTGGCAATACTGCCTACTTGGTGTGTGTGCAAATTTTTGTGTGTGTGTGACCTTGGGATCCCTAAAAGTGCACCATGTTTGTGATTTTCAACTTTGTTTAAGTGGTTACGTCGTTTTGGATGTTTTTGATTTAATTCTCTTAATGGGTAGGTCAAGGAGCTTTGAAAATATGCTTAAAAATACTATATCGTGGCTTCCGCACGCGCCAGTGGTGGTTTCGTCTCTCAGTCTGTACGGTTCACTACTTGCTTCGTCACCCCTTATCCGACGTCGTACAGGGTCGTCCATGGTACCGTTGGAAAGGTCATGGCCTACTTGGTGTGCGTGCAATTTTTTGAGTTCCGTTCTTTCAGCAACGATAACCCACAATAACCCCAGGAAGTAAAAGGAAACGAGGAAGTAAAATAAGTTTTTTGTATCAAATGAAAGGTTTTTACAAAAAAACAGCCCTGTAAATCGACTGGGTTGTATAAAAACCTTTTTTATGGAACGAGTTTTTGTTGCATTTGTCGTAATTATCGGAAAAATAGTTGAAAGCGTGTTTGAAAGCTATTGTAGACTAATTGTCAGTATAAAGTCTGAGTCTGACTACTTGCTAGATCATTGTTTATAATAGTATTGTGTTATCTGTGCATTATATTAACTTGTTTTAAATCAAGGTGAGATATATTAAATTACTTTTAAACGTACAGGATACTTGTAGCTGAAAACTATATTAAAAATAATGTATTTGATCAGTGCACTTGCATTATAAGAGCAAAACAGGATTACAATGCATATAGTATACATATTTGGTACTGTTTAGAAGTTACTTTAAAATGGTTATAAGATACCATTGACTAGGCAGGCCTAAGATTGAAAAAAAAAACTAACCTTTAATAACCAGGACTACATCATGAAAGCACAGGTTTTACTTCACTTTAAATCATATCTTCTGCAGACATGCACCCTCTCAAACTGTCTATATTTGTATTGGTGCTATTTGTATTAACAGTGTAGGCTTATATTTTTTATATTCTCCTATTTTGGATTCAGTATAGGTCCAATGCAGTCAAATTATGCCTAATTATACCTATTATGAAGTCTCTGTTGAAATTCAAGAGGAAATTATGGATTAATAGTGGTTCCATGTCTTCTTTTGACCAGCCTCAGATTATATACCTGATGTGTGGTGGTTAAATCAATCTTAGTGTTATTTTCTTTTTGAGTATATGTATACTCTTCACTAACTGTTGTATATCACCCCTATTACATCTCCAAATTGTTCTAAGTAGCTTCCCACTACGTCTTTGACCTTTTGGTCTTTCATAGGGCCAATAAATAGCTGGGAAAATTGGATGTAACACTTTCTTTTACTAGAGAGAATACATTGCAGTGCTATCCTATTGCAAGTGAGGAACTGTTTTTTTCCCTCTAAACTTTTTATGTTCAGTGTTCTTGAAAGGTGTAACATTAAGTATATTACGCTCCCCTCTGCCATACAGTTTAGATAGATGGATACTTTATTAATCCCGAGGGAAATTTAGGTCATCCAGTAGCTTATACACAAATTCCCTCCTCCTCCCCTTATGCGTGGTGTTATAAAGCTGAATGGCCCTGATGACAAAAGACTTCCTCAGCCTGTCCGATGAGAATGACATTGACAGGAGTCTGCCACTGAATATGCTCCTCTGTCTGTTGAGAGTACTGTGTAGTGGTTGGTGGACATTGTCCAAGATGGTCAGCAACCTACTCAGGGTCCTTCTCTCCGACACTGTTGTGAGGCAGTCCAGTTCAGTGCCAACAACAGCTACCGCCTTCCTCACCAGCCTGTTCAGTCGCCCTGCATCCCTCTTCTTTATGCTGCCACCCTAGCACACCACAGCATAAAAAAGGACGCTGGCAACAACAGGCTGGTAAAACATGCGCAGGAGTTTGTTGCAGACATTGAAGGACCTCAACCTCCACAGGAAGCAGAGCCGACTCTGACCCTTCTTGTAGATTGCATCAGCGTTGGCTGACCAGTCCAGTTTATTGTCCAGATACACTCCTAAGTATTTGTAGGTGTTAGCCACCTCCACACTGACCCCCTCGATGGAGACTGGTAGCAGAGGAGGCTGAGACCTCCTACAGTCCACCACCATCTCCTTGGTCTTAGTGGTGTTTAGTGCCTGCACCACTGCATAAAGTTGTCCACCAGGCTCCTGTACTCACCCTCCTGTCCATCCCTGATACATCCCACAACAGCATAGTCATCAGAGAACTTCTGGATGTGGCATGACTCTGTGTTGTAGGTGAAGTCCGATGTGTACAGGGTGAACAAGAGCGGTGAGAGCACAGTCCCCTGCGGAGCGCCGGTGCTGCACAGCACAGTCTCATAAACTGTGGCCTCTCCGTCAGGTAGTCAGTGATCCAGGATACCAGGTGGTAGTTCACACCAGTCTGCACCAGCTTGTCACTCTCAGTCGGAGGGGCTGGATGGTGTTAAAGGCACTGGATATATCAAAGAACATGATTCTCACAGCACCTTTCCCCTTGTCCACATCTTTACACACCTCTTTCCTCACAATCTTTAGTTTCATCAGCAAATTATTGTGGAGCATTCAGGGACGTAAATCTCAACTACTTCACACATTTTATTTAATGTTTGGAATGTCCTGAACATATTCCACCCCCCTTTTATTGAGACACAATCTTTAGTTTCATCAGCAAAGTATGAAACGTGTCGTATGGCCCTACCATTGAAAATAATGCATTTTCGCCTGTGTGTAGGCCTATGTTAAAGTTTTGTGGAGCATTCAGGGACGTAAATCTCAACTACTTCACACATTTTATTTAATGTTTGGAGTGTCCTAAACATATTCCACCCCACTTTTATTGAGACACAATCTTTAGTTTCTTCAGCAAAGTGTGATATGTGTCATATGGCCCTGCCATTAAAGATAGTGCATTTTCGCCTGTCTGATCGCCTATGTTTAAAGTATTCTGGAGCATTCAGGGACGCAATTCACATCTTCATCACACATTTTATTTAATGTTTGGAGTGTCCTGAACATATTCCACCCCACTTTCATTGAGACACAATCTCTAGTTTCATCAGCATAGTGTGAAATGTGTCATATGGTCCTGCAATTGAAAGTAATGCATTTTCGCCTGTTTGTAGGCCTATGTTTAAAGTATTCTGGAGCATTCAATGACGCAATTCACATCTTCATCACACATTTTATTTAATGTTTGGAGTATCCTGAACATATTCCACCCCACTTTCATTGAGACACAATCTCTAGTTTCATCAGCATAGTGTGATATGTGTCATATGGTCCTGCAATCGAAAATACTGCATTTTCGCCTGTGTGTAGGCCTATGTTTAAAGTATTCTGGAGCATTCAATGACGCAATTCACATCTTCATCGCACATTTTATTTAATGTTTGGAGTATCCTGAACATATTCCACCCCACTTTCATTGAGACACAATCTCTAGTTTCATCAGCATAGTGTGATATGTGTCATATGGTCCTGCAATCGAAAATACTGCATTTTCGCCTGTGTGTAGGCCTATGTTTAAAGTATTCTGGAGCATTCAATGACGCAATTCACATCTTCATCACACATTTTATTTAATGTTTGGAGTGTCCTGAACATATTCCACCCCCCTTTCATTGAGACACAATCTTTAGTTTCATCAGCATAGTGTGATATGTGTCATATGGTCCTGCAATTAAAAATACTGCATTTTCGCCTGCCTGATCACCTATATTTAAATTATTCTGGAGCATTCAATGACGCAATTCACATCTTCATCACACATTTTATTTAATGTTTGGAGTGTCCTGAACATATTCCACCCCCCTTTCATTGAGACACAATCTCTAGTTTCATCAGCATAGTGTGATATGTGTCATATGGTCCTGCAATTAAAAATACTGCATTTTCGCCTGTGTGTAGGCCTATGTTTAAAGTATTCTGGAGCATTCAATGACGCAATTCACATCTTCATCACACATTTTATTTAATGTTTGGAGTGTCCTGAACATATTCCACCCCCCTTTCATTGAGACACAATCTTTAGTTTCATCAGCATAGTGTGATATGTGTCATATGGTCCTGCAATTAAAAATACTGCATTTTCGCCTGTCTGATCACCTATATTTAAATTATTCTGGAGCATTCAATGACGCAATTCACATCTTCATCACACATTTTATTTAATGTTTGGAGTGTCCTGAACATATTCCACCCCCCTTTCATTGAGACACAATCTTTAGTTTCATCAGCATAGTGTGATATGTGTCAAATGGTCCTGCAATTAAAAATACTGCATTTTCGCCTGTCTGATCACCTATATTTAAATTATTCTGGAGCATTCAATGACGCAATTCACATCTTCATCACACATTTTATTTAATGTTTGGAGTGTCCTGAACATATTCCACCCCATTTCATTGAGACACAATCTTTAGTTTCACCAGCATAGTGTGATATGTGTCATATGGTCCTGCAATTAAAAATACTGCATTTTCGCCTGTCTGATCACCTATATTTAAATTATTCTGGAGCATTCAATGACGCAATTCAGATCTTCATCACACATTTTATTTAATGTTTGGAGTGTCCTGAACATATTCCACCCCCCTTTCATTGAGACACAATCTTTAGTTTCATCAGCATAGTGTGATATGTGTCATATGGTCCTGCAATTAAAAATACTGCATTTTCGCCTGTGTGTAGGCCTATGTTTAAAGTATTCTGGAGCATTCAATGACGCAATTCACATCTTCATCACACATTTTATTTAATGTTTGGAGTGTCCTGAACATATTCCACCCCACTTTCATTGAGACACAATCTTTAGTTTCATCAGCATAGTGTGATATGTGTCAAATGGTCCTGCAATTGAAAATACTGCATTTTCGCCTGTCTGATCACCTATATTTAAAGTATTCTGGAGCATTCAATGACGCAATTCACATCTTCATCACACATTTTATTTAATGTTTGGAGTGTCCTGAACATATTCCACCCCCCTTTCATTGAGACACAATCTTTAGTTTCTTCAGCATAGTGTGACATGTGTCACATGGCAATACCCTGGCATTGGAGATAATCCTTTTTCACCTGTGTGATCTGTGTCAAGTGTTCTTTCACAGTGAATGACCAGAATAATTACTGTTAAACATATTTTACCCTTTCTTTACAGTGTACTGAACATGTTCAACCAACTTTAATGGAGGTATAATCCTTTTATCAGCAGATTGTGGTGTGTTTTACTGTTTCTTATTATAATAATAGCAAAATGTCCTGTTTAGTCAGTGTTCCTTATATTTAAACAAGAAAATCATAATTTTTTAACATCAGTGAATCGTTTTTAGCCAATTTTGATGTTCCTATGAAATTAATATTTCTGACAGTTAAAGAAACACGGGGCTAAAAAGGCGCTTTTATTTTGAAAAATCGTAACCGGAAGTTGCCGGAGCTCATTTGACTATAGTTGCTCACAGAACGCTGCTAATTTTTTGTGTGTGTGTGACCTTGGGATCACTAAAAGTGCACCATATTTGTGATTTTCAACTTTTTTAAAATGGTTACGTCGTTTCTGATTTAATTATCTTAATGGGTAGGTGGAGGAGCTTTGAAAATATGCTTAAAAATACTAAATCGACGCTTCCGCACGCGCCAGTGGTAATTTCGTCTCTCTAGTGTGTACGGTTCACCCTAAACGCACTACTTGCTCCCTTTCTATAACTATTGCAAACAAGCCTTTTCTGCTCAGAAAGCATTGAAGCAGTAGTAGGAAGGCCACGTATTTTTCAGCTCCTGAACTTTTCAGCATTTCTAAGCGTTTGACCACATTTTTGAAGATTTCTTATGTGCAAAGCACCGTTTTTGTTGCCCCTTACCCTCTACCCACTCCTTTTTCGAAATTTTTTGAAGTTTTTTGCCCTTTTTTCAGATTTTTCAGCTTTTTTCAATATGGCAAGCCTCATTGAAAACAGTGAGAATAACACAGACACCCTGTGTGCTGCGCTTGACTACTTTGGCTCCCTAGAGGACTTTTTGTCCGCAGAGGGGGCAAAATTGTTTTTTTTTTAGTTCTGAGGCATTAGAGCCAGAGAACGAACTGTCATATAGCTATGACATTGATGGAGTGACGGCGGAGTTGGTCGACACCTGCGCCGTCCAACGGGGCCTCCATCGTCTACTACTTCCACTTGCGGTGGAAAAGAATACTGTGGTCCCGCAGTATTCTTTTGTTAAAAAACATTTTTTTGCACAGTGATTTCTCCCCAGAAGGCTTTCGGGCCCTGAAAAACTGCTGGGGGGTACACATTGGATTGTTGGACGGGGGCTACCACTTCAGCCTGGTAGTAGAGGTCTGCACTCCCGCGGGCTGCGATGCAAATCTGTGCGACGCGGGACAAGTTTGAAAACCTCTGTGCGGGAACAGGCAGGACAAGGGAGAGCTCCCGCGGGATGCGGGATAAAAAGAACAATGCATCACTCCCGCAAATTGAATATGCACGCAAAAATAAAACTATGAATGATTAAAGTATCAAAAGTATTTATTACTACCCTCCAAAGTACGTTGGTGAAGTGTTGTTCAACCCTTCAAACGACCCCTTCAAACGGAGTGTGATCAGAACCGGACTTCGATTGAAGGGAAAGATTACATTTCCCAGGATGCCTTGCGATCACCTTGGTTACCCACGGACTCCAAAAAAAATTAAGAAAGATGACTGCCAGTGCAGAAAAAGAAGTGTACAAATCTATCGATATCTTCGCAAATAACTATTAAAAAATGTGAAACAACAAGGGATATTTAGCCGATCATTATGCAGAATAATATTCCTTACAGTTGAGTAGAATATGATTGTTAGAAAAAGATCGCTATTTTTACAAATGAACGTCTGTCTATGCTGCTGAGAATTATAACCGAGTGACGTTAACGTTAGGATGTAAAAAACGCTATTTTATGACATGTGGGTATATGTTTGCCAAAACCTGAGAACCTGAAAACCTGACGTGTGTTCAAATTCGCAAACATAGGAACACTGTTTGCATTGCGTTTTTGGTGAAATGTAGCGGCTATTGCCTTTGTTTAAATGGTCTTGCCATCAAATTTGGTTTAAAACGGTAAGGAGTAGTGTGCATTTACTTCCAATGGGCCATGTGACAAGCACTTCGTGAAATAGAGAGCGGAAATGAATATCCATCTTGCATGGACTGTCTTGCGCGGGATTCTCGCGGGCGGGAGCGGGATATATTACTACAGCTGCGGGCGGGAGCGGGACTAAAACATATTTTTTTCTTGCGGGAGCGGGACATAATCTTGCGGGAGCGGGACTGAAAAATGTGTCCCGCGCAGACCTCTACCTGGTAGCTCTCCCCAACGACAGGCAAAAGCCTGTCCTTAGCCTTTTTTTTAAGGACTACTACAGGAAGGTGGTAGTAAGAGCATTTGACCATCTTGTTATGAACTTCCGATCGCAGTTCAGCGAACTGAAGGGGACCTAAAAAGGCCCTCCTTTAAAAAGCAAAATGTGTTTGACACAAAATATTTTGAGGTGCTCGAGCAGGACCTCTGCTTTGTGATGATCATGCTGTCGGGGGCGATCGAGGCAGCCAACAGTTTGGACGAGGGAATCGTTTTTGTGCCGATCGTCTCCCGATTCGGTCAAAAGCAGGGGTCCTGCTTGGACCTCAGTTTTCTTTTGGGGGACTATGTAGTCGCACTGTCAGTGCATCATGCTTGTGTTATTCAAGCGGAAGACCCTGCGGTCCACCTGTTGTGGGCCAGGTATGGCCTGCAGGGTCTTTTTGGCAGGGGCAAAATTTTCAGTGCCATGGGGATGCACGAGGCCGCAAACGTGCAAACCACGCTGGAGCGGCCACTTGACGTGGGGAGGGAAGTGCTTGACTGCTTTGGGGAGCAGCAAAACATCACCTTCGTACAAGTGTACGTCGATGCTCCCCACTGCCAGTTGGGCCGTGGCGCAACCAACCCCGTCAGTGGTGCGGTTGCACTTTGCGGCCTCCAGCACCCAAGCGGCAATGAAAAAGGCGGCCAAAGGCTACCTGCTAGCACTTAAGGACAGCGTCCTGAAAATGAAGGGCCAGGTGGGGGTCCGAGTGGAGTACGTCTGTCGGGTCGACGGAAGCTCGGGGGAGTTCCCGAGTTTCATACATCCGGACGACCCGGCAGCGTGGAGCGCTACGGGCCTCCACCGACTCTTTCAACAACACCCTGTGCTGCTCCCTTTCAGGGATAGAGAGGGCTTTATTCTTAGCAAAGTACTACACGACTGCTTGGAGCACTTTTTCAAAAAACTTGAAGAAACTTTTGTGCGCAACGAGGGAAGGGGGGGGTTTGAGCCGGCCTGGCAGGCCTTCCAGGCTGAGTTAACCTGCGAGGAAATGCTGTTCGGCCACCCCCTCTCAGCCTTCAACGCACACTACAGTGCATCCCTGGGGACGTGTTCGGTCTCCCAGAGGAGTGCGACACATTGTAGGGGGTTCCTTGGCCTGGCCCCCTACAGCAGTGCCTCCCTGGGGACCAACCCCCCCCCCCAATTGCCAGCTGGACCAACAACGTCCAGCTGGCGTCTAGAGTGGAGAGCCTGTGGCCCCTGACCTCGATGCTTGAAGCCGGGCCGGCCATAGTAGGCGCGGAGATGGTCAGAGTGGCTCTCCGTGACCTCTATGACGGCTCGATGCTTGGGGTGCCCTGGGCTGCCATCCAGGCCGACACGCTGCCGGCGGCGTGCTCCTTGACGGGGAGCATGACCTTAGAGAAGCTGGCGGATGACATGGTGAACGCCTACAGGTTCACCTTCCCCCATGTCTCCGCCAGGGCCGTGCTCCTCGTCAGGGAGGCCGGTCTGGACCCAGTTACCTGTTACAGGCTGGGCCTAGAGGAGCTGAACATACATTTATTCCCTAAAGTGAACTTGCAGGACAAAAGCAGGCACTATTCAGTGCGAAGACTACCAGGCCATTTCTTTGTGGCCCTTCACAGGGCTGACACTGAGGCGCCTGTTGCGGCGCTCATGATGACTCTAACCGGAGACATCTGCACGGAGATCGAGCGCCGCAACATCAGCTTCCACAAGCACCTCACAAAGTACATGCTTGAAGGGTTCCCGTGGCTGGAGGCCATTGTCAGGCGCTTAAAAGCCCTCAAAAGAACATTGACACCTGCAGAGAGGCTCACGCAGCTCACTTTTGAACAACTCCTTCATCGAATATGAAAGAATGAAGGAGTTAATTCAGGAGCTCCCCGTCAGCCAGGCGAATTAGCAGAAAATCTGCTGCCAGTCACCTGAGCTACTGATGGAGGTCACTGCCTTCCGCCTGTGGAAACTCCACAAGACGGTGCCTTACCGTCTTAACGAGAGGGCTCCACGGGTCATGGCAGCCTCCACCTCAGAGAAAACAAAAAAAGACCCGGGTCGAGAGGCAGCCAGAGGACCTGAGGATGGTGGACGATCCCGGCACCTCAGTGGCCATTGCCTCTGTCTCTAGGGTCCTGCCCTCATCATCGGCCAGGGGATTGAGGTGGTCGGAGGAGGAGAACAAGCTCATTCCCATCGACAAGGCTCTTTCCCACAAAGCGGCCTATGGGAGTTACGTACATGATTGCCAGGCCAAGGGCATGATCGTGCGTTCTTTCAAGGCCTTCGAGAAAAAGAGGGGTCTGTTGATGGCCTAGGGCCTCTTTTTCTCTTTTTTCCATTTTATTTGATACTTTTTTTTTCACGCAGCGTGAGTCCTGATAATGGCAGCGTAAGACGTCTTTTTTTGTGTGCACTGTTAGGGTTTAGTTAGTTTAAATTGTTAGGGTTTAGGTAGTTTAAAACCTCCACATGGACTCTGCCGTGACGTGGCGTGGGGGCTTACGTGTCTGTGCTTTTAGACACAACCAAAGAGTCCAAAAGATATATCATCTCCTTCAAACACTTCTACTAAACATAACCCAGGTAGGCCTCATAAGCCTGCAGTCTATTAAAGGTCACCACAGGTCAGACAGACACACAGAGAGCACCAGACACTGCACTGAAAAAAAGGGAGAAGAGGGGTTGTTGAATTTGTATGTTTCTATTCTAGAAGTATATCTAAGTATATAAAACATGACAGATTTATGTTCCGTCACTAAACATGTAAAAATCATGTTAAACTTATGTATTCTTGGGGGATGTACAGTCATGTTTAGAAGACATGAAATAGTTATGTTTGGTTTGAATCTCCGATTCTCCGCCCATTTTTAAACTGCCAACTGCCATCTTTCCGTTTGCCTCTGGTGCTGGACTTGCTGAAGAGTTGATGTGCTCAAGGTGAGGATTTGAAGACTTGTTTAAAAGGTAGGTAAAATGGTTACATTTCCTGAAATTGCACAGAGTTAGAGGGAATCAATTTAGATCGGTTGCTTCAGTAGCTAATATCGATAATAGGTTAAGCTCGTGGTAATAGTCAGGCCAGTTAAAGTTCACCAATGTTACCTTTGCTAACTAATGATAACGTTGGCATCATTGCCAAAGAGCATATCATGTTATGTGTCTTATGAAATAAATGCACTTCACTTCATTTGTCTAAATTATAGGTGCTTGTATGTATCGTGTCAATTTACTGAAAACACGCTTGGAGAGTTGTACTCTGAAGTTAGCTCATGTTAATTAGCCTTTTTGCAAGAAGGTAGTGCTGGTTTGTTTTGCTAAGTCAAGTTCGTTGCCGTTATTCACTGTGGCTAGCTTAATGCAGGTGAATTGCCAGTTAAAATTCATGTCGGACAGATAGGTAAGGTATTGAGATGTGTTTTACACCATGAAAATCTAGCGCACATTTCGACTGTTAAAAGTTGAAGTCCAGTGAAAATTGAACCCAGGGTCTGTTCCATTGCTTGTCTGATACATACATCCTGTATCGAAGTTTTTCTTGTATCAGTCCTTCATGAATATTCTATCTCAGTTTAGGATCAGGGAGAAGATGGATACCCCTCTTCCTGCATTGGCCTGCTCCAGTTTCAGCTCTGCATCATAGGCAAACAGAGGAACACAAAAGATGCTGGGCCAATTGGACCTTGAACCAGATGCGGGAGCAAGTAATGAATGTCGGGCCCCGGACTCAGGAGGGGGGCATTTCCACTAGTTACTGATTTTTTTTTTTTTTTTACATATATTTTAAGAGATAATAATAAAAAAAACATTATTGAACTCTGACACCCTTGCATTCTTTCTCAAAATGTAAATCTAGTTGATGCTTTGGTAAGTATCAATTGGAAATGCCTACTCACATAAATATATAATATAATGATGGAATTATAAGTAAATCAATCAAAAAAAACTATAAATAAATCATGTTGGTTAATCATAAAGTAATTATATATACTAAACATAAAATCAATAGGTAGATTAACATGAAATAATCCGAGATTACTGGACCACTCATCCCCTTTTTTCCACTCCTTCCTTTGGAACTCTTTTCCCCCCAAGACCGCTTCCTCCTGCTCTTGAGGTGCCTACATTTTTCTCAGTCCACCTCAAACGACCCCCTCCGAAAAATTCGATCTATTATCACCCCAATTTTTAAATCTTTTACTGACATTTTTTACCCCTACCAAGACCTGTGTATTGACGAGTCCATGGTTAAGTGGAAGGGGAGGCTGTCCTTCAAGCAGTTCATCCCTTCAAAGAGGCACCGCTTTGGGATTAAATTGTTCGTGCTGTGTGATGTCCAGACCGGGTATGTACAGGACATTATTGTTTACACTGGGAAATCAACAGACATTTCAATGCTTACAGACCTGTGTATGTCGGGGTCGGTTGTCAGCACTTTAATGAAGCCCTTCATCGGCAAGGGTCATGTACTCTATGTTGACAACTGGTACAGCAGCCCTACCCTTTTTCGGTATTTGCTTCGAAACCACACTGGTGCCTGTGGCACAGTCAGACCAAACCGTAAGGGAATGCCCAGGTTCAAGGGGAAAATGTTCAAGGGGGACGTGGAGCACTTTAATAATGGACAGTTGCTGGCAACAAAATGACACGATAAGCGTGACGTCCACATGCTATCAACAGTGCATTCTGGGTCCATGGTTCCGACAGGAAAAGCAGACTATGCCACCGGAAGAAGTGTCAACAAGCCCTGCTGTGTGCTCCAGTACAACCGTAAGATGGGCTCTGTGGACAACCTGGACCGGCGCAACACATTTGTTGAATGTGCGCGGAAAACCCTTAAGTGGTATAGGAAGCTTTTCTTTTATGTTTTGGATGTTGCCGTGTTTAATAGTTTTGTTGTGCACCGCCAGCTGACAAGGCAGGAGCTGACCTACCAAAGGTTCCGTGAAAACTTGGCCAGCCAGCTAATTTAGGAGTTCCACACTCCCAGAAGGCCCTCATGTGGTGGGGTGGCCCACGATGCACGGGTGTGGTGCAGAGGTCTGGAAAAAAAAACAATAAAACATTGAGAAGTTAATGTCTCAACACGTATGAATCAATTGAGAACTGTCCATGCACACATGAGCGCATACATGTAACGGGTAGCCTACTGGTTGCATTAATCAAAAAGTTTGGTCTTGAAAATAATTAATGACTTTTACACAGTTGTACACACTTTGTCATTTAGCCTAACCTTTTCTCACAATTCAGTATTTACAAATTTACAACATCACAATTACTGTTCGTCATTTATCATGCACCCAACATCTAAATTAAACTTCCTTCCATTTGAGATTAATTACATTACTTTCACAAAGTAATGCACTGATATGTGATGTCTGTGCACCTTTCTTCTCGTTCGCCTCATCTGATTAGCTGTGGATTTGCGCTAAATAGGATGAGCTTGTTTGTTGAATGGACGGAATGAGATGTTCACTTTCTGGAGTATATTTTCACATTTATTTCACATCTAGCTAGCTCTATTTGCCTACAATCTGTTTGACATGGATTATATTCACATTTGTATTGTTTTGCATTCACGTAGTTGGTAATATAGGTAATTGCATGCATGCACACGTGTCAAATTCAGCTAACTAGCATGAACGCAATTACATTCACTCACACGTGTCATATTCAACTAGATAGCTTTATTCACCTACAAACGGGTTAACATTGATGGTTATAGCCTAATTTACAACTCTGCTGTTTTTCTGGATATCATAACGAAATAAATTATTAGGTCACTTACCCGTTGCTCAAGTGAGGAAAACATCGACTGTTCTGGGTGGCGAGGCAGCGATGTGTGACTGATTGGTAACTGCCACAAGCGAACTCCCTTCAAGCGTGCACGCACCACACACTCGGTCCTACATTGTTACGATGACGTCACACGGTTGAGCGCGTACCACTTGTTGATCAGTCTAGGATTTTGTACAATATTTGTAACGAATATACTACTAATAAAAACGTCAAGATAGCAGATCAGATCAGGCAAACTCTGTATAATAATTTCCTTACAGCCTTAACAATAACTGTAGAATGTTCCCGTATAGAACATTCGTGAAGCACCCAGAAAAAAAACTCACCCACTGCGGTAGGTTTGTGTAAAAAAAAAAAAAAAAAAAACCTACGTTCTGAAAGGTTAATGTTGTGCATGGCCTGTCCTATAGTCCATACTGCAATGAGTTTACTAGCTAGCTATCGATAGCTAGTATAACTTAGCTAGAATATGCTACCTCATAGTTAGCTAGCTAAACGTTTGCCGAGGCTAACGTGAGGCTTTAATCGAAAATGATTAGCTAGCTATCCAAGCTTACACAACCTACACTCGACTGCCCCTTTGAAGTTAACTTAACGTTGGCATATATATTTCTATTATAACACGGGTAGATGGAATTATAACACGGGTAGATGGAATCCACCATTCTGAGAGTGAGTTCCGGGGTGTGCTATATTTAAGCAATAAGGTTCGAGAGGCAGTACGGTATCGTCAATAATGTACTTGTTCGAGGGAGTTGTTAGGCCCGACGCGCAGCGGAGGGCCGGCAAACCCTCGAACAAGTACATTATTGACGATACCGTACTGACTCGAGTACCTTATTGCTTTTATAACACGGTTGCCAGCGACTTTATAAATATTAAGTACAATTAAAGTAAACAGTAAGCTGCCTTTCAGCACAAAGAGTTGTAGACACCAAACGTTGTGTATCGCATTTCAGTAGCCAAGAGAAAATAGTCCCCCTGTGTGTGGCTGTTGCTATGCAACAGACAAATAGCATCGGGAACTTAACGTCTGTTAGACCTAGCACAAAAGCTACGTGTGTTTCAATGGGGTTTTGGTCTAAGCGTTTCAGTCACCTACAAATAATATTTGAGACTTTCAATACTCTGCAACATTCGCGTAGCACAGAAACAACTAACCGAGTCAATTTAGACATATAAAAAGTCGTGTAGATAGCTTAATTCACATGAAACATTCCCCACTACATTAGCCACAACACGCCGCCATCTTGGATAGATATTTCCTTTTGAGTGCGTACTGATATGGAACGCTCAGGTAGATGAAAACAGGTCGTACAGTTACTATACTGTAGAATATAGCACACCCCGGAACTAACTCTCAGAATGGTGGATTCCATCTACCCGTGTTATAATTCCATCTACCCGTGTTATAATCAACGGTATAGTAACTGTACGACCTGTTTTCATCTACCTGAGCGTTTCTAATAACTAGTCATTTACAGTTACAAGCTGAGTTACCAAACTCCTTTGTTGTCTAAAATTGAGCAGTTGCTAATGTGAGCTACAGTATGGGAGCTAGCAAAGCCATTTCTAGCTCTACTTCACAATATTGCTGCCTAGTATATTAAGTTAACGTAAACATAAATGTTTATAAAGTATACTATTTTTCGGTGCAAACCCATGACAGCAGCACGACCAAGTTCCATCACTTTGAGTGAGCGTGGTGTAGCGTGTGGAAATAGCATAACAGACTGGACTAGTGAGCTAATGAGCAGGCTAGTCAGTTAGAAGCTATATAGTCACTTGTCTTTCTATCAAAACTGTCATTGGGTTCAAATAAGCCCAGGATTAAATATATAACATACCAGGAGCAACAACAAGCCCTTACAATGCCTTCCAAGCCTTTGAACAAAGGTTAAATGTTATTTCACAAGTTTCTAAAAGTGCCCTCAATTTTTTTATAAAATGCCCCTGGATTTCAGTAAATCATTTTGTCATTTATTGCCCATTAACAAGAATGGTGAAGTCTTGCAAAAAATATTGGTTGTATGCCCTAGCTTTGAACTAGTAAGTGATAATACACCACGTGAAGTTCAAATATCGAGGCGGTATGCAGCCAGGACCCAAAGTGAGTGGCAATTTTTTATTTTTCAGTCAGATGATTTTTTTTTTTTGCTTTAATTGTAATTTGTAATTGTAATTTAAAACAGCAGTATTGAGGCAAATCCTTAGCATCTACAAAAACAAAAAATTCTAAATTGTCTGACAAACAAATACTTTGTTAGTTTAAAAACTATTCAAATATAATAAATAAAGTTTATTTTGGCTGTATCTCCGGAACCGGAAGTCGTAGAAAGATGAACCTTAGACGTGTTCAGAGACCACAAATTAGGGAAGACGGATCAATGTTCCAAAGCTCTACGACCTTCCCTTCCGGAGATATAGAACAAAACGTTTCCCCCCATTGACAATGCATTGGACCGGACTTTCATTGTGTCAAGATTTATTTTGATTCATGGGTCCCAAAGACGTCACTTCCGTGAAGCCTGCCGCCATCTTTGTGACCTACTCAACCAGTATTCCCATTGTATTATACGGTTTTTGTACCCAATAGCAGCTAGTAAGTCATATATAATAGTATATAGTATCATATATAGTATCATATAACAATAATAAAAACTGTTATATATTAACTGTATTGTTTTCTATTGATAGGCTCTTCAAATTTAAACTTTTAAAAGTAGTATTTTCTAATTCCAGTGTTTAGTTAGTTAGCTTTCATAGTTAGCTAGCAAACAGTCATCACTAAGAACATAGCACATCTGTATGAGGCAGAAAGACGGCGATATTTAGAAGAAACATCGATTATTGGCTGCGATCCATATTGACTACACAACTTTATTTTGCCCCTTAAAGTCTGCGAAACATCTGCCACAACTGTATTTTCCCGACATATACATTTATCTCGTACACAATCCATCCCCATACACCAGAGATAGCCTGAAGGCTTTCAAGAGTACAGATGCATATCAATATGCAGTTGCAGGATGGGTGAACGACACCAATAAATGGCATCTGGAGGCAAAACACATGTATGTCATCACAGGACATCTAAGTTACTCAAACAGCGATTATCAATCGATTTATTTTAGTGGTGGTTAAAAGTGCCAATGTCGGCTAGCTAGGTGTAGCTACAGCCTTTAGTAAAGTTTGTTAACTATTAGCGCTCTAGCATAGTCAGGAGAGTTTAGCTCTGATAAGGCACAGTACTTGTTCACGATTGTAGTACCGTGCTGCATTTCACTTAAAGGCACAGTATGCAACAATTATGCTTCAGGATTAGGGTTAGGATAAGCAGTTTAACCTTAAAATAACAGCTTAAAAAAATTGGGGCGCTACAATGACATTTAATATGGAGAATCGCTTCGGTGCCATTGGCATAGCAGGGTCGATAGGCATATAACTGCGTTATGTAGTTTTCCCTGCCGCAGCCCGCCGACCTGACTTGCTTACCTACTGCCGATCTAGTAAGTAGCTTATTTGCCGTCTTGCTTAGTCTTGTGTTGCACTTGCTTGATGTTGTTGACTGTGTAAGGACAGTCGTTGAGTAACTAGTTTGTCATAATGTCAAAGTCAGTAAATTTCAAGAGATTTCGTTAGTTTTAGCTGCTAGCATACCTTTAGCGAATAGCTATTGTTGCATACTGTGCCTTTAACATGCCAGTCATTCCCAGGCTCTGAACCCATAATCAACATCTCCATGGATAGTGGTGCAGGGAAATACAAAGTGTTGACTGTACAATCGGGAGTTAGCTGTTAGCTGATACTTGTCTCTTCTAATTTGCAGCCAACCATTTATTCCGCCAATCTAAATCTTTTGGTACACAATGATGTTGTTTATTTGGATTATTTTCGCGACTGGTGTCGCATCCATCAGCAAAAACACATGCCGGGCATTTGTACATTTCTGTGGGTTTGGACCGACTATGTCTATGTTGTGAATGACGCTCAGCTAGACTTCGGTCAGAAAGATGGTGGGGCTTAGACACAGTGACATCACTTGGGATCTATGAATAGGATTAAAGGGAAGAAATACATTTTTGATGTGTATTTCTGCCATGCATTATTAGCACACATCTCATATTTATGAGAATTAAACATATTTCCTCAACTAGGATTTCTTAGGACTTTTAGTTTGTTGTTCTGGACACCTCATGGAAATGATCAATGCTGAAAAAAATTCTTTCACAATTAATTCCATTTTTGGCTCCAAAATGGGCTATTTTGCCTGGACTACATGGCTAAAAGATGGGTCTAGTTTTTGTTGCGAGAGGTCTGAACCCCAAAGTTATGGTGAAAGTTACAAGTCAGTGTACCACCAAAATCATTTTGAAGCTGTTACTTCAAGGAACAATTGTTAGATAATGTTCATTTAAAACAGTCATGAAGACTTGTTATGGTAATGGAATGGTTTAGCAATCCACAGCACAGGTTAAGACATGACTGTGATGTTAACCATCTAGAAGCATAGTTCACGTTAGACAGCAAGCTAACCTCAATTGTTTACGTAAGTAAAGTCAATGTGAGTGTAATCCCTTGCTAGAAGCTGATGATCCCTAACTCTAGCTACAGTAGTACTGGGTATTGTGAGACACACCCTAAGCCCTCCCTCAATGGGGGAACGATACATTTTCTTTTCCTTTTGCATTTCCACAATAGCACCATCAACCCAAAGACAAATACAAAGAGATTAGATCAGATAATTTGGTAAGATTGATGACAAATAACAAAATAGTGGCTCAGATACAACAAAGAACTTGCGTTAACGTAGAGACTGACTTCTTGAAGATCATTGAAGAAGTTTATTTTATCCTGGTGAGTTGACTTTGTCTAGCTTTGATGATATTTTTATGAGCTATGATGATAAGACGTGGACACTCTGCCAAATGTTAAACCAGTCAGGATTGCAAGTGTTATGTTCCCTGTCATGATATTTGCAAAACTTAATTACCGTGTTTTTATGTGTATGTAAGCTAGCTGTGTTGGTGCTAAACGTGAATAAGCTAGGTGTAAATGAAGGAGAGAAATACCTGTGTCTTTCGACATAAATACACAATGTATGTTCACACAAGGAGGTAATAACGTGAACAATTAACTATTTAGTCCCAGTGTTGATGAACGGTGAAGTTGTAGATTGAAATTTTGCTAATTGCCACGCACATGTGTGCAGGCTGTTTTTTTCTCCCACCCCTGAATGCCGTGCATCGACCGTTATTGTGAAGATTCGAAGTTGCCATTCTTCTGCGCTAGCCCGTGTTCCATGGACTGATTCCCGCTAGACAGTAGAGCGTTCGCCCCTGGATCATCTCACACAGGAGCGTGGTAGGACGGGACATTGTGATCGCAGATTTCCCCCCTCTCCCTTTGGATATTGATACCAGTTTTTTTTTTTTTTTTTTTTTTTTTAAGAGATCCAAGGTTTGGAAGTTCATGAGGTAGTCTGGGGGATGCTGATAAGAATATTTTAAAGTTTAAATGTTATCAATTATCTAAAATATTCAGTGTGGTATAGTAATTGTCTAAAATATTTAATATAGTGCTGTAGTGTCAGTGTGTGGAATGGCAATAGTAATCTTAAAATAACCCTCAATTGAATGTATGGCTTATATATAAAATACTAATGTAAATCTTAATTACCACTAAGAATTGTGTGGATTTTAAAATGAAATATCAATTAAACTTGACTACCACTAATAAAACAGGTGGCATATGCTATATAATGCAGATAATCAGGAACGTTTCAATACAATACATATGAAAGCTACAAATCATCACTAGCCAATAATCTATTTAAATAATATTTCACTGTATGTAAACTAAAGATGAATAATGCTTATCACCTCAAAGCCAGCCAAATTAACCAGTCTTTTTTTTTTTGTTTTTCTTCCCTAGCTCTCCACCAGGCACAATGGCTTCGCATCATTCTGGCACAACATGACCTACAAAAACTTATTGTAGCCAACCATCTGGAATACCACTGACTGTGGAAGATCTATTCAAGAGGAGTTTACCCTTCAGTACATTGACAGAGATTTCGGAGACCAGTTCTTCATGATGACTTCAACTGATCTAATTGAAGATAAATCCACACTGAAAATAATTCACATAGCACCCACACCGCTCACATTATACACACTGGATACAGATGAGTAGCCTGGCCATTACCAGCCTGTGACTACATTTCTTTACGTATGAGCTTGACATCAAATCAGGCGGAAATACGTAGGCTGGTGTCACCAGGCTAACAGATGAGAACATCTCCCTAAACTAGGGTACCTCCTCAGCCTCCTGTAGTTCCTTGGCATCATTAGGCTCCTCTGCAGAGGATGGCAGAAACATTCTTGAGAGGGTGGCAGAAACAATTTACCAGTACACAGCATATCCATCTGGTTTGTGCTGTGGCAGAGGCTCTCATCAAGCGACAACCGTGCTCAAAGCAGCACGACGGATTAATAGCTATTCGCCCACGGTATGCTAGCATCTAAAACTAATGAAATCTCTTGACATGTGCCGACTTTGACATGACAAACTAGTTACTCAACTGCTGTCCTAAATGCTAATCCAGGTTTAGACTAGGTTTAAAATGACTGGTGCAACAGATTTAAATGTAATCTGTATTTAAATGGGAATTAAACTGATTGCCAAAGGGTTAGATTAACCCAGGATTAATTGTAAACTAAGGTTAAACTAGGTTTAAAGTTAGGTGCAACTGGATTAAAAGACAAACCTAGTATAAGAGTTAATCCAGGTTGCACACCCATGCCAAGTGTATGAAAAACTTTTTGTAACTCGACCAAAAATACTCCACAAGTGAGAGCGAGAAACCATCCACCTCAGAACCTGCTGCTGATGTAGCAACGAAAGTGCAAACGAGAGAAGACGGAAAATATTCAGAAAATGATCTGAAGTTCGGATTAAGCTTCAAGAAGACAGACTGCATTGAATTGCCAATGAGTGTCATTTGCTCTACTGTGCTGTCAAATGAATCAATGAAGCCATCTAAGCTGCAGCGTCAATTGGAGACCAACCACAGTCACTTAAAAGACAAACCAGTTGAATACTTCAAAACCAGTATCAAATCCCTCCAAGGTCAACAGACACAGATGAGAAAATCGGCCAAAGTTTGTGAGCTAGCTTTGAAATGCTCGTATCCAGCTGCTCTTCGGATTGCCCAGAAGAAACAGCCATACACACTTGGAGAGGATGTTATATTGCCTACAATCACTGGCATATGTAAAACAATGTATGGGAAAGATATTGACGTAAACAAACTAAAATTTATTCCTCTGTCGGACACAACCATTGCTCTCCGTATCGACGAGATGGCCTCTGATGTGAGGGAGCAACTGATAGGGAAGCTGATGTTGGCAGATGCATTTGCATTACAGTTAGATGAGTCAACAGATGTTGCAAAGGACGCCCAGCTTCTGGCGTTTGTGCGCTTTGTCGATCAAGAAGAAATGCAGGAGGAATTTTTGTTTTGTAAGAACCTTCCTGAACGCACAACTAGTTCGGAAATCTTCAGATTGATCGATGTTTTGTTCAGGGAAAACAACATTCCATGGACAAAGTGTATTGCCCTTTGCACCAACGGAGCAAGAGCCATGGCTGGAATAAAAAGCGGACTTATCGCGCTTGTACGGGATGTGCCTCCGCAAGTGATTTGGACGTTACACCGGGAGGCACTTGTTACCAAAGAAATGAGCGCTGAATTGTCAGATGTCATGGACTTCGTTGTGAAAGTTGTAAATATCATCAAGAAGAGTGCTTTGCAAACGTGTCTCTTTCTAATCCCTCGTGCTTCTGAGGGAGAACACCACACTGGACTACTGTACCATTCTGACAGGGTTGCCAGGTCTGTGTGAAGAAATTATATATTTTATTCCAAATTACGAAGGGTTCGGTGAATGCACTGATGAAGCATGCAAGGTTCAGTACCTAGGCCTCCAATAAGGTTAAGAACTGGCTTTAAACAGTTTTTTCACCTAAAATGGCCTTGTGTAATTAGATACAATATATTATCAGAAATAACGTGCGTTGTTACAGTGCGTGTGTGTATGTGGGCGTGTCCCATGTCCATGTATGTACGTAATGATCTGGAGTCAGTTTGGTAGGACTTGGGTATAAATTAATTCTTCCATGTAAAATATAGATTTTTATTTTAAGAAATTCATTTAATTTGCATGCAAAATAGGTCTGCCCGAATTCTGCGATAAAACCACGGACCTGGCAACACTGCATTCTGAGGTTCGGTGGCTTTCACATGGAACAGTGTTGTCATGTGTGCCATCGACAGATGCTTGAGGATTCACTGTCCCTTTTTTATGTATGATGAGATAAAAACATATATCTGAATTATTTTAAGAATTTGATATTAATTGTTATCTCAGAGTTGTATGCAATATGTATGTTTATAAATGGCAGTGGCACGGCCAGCCTGTACCTATCATGTTGTTAAATTAAATTCAATGTTAATGACTATATTAACCTTTTGTATCATTTGAATAGCTTAGTATTGAATGCGCAATAACAGGCTAGCTATGTTTATAATATACTGGGCCTAGTGCCGTATAAACACAATTTTATGCAATTACATAGTATGGGGTCCCTGCTCATCTCGCCATCAGTTTGGGGCAGTGTTGCCAACTTAGCGTCTTTGTCTCTATATCTGGCGACTTTTATTAGCAAAAAGTGACTAGCGACAAATCTAGCGACTTTTTTTGTCATTTGGTGAATTATTGTGTTGACAAAGCACTGAAAAAGCATCTCACATATCCTGTTCTGCAGTTCACATTAAAACTGATCTCACGAGAGTTCAGAACATGGTCTCCTCTCCACTCACACAGCGCCTGCACGGCCAGTCTGACTAAATAACAGCAAACTATTAGAACTTTGTATTCACTGGAAAAATATTAGTGATACAGCGCTCAGAATTGCATATTGTGCGCATGGGCAGCTTTTTTTTTTGCATATTATGCGAATGTGTTGATTATGTCATCTTGCGACTTCTGGCGACGTTCGGAGAGCTAACAGCTACTTCCCTCACAGAAAAGTTGGCAACACTGGTTGGATGTCAACCCATGCATGTGAATGCCTGCTAGAAGATTGATATCTATTTGTTGGGAAATGCATAGGACAGGAGAACCACAGCATGTCTTGACCTTCAGTTAAACTCCGTAGCAGCATAACACACTTTGCAGTTGCGCTTCACATCAGATACCTTGTGGATATGCTCTATTTCATATCCCCCTTTTGTTTTTTTAGGGGGTCTGTGGCCTGGAGGTGCTCACAGTCCTCTTACTCTGCCAGCTGTCTGACCAACTCCTCTGTTCTCTGCAACAGAAAACTTTTTCAGGCCGCTTGAGGTCATCGTTGTCTGGATTTGCAGTTCTATGTATTTAATATAAAACTATTTACAGCTGCAAACACCACCTTCCACCACCTCCTACATTTCAAAAGACAATTATTTTTGGACATCAATTGGTCAGATCTGTCAGCTCCATTCATGTAGTGACTGTAATTCTGCATGGCTTGCGGATGTTAACGTTTGTCCACTTATCTTGAACTTTTTGCTTCCGTGTGACTGACATATTTATTAGCGGTATCAATTGAGGATAAAATGGTGACTGTTCTATTATCAACCCATTGCAATGGTAAACAATTTCCGTCCCTTTCCCATCTCATACTTCCTCGCTCTTTCTTTTAAGCCCACTTGTTTGCATTTTTTATTCCGACAGGTAATCCTCTCCTGTTCTCTGCCGCTGTTCCTGTTGAAGGTGTTTTGAGTCTGAATAAGTGCTTCACTAGCTGAACTGACTTAAGTTATTAAAATAAAGGTGGTATCCTTGATTTACCAGGATCTCTATCAAGTTCATAACAACATCGTATGCCATTCGATGAAGACTCAGTTGTCTCCCAGCATCTCTTCCGGTGTACACCTTAAAATCACAGGTGTAGCCATTGCTACTATCCGCTAGCACCCACAACTTCAGACGCCATATTGTTGGCTTGATTTTGATATATTGCCGAGTTCCAGACCTGTGCTTACTTTCACCTTTCACTCATCCATGGCCATATTTTGAAAGGGCTGATACAGAGCTTTGCAGCGCTCCTTGAAATGATCAATGAAAGTTCTGACTTTTCTCAGCTTATCCTTTCCATCCTCAATACTGGGGTCCACTACATGTAACATGGCCATAAGGGCTTTGAACCACTCCCTTGGCATAATAGACACGTTCTTCGTGCTCCAGTAACGATGGAAAGCGCTAACATCCACCAGACCACTGTATAGGATGAGGGCAATCATGTTCTTTATTTCTCCAGGGCTTGTTTCGGTCCATGCCCCATTCTTGTCAGCATGAGACTGCTCTTTCTCAACGACACACCACGCATATGAGTTAGTGTTAGTAACAATGGGTCTCATTCTCGAACGCAGTTGAGAAGAATTTAATGACTTTATTCTGAACTCCTCTGGTGGAATTAGGAAAACATTTGCCATTCTCGATAGTTTTCTCATCTAGGCTTTCTGAATGCGAAATAGCAGTCGCAAGTTTGCAAAAAAAAAAAAAAAAAAAACTGTCTGTGTTAAAAGAGTTAACGGCTGAATTTGTGAGAAGACAATTATAATAATCATATGGGCTGAGAAGCGGTTTTCTATTATCTATCATATCACTGTGTGGGGAATTGGAAAATTGGCACCCCTGCAGCTGCCGGAAACCCTGCTCGCTAACGCCCGACTCACATTGTTGCGTTGGAATGCGTTGATGCGTCAGGGTTAACACATCCCCATTCACTTTGAATGGGGTGACATCATCCTTTGCCGAACTGAATTGTGGCTCCGTTTGGTTCGCGTGCGTTGCGTTGCCTGCTTTGCATGCGCAAGAGTTGAAGAATGTTGAACTTTTCGAGAGGCAAAGCATGCGTCAGCCAATCAAATTCCCTTTCATCCATAACTGACAGCACAGGCGCTAGCCAATCATATCCCGTATATGCTCACGTCTACACAGCGGCAAGCTAAAAAAAAAAAAAAATGGCTGACCAAACTCCGTAGATGGTCGTATTTGTACCTACAAATTGGTTGTTTGACTTTTTTTTGGTTAGATTTTTTATTGTACCTGAAAAATACGTATCATAGGATTTGCGAGGGGTCTTAGCACCCTATCTAATAATAGCATGCTACTACTCACAGGGTAAAAGCTTGCTAGTGACGTGATTGGTTTGTTGACCTGTCAATCTCACTATATTGCTCCGGTATCAGCAAAACCCCATGCGCCAGACTCCTCCTCCGCCTTCCGTTGGATCAACGCATCATTGTGAGTGAGGCGTAAGAAGTTGCGATGCACAGATCCTGAGTCTCCCAAATGGAACTTGTTAGGTTGGAATTTTCCTCTGCTAATGTAATCAATTAAGCCTACATGATCATCGGCATACTCATTATTTACATTATTGCCACTGACAGTACCGGCTTACTTTCACCACTGATGTTATGCTAGGCTTAGGCAAGTTAAAACTAGCTAACGTTAGCTAAGCACTAGCTAGCCAGACAGTTAACAAAAGGGTGTTTATTTTCGGACTGCGTGTGTTAACGGCAATCGTTCACGTTGTCATGTTAATACATTATTAAACTGAGCATATCAATTGTTGGTCCTTGGAGAGAACAAATCTGATAGTACCACTTTCACAAGGGTGAATGTATACATGTCTGATAGTACTACTTCAAGAAGAATGTTGAACTTTTCGAGAGGCAAAGCATGCGTCAGCCAATCAAATTCCCTTTCATCCATAACTGACAGCACAGGCGCTAGCCAATCATATCCCGTATATGCTCACGTCTACACAGTGGCAAGCTAAAAAAAAAAAAAATGGCTGACCAAACTCCGTAGATGGTCGTATTTGTACCTACAAATTGGTTGTTTGACTTTTTTTGGTTATATTTTTTTATTGTAACTGAAAAATACGTATCATAGGATTTGCGAGGGGTCTTAGCACCCTATCTATTAATAGCATGCTACTACTCACAGGGTAAAAGCTTGCTAGTGACGTGATTGGTTTGTTGACCTGTCAATCTCACTATATTGCTCCGGTATCAGCAAAACCCCATGCGCCAGACTCCTCCTCCGCCTTCCGTTGGATCAACGCATCATTGTGAGTGAGGCGTAAGAAGTTGCGATGCACAGATCCTGAGTCTCCCAAATGGAACTTGTTAGGTTGGAATTTTCCTCTGCTAATGTAATCAATTAAGCCTACATGATCATCGGCATACTCATTATTTACATTATTGCCACTGACAGTACCGGCTTACTTTCACCACTGATGTTATGCTAGGCTTAGGCAAGTTAAAACTAGCTAACGTTAGCTAAGCACTAGCTAGCCAGACAGTTAACAAAAGGGTGTTTATTTTCGGACTGCGTGTGTTAACGGCAATCGTTCACGTTGTCATGTTAATACATTATTAAACTGAGCATATCAATTGTTGGTCCTTGGAGAGAACAAATCTGATAGTACCACTTTCACAAGGGTGAATGTATACATGTCTGATAGTACTACTTCAAGACCAAATTTAATATTCGTCGCACTGCTTACCCAGTTAGCAAGCCAACGTTGGCCTAACCAAAATTTCAATATGGCCTACCAACCTAATGCCAACCTACAACCAACCTATTCAACGCTGGGCCAACCTTTTTTATTCAACTATACCAACCTAAAAAAACAAATCTAAAATCTACTCAACCAATACTGGAAAATCGTATTACCAATAGGATACCAATCACAAAAATACTTGCTTTATCAACATGTTCATGTACTGGTATTGAATTGTCCAAAATAGCATTTAGATACATTAAAAACAAACTGCATTGATAGAATAAAATGTACATTTTGTCAGAACAATGCTAGGAGACCCAAAAGCAGACCAGGACAAAACATGTCATATCAAAGTGAGATTTATTCAGGGCAAGATGCCAGGTGGGGTGAGGCAAAAATCAAAGTGGGGGGCAGGCTGAGGTCAAAACACAGGGAGGCAGTTCACGAGCAGAGGCACAAAGGGTCATGGCAAAAAATGTGGTCAAAAGACAGGCAGAGTTCAGGGCACAGGTGGGCAAAAATCTAGGCCTTTACAAAAATCAAAAGGCAAAATGCTCGTTGGTGCTGCCCGTGGTCTTGCAGAATTCTACCAACAAACAAATAAACAAACCAATAATTAGGTTAAGTAAGTACGTAAATAAATGTAATGTGAGGAGGAGACGATGGCACAACAGAAACACTTACATTCAGTGTCTGACTCTGAGCTGCTGCTGATTGTCCGCATTCGCCGTTTTTCTGTATAAAATTATAATAACAATTAAAGAGGGTAAATATGCCTAAAATCACTTTTAAGTTTTCCATATAAGAACATAGATATTTCCAGCTGGAATCATATAATTTTGGAAAACATTCATTAGAAATAGATAAGAAATACATTACACATTACAATAATAACACAACAATTACAAGTATTAATGTCATCCCAATACATTTCTGATAGATGTCTGGACCATTTAAAATAGCCTACCTGCTCTCTTCTTCCGCCCTCCACTTCTGTCGGCACTGTATTTGAGCCGGTTTTTAATTATGTTTTCAGCCTCAACTGTGGTGGCCGCTTGTTTTTTTGGCGGCATCTGTAAGCAAAGAAAGAAACTCACTGATAGGGTTTGTTCATTGTAGCTTTGTGTTAAGAGGCAGGGTGATAGCTAGCATCACACCCAGATGGGATTTAGCATTTTTGCAAATCTGTATTGAAACATCATTCAATATGACGGTAGTAACAGTACCTATTATGATTTTAGCCAGGGAGAGTGCTGGAAAGGGGCTCTTTGCATACACAAAAAGGTGTTTTGACTCTAGGCCTTTACAAAAATCAAAAGGCAAAATGCTCGTTGGTGCTGCCCGTGGTCTTGCAGAATTCTACCAACAAACAAATAAACAAACCAATAATTAGGTTAAGTAAGTACGTAAATAAATGTAATGTGAGGAGGAGACGATGGCACAACAGAAACACTTACATTCAGTGTCTGACTCTGAGCTGCTGCTGATTGTCCGCATTCGCCGTTTTTCTGTATAAAATTATAATAACAATTAAAGAGGGTAAATATGCCTAAAATCACTTTTAAGTTTTCCATATAAGAACATAGATATTTCCAGCTGGAATCATATAATTTTGGAAAACATTCATTAGAAATAGATAAGAAATACATTACACATTACAATAATAACACAACAATTACAAGTATTAATGTCATCCCAATACATTTCTGATAGGTGTCTGGACCATTTAAAATAGCCTACCTGCTCTCTTCTTCCGCCCTCCACTTCTGTCGGCACTGTATTTGAGCCTATAAATTAAAACAGAAATGGTTACCTTCGGCTGGCTGGCTAACGAGATGAATTTGCGAAAGTGAGCGGTGAAATGTTAACGGTAAAAAAGTTCTGTTGCTATAGCAACTTACCTTGCTAGCATGCGCTGGTTTATCCGCGAGGGGTCGATTCTCTTCGGACTTGAGTCCAGGAGGAGATGCTACATAATGTATCAAAAGGGCATCAGTGACACTTTGGCAGGGTGGTGGAGACTGCGGAGAAGGTGGAGTACTAATTTGTCTAATCATTGGGGAAGGCTGGCACCCTCATCACCCCAATCACTATCTTCCTCATCACCCTCATCACTATCGTCTGCATTTTTACCATCTTCAAGGCTATAACGATCAGCCTTACTGTCACCCCAATCATCTAATGTACTATGGCAGTCCAAGAAAACAGCATCATCATCCTCATCAAGATGCAAATTAGAGTCAGGATCAACTTCTGCCACAATTTCACCTCCATTACTGTCCTGAACTAATGGTAAATCAAGAGTGTTTAGGATTCTTATTGTGCTCCTGCGCTTAGTCCAGTAACTCCTTGAAGCCATGTCCCTGTAAGAGGCCAGATATGTCTGTCAGGGATAAAATTACGAAAATCAATTTTTGATACCTTTCTATTAGCCGAGTTTTGATGGCAAAGTGTAGCCACAATGAACAGTTGCATTAAATGATTACATTTTAATCTTTTCACATCCCTTCATACATATGCACTTTGAAGTGTAGAAGGCTCTATAGCTGTAATGACAATTTCACAGCGATTATTGGTAGTAATAATCCCAGAGCACTATAGTAGTTGATGGACAAATAGATACGCTACAAATGGATAAAGCTATGATGTCTTTATCAGATTGTACTACTAATTACTAAATACAACTTCACCTACCTTGGATGCCGGGATCACTTGAATTGAAGATACAAAACAACGAAAACACAGACGAACTACAAATACGCTATAAAATATTATTTACACTAAATATAAAACTTACTATAAAAATGTAATATACTATCTAATACACTTATAAAACAGTCACTAATGATACTACTAATAAATTAATACACTTAACTAATATTAAACTAAAACTTAACTATTGAAACTACACTTAAAATACTATTACTAAGAAACTAAATTAAAACTATAGATACTATTATACCAAATGCTTGAATCGCACTTTCTTCTCTGTTGTATTCACTCGCCTGTCTTAAATTATTTACACTAAATATAAAACTTACTATAAAAACTTAATAGACTTTCTAATACACTTACAAAACAATCACTAATGATACTACTAATAAACTAATACACTTAACTAATATTAAACTAAAACTTAACTATTGAAACTACACTTAAAATACTATTACTAAGAAACTAAATTAATACTATAGATACTATTATACCAAATGCTTGAATCACGCTTTCTTCTCTGTTGTATTCACTCGCCTGTCTTAAAACCAACAAAGGCAACCTTGGTAGTACTGGCTATTATAACGGACTTTATTGCGCGAGACATCCAATGCCTGGTTCAAAACGGCCACAACAATGGAAGGGTCAGTGAAGTAGGCTCTTTCTTATGGAGGATTATCGGGGCCAAAACTAAATAAATAAATAACTAAATAAATAAATAAATGAATGGTTAAATACTTGGATAAATACATAATTAGATTTATGTATACCTACATTTATTTATTTATACTTACATATATTTATTTATACTTACATATATTTATTTATACTTACATTTTGTCATACATTTTGTCAAACATTTTGTCATACTTACATTTTGTCATACATTTTGTCATACATTTTGTCATACTTATTGTCATACTTATTGTCATACTTATTGTCATACTTATTGTCCACGGTGTAACTTGCTTGCAGCAAAATAAATCCGTCATCCCCCGTCACCAAGTCAGGGGGCGGGTTAAAGCCTCTGATTGGTGTTACACACCAGGCAGGCTCAACCAGTCGATCAGGCTCGAGGGATACTGAATTTTGGCGTTTATGGATGCCAAGCGCCAGATTTAGTTTAATGAAAGTTATTGAGCATTATTTAAATAAATCAAGATACCAGAATGTCCCAGAAGACATACCCTCAGCTGCTGCGTGAGGCTGCATCCTTAATTTAAGAGGCCCTCAACTCGTCTACAACTAGTAGTATTTCTAGTAGTGTTATGAAATGTTGGGTTTAATGTGGCCTACTGGGTGCACTGGCCGTAGTAGTCGTAGCCAGGTCGTAGCGCTGTCGTTACCCCATCACGTCTATCTCTTCCATAGTTTGCATCAGGCTGCTATTAGAATGTTACGCTGTAGCATGGTTCTTATGTCCTCAGTTTTTGAATCACCAGTGATGAAGAAAGTGTTTTGTCCGTCTCTTCATAAACGGATGACTAAGAGTAAGACCACATTTACACATAGCCGGGTAATTACAGAATAGAGAATATTTCTGCCCTTCCGTTCAAAAATAATGTCGTACACACAAGGTCTTTTTCCAAAAAACGTTCTGTTTACATGAACCCGCATATACGCCATCATAACTATGCTAAACCTGTAGGTTTGCATAAGTAGGCTGCTAATCCATTAAATTGGCTATGAGTCCTAGATATGTCCTTTACGTTTATTTGGCTACAACAGGTAGACAAGATGGAATGTAAAACTCGTAGTCCACTGGTGGAAGTGCAGGGGATACCATTGTTAAAGCCAATAGTCACACACTGGGGAAGGGTTGAGAGATTCAGTTATAGGGTTGAAAGAATGCAATCCTGCGTTTGCATTAACGTATAAATGAGCACTACGTTAACAGCATCTATGATCAGTAAACAGTAAATATAGGACACTCACATCACGAATGCATTTTAGGCGCATATGTGACGCAAACTCCGTTTGACCCAGTGCACACGCAAAAACTGAGTTTTCCTGAAATCTCCACTTAGGCCGGAGTTTTTAGAAATGATCGTTTCCCGTGATAAAACCTCCGTTTTTTCTCGTAAATGAAAGGCCAAACCGCATGAAAATATATACGTTTTCCCACCGTATAAACGGGGTCTACGTTCAGTTGAGTTCTGGATTTTAATACGTTTATCAATCTGTAGATTGGGAGAGAAACCCAGACCTCTGACAATAAAAAACAACACAACACCAGGCTTAGGTCTCAATCATGTCTCTCTCCGCTCTGAAGGCCGGAGGACCATCTTTTATAGGGCACAATACTGTAAACATAGTGACAGTCAAGCAGTAATGACGTTACAACAGTCTCAGAGAAAGAGTCTCACAGCTCCCCAACAAATGACAACTCTCAGACTAGAGAGTTAATAGTTGGAGCTCTCCTTTTAGTCATGACAAGGGACGTTTACCCATTACTTTCTCCAGATCCCGAACATCTATACCCCTGACACAGACACAGTCTACTCTTATTAATACCTGATACCACTCTGCTGCATTTGTCGCTTGATAGTGCGCTTGGACACTCGAAAAAGGTTCGCAATATCTTGTATTTTCAGGCCAGAGAGTGCGAAGTGTTCAATTGTGCCAGCCGAAGATCAAACAGAGTACGACCACCTCCAGGATGTATGACCATCACTCAGCCTCATCTAATACCATCTCGCTGAGGATCGTGAACACATTTTCATCTATGTCTGTGTCAGTCAGGGCCGATACCGTTGATATAATCTCAGCGAAGCCCTCAATATGATTTTAAAAACAATGTGAATTGCAGTTGCCTCCATCTCCTCAGCTACAGCCAACATTTCGACTACTGTAGCATGCAATATTCCATTTATTTAATCCACACCGGGTGCTGCCATCTTGAATTAGTCAAAAGCAGTCAATTCAAGTTGAACCACCAATCAGAGGCTTTAACCCGCCCCCTGACTTGGTGACGGGGGATGACGGATTTATTTTGCTGCAAGCAAGTTACACCGTGGACAATAAGTATGACAATAAGTATGACAAAATGTATGACAAAATGTATGACAAAATGTAAGTATGACAAAATGTTTGACAAAATGTATGACAAAATGTATGACGAAATGTAAGTATAAATAAATATATGTAAGTATAAATAAATATATGTAAGTATAAATAAATAAATGTAGGTATAAATAAATCTAATTATGTATTTATCCAAGTATTTAACCATTCATTTATTTATTTATTTAGTTATTTATTTATTTAGTTTTGGCCCCGATAATCCTCCATACTTTCTCCGTGCTCTCTTGCTCCTATGTCTGTTAAGGGAATGGTGGGTCCACTCAGAAATATTCAAGCAGCACGGCATGTTTTACCATTCTTACTAATGAACATTTACAAATTAAATGTATTATTATTATTATTATTATTATTATTAACATGTCTGGAAAAGAGTTAGGTCTGTCTCATTATGACGTGTTTCCAAGCAATATCATGCATTTAAAAATGAAATCTGATGTATTTATTGTACTTTGGTTACATAACATAAAAACGAAGAAGGGGTTACTTCTACAATCACATTTAGTGCCAAAATGAATATGTACCATAATTGGGTAAAATTAGTTAACGTGTTCAATCTTTCCTGGGGTAAAATTCCTTATTGAAAAACTGCTAGTTGGACAACAACTTCATATCAGTGTGCTAGTGTGTTGTCAAATGCATCACCAACGCTACTTTACTACACACGGTATTGGATGAAGGCAACATATACGTCATGCATGTCGGACCCCACACGTAGCTGCCTGCTTTGTTCGCCGGGAAAATAACATGGAGAAAACTACCAATATTATAGTGATAGACCAAATGGCAGAAAACCTATACTGGCCCCGAATGTGGCAGCCCGCACGGGCCCAGCATAGGTTTTCTGGGCAGTTTTAGAATTTAGAATCTCTCCGGCGAGAGCCCGCAGTGAACCCACTGCGGGCCTCGCTTGGCAAGCCCATACCGGCCCTGTGTGGGATTGGTGTGGGCTAGCCCACAGTGCCCGCATGGGGCCCGTGGAGGCTTGCTTGCTGGGCTAGTAGATAGATATGGCTATAATACTAACAGCCAAAACGTAAGATAATTACAGTTCTTCGTGAACGTAGTCTCTCTTTGTAGCGAACACGAAGAGCTGTATATGCACGTCTACGAAATGCAGTATACGCTTGAATAGCCAACATTAAAATTACTGCTAAGTATTCCTCCATTCTAGTCAGTTCAGTGACTATAACGCGTTGCTAGGACCACGGAGGCGTTTGAATTTATGTAAAGATGAAGCCCTACTCTGGCTCTCAGTCGGTGGAAAAGCGAGCTGGTTCCACGAGAAGAACCAGCCCGGCTTTGGTGGGAAAGGGGTATTATACTATAGGGTTAGGGTAAGCAGTTTTACCTTAAAATAACAGCTTGAAAAAAATTGGGCCTCTACAATGACTTTTAATATGGAGAATCGCCTCAGTACCATTGCTATACCAGGGTCCATAAGCATATAACTGCTAAATGTATGATTGCTTCAACTAGTAAGTAGCTTATTTGCCGTATTATTATGTCTTGTGTTGCACTTGCTTGATGTTTGACTGTGTTAGGACAGTTGTTGAGTAACTAGTCAGCACATTTCAAGAGATTTCGTTAGTTCACAGGATCATCCCGGTTAGAGAAATGTTAACCAGTTTAGCCGCTAACATCTTGTTAGCGATGTAGCAATTCCTCCCATCTGTGCATCTAACTTAGCTACCTTGACCATGTAGGGGTTCTCATTCTTTCTCATGGAGGGAAATGCCCTCGCTCTGCCCTGTCACTCTCTCTCTTTCTGACTGCAAAAGCATTGTTATTTACAAGATCATCCCGGTTAGAGAAAAAAGATGCCATGAATCACCTGTCATTTGACAATTTTTTTTTTACTTATTCGTGCTAGCAATTCTGACGGTATAACTTAAATGCCATTTGCTAGCTAGCCAAGTAAATTAACATGATGCTGACGGTGATTTACAAAAAAAAAAATGTATTAATGCCGTGGTTATAAGGGGCAAGGGCAGAAGATGTGTGGTCCCTTTTCAGTCAAACTGTGCTGCGATCTGTATCGTTTGTTCTTCCTCACCTAGGATGGTTCTCATCTCATTTGTCTAGTCCTGCAAATTGTGGAAATTTTTCAAGAAATTTAGGGTAAAACATTTTTCTCAGTGGAGTGTATTTGGTGTACCTCAGAAGGTGTCATCAGTCCATCATTACTCTTCCTATCGTAGAGAATGACCTCCGGTTGGGTTACCCAACCAAGCCTCGTTTTCGTTTCAAAATTACGGTGCGTGTGAATAAGGCGAATGGCGTCACCGGAAGTCCATGTGTAAATCTCAAAACCAAATCCAACTGCATGCCATTACAGTCAATTGTCATCAAAAGCTAAAATGCATTTTGATGTCTCAGATAAGAAAAGCATTTGAAATCTCTTCCACTTCAGTCTCAACACCAGGCCATCATCAACATCATCAGGGTAGGTGTCAGTCAATGCTCATACTGGCTATTTCTCAGCCCTACCCAGAAAAGCTCAATTTAAATCATGGTAGGATAATCACTTTAAGGAAATAAATATGTATGTAAATCTCAAAACCAAATCCAACAGCATGGCATTACAGTCAATTGTCATCAAAAGCTAAAATGCATTTTGATGTCTCGGATAAGAGGTGTTACAGTTGCAAACACAGATTGGCTGGCTGACACAGATGACACTTTTGAGAGGTATTGAATTCTTCATTATATTTAATGGTGCTCATATTTGTTAATACAAGCGTCCGTGAGAATGGAGGATGTGCGCCTCGGTGGCTTGCCCATTAGTCGACTCCTTCCATGACAAAATCCATGTCAAGCTGTATGCTGAGCTGTTGGTTTCAGTCTGTGGAAAACCAAATCAAATAAATGTTTTCTGTTTTTTTAAGAGCTATGGAGATAAGTTGTTTAGTATTGCTTGAGTTTTCCACTCCTTTTCTTATCTACAGTAACTTACCATTCCTCAGATGAGAAGTCCTCTGTGGCCCTCCTGTACTTTCCCCACTGTCACCCAAGGCTGATGGGCGGAGAACAAACATGAGAGAGAAAGGGGTGAACTCAGACCTCGAATGACTCTACCTCATGCTCAGAGTTGCTCAGTACACACATGCAGACTTTATCTAGGACTATAATTAGTCTGATCGTTCCTCAGTAGCTCCCATTTACCTTGGCTAGAGACGCTGATAGCAGGAAGGAGATGTCGGAGGGGTGTAAAATGTGTACCTTAATGGCCCCAGATGATACTTCCTTAAGTGCCATCCCCAGGTCAACTCTCCTTAATTCCTTTATGAGGACTTTCCTGAGTTCCCATTTCAGCTTTTTTTTGCTCTTTTTTGTTTTTCCGTCTTCATTAAGTGGAACTCCCAAAACTTCCAGTTCTCTTTGCAAGTCTTCAACATCGTATTTTCGGAGGGCACGTCGTCTCGATTTATCAATGTCCTTTTCCTGCTTTGCGGCAGCACAAGCACATCAAAAAAGGCCAAAAATCTCCATACTGTCGTCAACCCCAAGGGGGAAGAGGGAGAGAGGTCAGGGCTGGAGGAGCTGGGGGTTGGGGCTCTAAAATGGGGAGAGGTAGAGGAAACGGAAGAATCATCATTCTTGAAAATAAATAACACATAGAAGTAGACATCATTAATGAAAATATAAACGTTTACTGTCCAAGTGAGAAGTAACTTCAGTGTAATTTGTAAATATAATCGTAACTGTGTAGCCTATTTAATAAAATCAATAAACCATAATTATTTAATAAAAACTACCCGTTTGCTGCAGCAACATCCCATTCTGAACGAAAACAATAATATACCAAATACTGCACAGGACACTCGGGCTCTCAAACTCTTCACTGTACTGTTTTGAGATTGTACACACCGAGTTGGAAGGGGCCTGAATTACGATGTGCTTGCCATCGATGGAACCTACACAATTTGGGAAATCCCATTTGTGGAGGAACCCATCAGCAATGGCACGCCAGTCACTCTTTCGTGGACAGGCATGAACTCACCGACGATGTTGGCAACACTAGCTTGAAATATCTTATTGTAAAATGATGCCGCTGTGTTCATTTTCAAACGTTGACGTTTTGGTGCTATGACAACGGAAAATAATAATTTAATATCCCCTTTCGGGGATAAGTTGTCAGGAGCACGTTGCAGGCCTTTGGGAATCTATGTGCTAGATAGGGTTCGTAGGCATATTACTGCGTTATGTATGTTTGCCTTAAGACTCCCGGTTACTACTGTCTGCCGAAGTAGTTTATTTGCTGTTTTGTGTTACACGTGCTTGATGTTTGACTGTGTTCGGAAAGTCTTTGACTCACTAGTTTGTCATAGTGTCAAAGTAAAGGAATTTCAACTGGTTTCGCTAGGCTAGTAAGACGCTAATATCTTGTTAGCGATGTAGCAATTCCTCCCATCTGTTGCATCTAACTTAGCTACCTTGACCATGTAGGGGTTCTCATTCTTTCTCATGGAGGGAAATGCCCTCGCTCTGCCCTGTCACTCTCTCTCTCTTTCAGACTGCAAAAGCATTGTTATTCACAAGATCGTCCTGGTTAGAGAAATGTCAACAGACTTAGCCGCGAACATTCCGTTACCATGTAGCAATTCCTCCCATGTGTCGCATCTAAATTGGCTACCTTGACCATGTAGGGCAGGGGTCCCCAACCTTTTTTGCACCACGGACCGGTTTAATGCACGCAATATTTTTCACGGACTGGCTTCAAGGTGTGGCAGGTAAATAGAGCTAAAATAAAATAACACCACCTGCGTGAAATCGAATGTTAAGTGCATGAAAAATACAACTCACCATAACGATGAATCAGTGCTTGGTCTCCATGTGCTGAAGCAGTTTTAACAGCGTTTGCTAGCTTGTCACCACATATTATACGGAGCGGACTTGGTGCTTGAGAATCACCTGTTGCGATAAACCCGTATTTTAAGTATGACTTATTGTCTGTTAAAAGAAGTCTTCTTTTTTTGAGGTCGTAGGCTCTTCTCCTGGCTCCTTAGTTGGCCTTTTCACCTATGCAAAGAAGCTCTCCAAAGTTGTTTGTTTTTTACTCATTTTCGCTAGTTTGCAGGCTTATTTTTTGAGTGACGTATCACGTGAACGAGACAAGTGTCTTGACGTGTCAAGAGGCACAGACGAATGTTACATCCGGGAAAATCCGGCCGTTTTTCAAAATAAAACACCTTTCAGACGCTTAAAATGAATACAGCGGAAATTATCAATCAACTTCAATTTTATATAGCGCTTCTCTATACCCGAAGACGCTTTACAGATCAGTCCAGTCCAGTCCATTCATTCAGACAGTCATACCAGTGGTGGTAAGCTACGAGAGTAGCCACAGCTGCCCTGGGGCAGACTGACGGAAGCGTGGCAGCCAATCAGCGCCTACGGCCCCTCCGACCACCACCAACATTCATTCAGATTCATACAATGTAATGTGATGCATGTTTTTATGATGGTGGGGGAAACCGGAGTACCCGGAGTAAACCCACGCAGTCACGGGGAGAACATGCAAACTCCACACAGAAAGGACCTGGAAGGAACGGGAAGGAACCAGTCTTTCAGTGCGTCCCGGTAACAAATGCCTCACGGACTGGGACCGGGCCGCGGCCCAGTGGTTGGGGACCACTGGTCTACGTTACAATGAAATTGCGTCGCTCAGAACAGTGGGCATGGTATTTCGTTTACCACCATCATCTGATGCCATTTCTGCTCTTTCCAAGACACTAGAATGCTTCCTCTTAAATAAACAAAGACAGAAAGAGCACAAATGAATAGCTCTGAAATTGTTTATGCTGGCAAGAATAAAGAGGAGTAATTGATAGGCCTATACATGTATAGGTAAAATAAAATGTCTTAGAGGTGCTGATGGTGTCATTACACTTCACAGCAATCATTATGCATTGCCTACTCACTCACATAATAATAATTGTTTTTAGTGTACTTATAGTGATAAAAAAAAAAAAAAAAATTGATAACCATCCTTACCTTGGGCCACCGGTACAGAGCAGTCTATCCTCATTTTTCATTGTTCCCTGGTGCCATTATCCAAACCATGCTTGGCTCCCAGGGTGGACAACGTGCTTGCATCTCTTTCCTGAGCACAGCAGCAGGTGCACCAGCCGGGGTGCTGACAAAACCCAAGTTTATGCAACCTTTAGGCATATTGACATAGCCATCTACTATGTTTCATAGATGGCTGTTTACGAAGACAAGAACAAATTAAATTAAAATAATATGTAATAAGCTTAAAGATCCAATGATACTCACCTCAAGTAAAATGGTTTCACGTGTGACACACAGTCTAATGACAGGTTAAACATCATCCATAGGCTAACTAATGGATTGCGTAGCAAACTCAGGATAAACAGAAATATTGAAAAGCATAAAAGCCTACCTTTTTGTCGGATGATCTTTCTGGTGGAAACACACTTTTGTGGGACGGCCCTGGCAGTGGTCAGGGTTTACTCGATGCCGGTATCCAAACTGCATTTTGTCTTACTAAAGGGACTTTGAAGCGTCATGTCGACCAACACGTTTTTCCCAGAACATTTCGGAACTCCTTGAGACTGGACACCTCATCAAAATAAAACATCCTCATCAATGGCCACATTGGGGCATTTTTTTTAAATTATTTTTTGCAGGGTGGCTACTGCCTTCTCAATTTCATCTCTCTGAGGCTGCCTTTTTAGGAGAAGACAGCCCAGGTCTTGGAGGCCGTCTGTGTGCTTCCCCCATGCATCCAGGTAAGGTTATTGCCGTGTCAAAGAAACACTTCGATATATTAAGGAATGTCTCCTTGGTGATAGCACCATTCTCCTCAAGGTTTCTGAGAAGACCTCTGACTAACACAGTCGACCAACAAGTTTTCCTTTAATATTTCGGAGAATTGCAGTGGACTACACAGCAGATCGGTCCTGACCTTCAAGCAACATTATTTCCCTCATGGAAAATTGACAGGTTGCCATGAACAAAGGCTAGCCACATCTCTGTTATTGGGTCCTCAAAGCTGTCAGCATCGAGAGCCAGCAAACATTGCTGTGACCCAAGATGTGGTGGTATTCTTGACCAACAAAGTCACATAAACTCTTCATTCTCTCCACACGAACTGTAAAAAAATATGAAAGTAAAGTAAGTATAGTTTATTTCTAGAGCACATTTAAACACAGCTCGCACTGCCCAAAGTGCTGTACATAGTGCATTAGATATAGAAAGAATAATAAAATAAAATGGAATAAAGTAGATAAGTAAATAAATACACATACCAATCAGTGATTTAAGCTAAGGCGACATCAACAGACAACACTTAATTACAGACATAACAGGGTGAGACAATTAGAGCACAGGGAAGGCCAATGTAAAAAGGTGCGAAAGTAGCCGAAGACCTTGGTGAGGAGATGTTCAACGTCAAGCGGAACCATGTCTAAGGCACTACGAGCCATATTGTCTATTATGTGCACCGGGCAAACATTGCTGTGGTGGTATTCTTGACCAACAAAGTCGCAGAAACGCTTCATTCTCTCCACACGAACTGTAAAAAAAAAAATAAAAAATATGAAAGTAGAGATGGTCATCGTCAAGTGGAACCATGTCTAGGGCACTACGAGCCGTATTGTGTATTATGTTCGCCGTGCGCCCAACGCCAACCACCTCCCGCTGAAGAGCATGCTTCACCATGGAGTGGGCATTCACCCTTCCTGCCCTGTTCTGTCCACCAAAGTTGGTGTTCGTATTGTCTGCAGAGAAGGCCACAACTTTGTCCTCAAGTTTTGTTGTGATCTACATAAAGATTAACATATAAATCAGAGAAACAACCACATACAATACAAAAACAATGAAAAGTTATCTTAGCTTCACATGTACCTTCTTGGTAGGGTCAAGCTTCAGGATCCTGCCATAGGTTGATGGGATGTCTCAAACCACTGGGTAAGGGGCTATAGGGTGGTGGCCGTTGATACACAGCTTGGGTTTGGGTGAGGACACGTCTTCTTGTGGAGTTCACAGTCAGACAGATAATCAATGGCCCGTCTTGCCCACTCCTCGCTGCGTACTTCCTGAAGCGCTTGTTGGAGGTAGCTTGCGCTATTCCCTACAGTTCTTGGCTTCATCAAGGTGACAAATTTTCTGTCCAGTGCCAGGTGAGTTGTTAAAATGGCGGGGAATTTATTTCTGTGTGAGGATTCCAATTGTTTGAGGATGTCAACACTCCAAGGGCAGACAGGGATCATGCATTTACTGCAAATTGTTTTTGGACAGCCGCTAGCACCTCTCCTGCAAGCTCCTCTGAGGTTTCCCCCTTTATTATCACAAAATCAAAGAGCTTGTTTTCCACAGTGCCTTCATTAAGTTTGCAGTACCTAACAAGTATTGGTAAAAGTTTAATATATCCCTGATTTGAAGCATCAATGGACACATACTTTTTTCTGCTCCAGATCTTGGCCTAGGAGGGCCATGGCCCAAGGTGCAAATACATTTGTGACAATGGCATCACACTTACTTCTTGCACAGCAAAATTTCGGCTCATATAGCCCTGGCGGTACTTATTTTCCCGATAATGACCAGCGTTTTATGTATTATCCCTTACGTATCGCCCAGGCCTAGCCTCTGTTGTACCATATTTGTGGAATATATATATACAGGCAATATTAAAATAAATATACTTACAACAATAATGACACCATTTAACACCTTCCCCGCATTTTGGGTCGATGGGGGCTTTTCATTTTTTTTGTTTATGTGGCTGCAATTTAGAGCAGGACGGACATTTTTTCTGTGCCACAGCCATCCTGGCCTGGCAGGCAACACAGCGTTTGTGCGATCCTGGCATCTTCATGTAGACAAAAATGGATGAGAAAGTTCAGAGATGAGAGTGAAACATTTGAATAAGAAGAGAAAAATAAAGATTCACCAACACCTTAAACAGGAGCTATGTGCTAAACACAACTTCATATAGTCCGGTTATCACCATACTAAGCGCAATCTTTTTTCATTCCTACTGCACAAGAGGCTTGATCAATGGGCATAGTTCAAATGACTCAATTGGATAGCCCTTCAACCAATCAGATCAATGTTCTGGGTGCACATTTACATTTGGATAAGCTAGTTTGTGACTGGACCCAGCAAACGTAGACAGGAAGCAAGAGAGATAGATGTGCGGGTTTCCAGTCTGAGCTGCGGGGCGAAAACCAAATTGTCAGCAGATCAGGCTGGATTTCCCAGCCTAAACTCTGTACACAATGGTATGCACAATGAAGTCGTATTCCTCTTGTTTCGAGTAATACCAAATTTGGAAAAAATGCATATCCAAGCCTTCTTGAAGTACATCATCCTTGAGACATTGCACTCAGGAGTATTGCACACTGGTCCCAATGACTTTGAACTTGATCTTCAAAATCTAATCATATACGTCATATAATCTTTGAGGCAACAGCTTGCACACAATTAAACATTGTGTGTACATAGTGCATAAATAACATGACACTGCATTATGTCAGCCTATTGCATTTTCAAATAATTTGATTAAAAAAAAAATGTGTTTGTGTAAGGAAGGAGACAACAGTCCTGACCATAAGTGTTCATATTTGGGAAAATACCTTAACTAGGCTAACTGAAGGCAGCAATTCCTACAAGCCTCATAGAAACGTGTGGTTATAAAGATCTATCTATAAATCCAGGAATCTCTGTGTGGGTGTCAGTCTGTCTAGGGCGTATCTCACTGACGGTAGTTATTTTAGTTATGAGATTTCGCATGTAGCTTACGCATGTCATGAACCTGTGCATCCTTGATTTTGAAGATTTTTGAATGTATAGTTCGCGAGATATTTGTATTTTACCGTTTCCCGTAGCCACTAATGGGTTATCGTTTCCCGTCCCGTCGGCACTATGGGTAGTGACGTCACAATCAAACAATATACGCGTAGTAACTATCCTGCCTTCACGCAAAGTTCAGAATACCGTTGGATACGAGGTCCGCATTCAAATTCTTCTTGGTGAACAGATACAGACTTTTGCTCAGGTAGTCTTAAGACTGATTGATTTGATCTATTCGTTTATTTTTAAGCTTCTTTATATTGAGTTTCAAAGTAATGTAGCTTACGCATGTCATGAACCTGTGCATCCTTGATTTTGAAGATTTTTGAATTCATAGTTTGCGAGATATTTGTATTTTACCGTTTGCCGTAGCCTACGGTGCAAACCCATGTCACCGTTGTAGCGGTGTAGTCTACTCCACTCTTGCGTTGTGATTTTGATTGGCACCCAGCCTTTTATTCACAGGTTTAATGAACACAGAGCAAAGGCGATCACCCACAGTATCTTCCGAATGACAGCCTCTCCCAGCCAGGGTAAATGCAGACTGAGGTTTATAATATTGCAATAATGAGAAAACAAAGTAAACGAATTACAACAGATACATCGGGACACTTTTTTGTGAATGATGTCATAGAACAGTCGTCGTCATAGATGTTACCCCCTACGGGCACTGCACTAGTAATAATGAATTTACTCATTAGGCTATTCATGCTAGCAATATAACGTTGCAGAGTGCTAGCAAGTAGCTCATGGTTCACCAGTACATGGTTTCAAAATAAACTAAACATTACTATTTTATAACTTCTGACAACATCTTTCCTAAAACAATCTTTTGCTGTTGACTTCAGAAGCGGTTTTCTGATTTAAGCAAACCAAATGTCTTATGTAAACAGAGGATTGAATGATTTAGCCTAGCTGCCCATTCTAACCAAATCTAGTGCTAGTTTAGCTCGCTAACTTTACTTAGACTAACTCAGAAAAGAATAATTTGCAACGTGGTTGTCAAGTTTACAACATGCCCTCCGATAGTGGATCGTATCATATTTCAACAAAAATACATATGTAATTTAAATATGTAAAACAAATTACTTGCAAAAACCTACCTCTCTCCTGTAATCTCGTGGTGGGAAATCTAGCAAATCATGACGACACACGATATTTCACATCGCCCTGATTGGCTGAAATAATGCAAGAGGCTTACATTCTCCATAGCTTGCCCTGATTGACTGAAATAATGTAAGACGCAAACATTCTTACATTCTCGGCCGTGATATTTTGTAGAGGGGTTACAATTCCCCTCGGAGACCGGGTTGCGGGTCAGCAATGCTGTGCAGTCCATTGACCTGAAGCTGTGATTATGCCTAATTGTGTGGTATGCAAATACACCCTCCTCCACAGCCGACTTAAATTCAGTTTGAGAGGGCTCTACCCTCTTGAAAAATGTTGAAACGCTGGGTACACCTGCACGGCCAACAATTGCAGCTTTGTGTTTTTTGGTCTGCTGGTGTTCTACAACGGCTGTTCATCCATGCCAACTGTAAATGAGGAATTGCAGATGGTGCAAAAGCTACTGCCTCATTGTGGCCTGGCCGTATAAATGTAATTTTAATATATTGTCATTGACATGACACTTCCTTTTTGTTTGAGAGAGACATTGTTCTATCCTTCCTCACTGTCCTTATGTCACTGTTTGTACTTATAACTTTTTCCTTACCTTAGCAGTACTGCACTACTGCTCACTAAGCTAACAGCAAGATGTGTAATAACAAAATGTAAGTAGTCACAATAGTACATTGCAAAGATGCCAAAACACACAAATGATCAAATAATTGGGAGGGAGAGCAAGCGCGGGGCAGAGAAGAGAATAGAGAGGGAGGGAGGGAGAGCTGAATACTCTCCTTTAAAAACACACACTCACAATTAGCCTTCGGAAGGTCCATATGGATGGTTGGGTGAACAAGGGTTATAAATAAGCCAACCTATTTCACATTGCACAAATCGAAAAAACTGTGGATGTAGTTCCATTGCTCTGAACTCATGCTGTATTGGCACTAAGATGTCACGTGGTCTGGTGGTTGCGTCACAGTTGCACTCTTACAGCTCACTCACATAGTTGCGTTGATGCGTCAGGGTTAACGCATCCCCATTCACTTTGAATGGGGTGACGTCATCCTTTGCCGAACTGAATTGTGGCTCCATTTGGTTCGCGTGCGTTGAGCTTCATGCTTCGCTTGCGACAAGATTTGAAGAATGTTGAACTTTTCGAGAGGCAATGCATGCGTCAGCCAATCATATTGCCTTTCATGCATAACTGACAGCACAGGCGCTAGCCAATCACATCCCATATATGCTCACGTCTACAAAGCGGTAAACTCCCAAAAAAAAAAGATGGCTGCCAAACTCCGTAGATGGTCGTATTTGTACCTACAAGTTGGTTGTTTGACTTTTTTTTTGTTAGATTTTTTAAAAAGTTACAGAGAAATAGATACTGTACAATGTAAAAAAAAAAAAAAAAAACTTTATTGTGGCGAGGTGTCTGAGCACCCTGTCTAACGCCTCGTTCACACACAGACGAAATTCGTCCCGCCCCTATTGGGAATGAATGGAGACGATGTTCGTGTGTTGAGCCCAGATGCGCCGCCGCCTGACTTTCAAAGTTGACGAACCTTTAACTTTATGCAAATGTGTACCAGGCGCAAACCAATCAGCCAGGCGTGTGTCAGAATTGGAGCTCGGCGTTGTGCAGAAGGGCGGGTGTAGTCAAAAAAATTCAAAGAAAATGGCAGAGTCTGTTATTGGAAAATATTTGATGTGAATAAAGCTGAATACAGGTGTTTACACGACTTTTATAGGTCTACATCGACTCGGTTTGTTGTTTATATACTATACGAACACTGTCAGGGCAAACTGAATATTGTAGGTCTTAAATTAAGCACTCAATCGTTATTGCTAGCTTGGTGCTAACGCTTTAATTGAAGATCAATGTAGAAGCTAGCTGCTAATTCTAGGTCTCGGGAGTCCGTTTAACTGGAAATATATGTATGTGAATAAAGGTGTTAACACGACTTTTATATGTCTACATCGACTCGGTTTGTTGTATACATACTATAGGAACATTGTCAGGGCAAACAGAATATTGTAGGTCTTAAATTAAGCTCCTAACCGTTATGTTAGCTTGCTGCTAACGCTTTGATTGAAGATGAATGTAGAAGCTAGCTGCTAAAATGCTATTAGCGCTGCAATGCAGCCGAACTTGCTACTTGACACTCACTACATGACAGCCAAACTGATTTTGCTGACCACGACCCCCTAGGCGAAATACCGCCTACGAAAATTCGCCCCCAGTGTGTACGCTACGTAATGATAGCATGCTACTACTCGCAGGGTAAAAGCTTGCTAGTGACGTGATTGGTTTGTTGACCTGTAACGCTATAACGTATCCGGTTAAACAGAACCCCACGCGCTAGACTCCTACTCCGCCTTACGTTGGATCAACGCATTCCAACGCATCAATTGGAAATTATCTTTATTGGGAATAACCCCTTGAGATGTAACATCTCGTTTTCGAGGGGGTCCACAACACAAACAGATTGTAAACATACATTAAATGAAAATAAACATAGAAACAACAATAAGACAGGACAAACAAAAACAGCAAACAACAAACGATCAGCAGAATTGCAGCAAGACATCAAATACATAACGAATTATACGATAGCGCTCCAAACAGAGCACAACAACAGATCATCAGCTACATACTGTATATGTATAGTAATAATATCTATCTATCTATAACTATTTATCTATATCAATCTATCTGTATCTATTTTTCCAGCAGTCACATCCCCCAGCATCAATGTGAGAGAGGCGTTAGTGAGAGAGCTCAGTGTATACTTGATAGCCTCAAGCATTTGTAAGTCTCTGTCTTGAGCCTGAGTGTCTCTAACGTTGCGGTGTAGAGATTGGGGGGGGGGGTGGTGAAATACGATGAACCAGCGGTTTCCTCCTCTCGAAGAGACAAACATTTGAATGATGTAAAAGTCCAATACCATACTGTGTCCGTGTTCATAACAAAAATATTATCAATATACATTCTGCTGACCTAAATAAGCATAGGGCAGATCATGGTAGAACTAGCTAGATACTCACCAGTAGTCTCCAGATCATGCTAAACTCTTCCGACAGTACCCGATAAATGCCAACATTCTCCAACTAACACCAACTGCCGGCGCACACTGACTGTTGGCGTTATTTGGAGAATGTTGGCGTTAGTCGGGGCAGTTTGCAAGCTGCTTAAGATGCTTCTTCAGGTTGGAGTGGAGTTGTCAAGCTTAAAAGAGCCCGGGTGGCGTAATGTTGACTTTCGAACGCCTCTTGAGTGACAGTTACTATGTCAACGTTAGCATTACGTAACCCGGTCACCACATAGCCCGGCCAATTTTTTTAGCTATCAGTCGGAGAGTCTCAAGAGTCGTTCAAAAGCCATCAGCTACTTTTTAGTCGCTTAATATTGTGCCTTAACGGACACTAAGCACCCGGGCACTTTTTAGCTATCAGTCAGAGCGTCTCAAGAGTTGTCCAAAAGCTATCAGGTACTTTTTAGCCGCCAGTCTCCTGTAAGTAGGCACATATCAACAGGTTTTTCGCCGCTAGCATCTATATTGCTAATAGCAATTCCTCCTTTTGTACAACAATACTTAAACGTAGCTGATGGCTTTCGAACTACTCTTGAGACTCTCTGACTGAAAGCCAAAAAGTGTCGGGGTACATAGTGTCCGTTTAGGCACAATATTACGCGACTAAAAAGTTTGAGCTACACCTGCCTGCTGGTATCCTGTAAGTTAGCAATGTCCGCTAGCAATCCCCCGTCGTTCTTTAGTAAAATGTTGTGCAAACAATGCCCTGTTTTGTTCAAATTTAATTGTGGGTGCCGTCAGATATGTCTTAAAATCACAACACATGAAGGACTTTCTTAATTTAAGCTCAACAACAGATGAATACAGTAAAGCTAACGAGATAGCTCGTAGCACGAGCTAGCTGATGAAATGTGCTTATTTTGATACTATAATAAACTAGCGAATCAACAACTTTCCTACCAAAGTCAAACATCAAGCACATGGTTGTTTTGGTTGGTTTATTGCAGGTCAAATACAAGCAAGCCTGTCTCAGGTAGCGAAGTTCAATGCGAGATGCTCTGAAGTAAATCGCGTTATGAGTAGAGTCCAAAAAGAGCCCGGGTGACGTATTGGCGTTGGCATAGCAACTGTTCGCTCAGGAGTCGTTCGAAAGTCAACATTACATCACCCGGGCTCTTTTAGGCATCCGGTGCCTTTTAAGCTTGACAAAGTCTTTGGACGCTGATAGGAGGTTGGTTGCTGGCAAGCAAAGGTTGCACTGCACAGTTATATAACGTTCTCCCTTCTCTTTCTTTAACCTGAAATGCTGTTTCGAACTTCTAGGATAGAAAAGTATTCCTGCCATGGCGGGTGACCATATCCATAACACCTCTGTCAAAACACAAAATAACAACTTTTATTGAAAACAACAACTATGGCATAATATATATAATAATATATAACAGAAAACATATACAGAACTATATACAAAATTGTGAAAATGGGATGGGGGCATGTATGCATTTATTTGTCACAAATTCGTTTTTTTTTTTTTTTTTTTTTTTTTTCATATCCTCTTACCACTGCTCCTTTGGAACAGCCTCTACAGTGGGGCAGTATATACGGCCCTTGTACTGGCTATGTCCAGTCTCTGCTGTCCTGTACTTCGCGCATTTCTTGCAATGGTTGTGCAGAACACTGCAGGTCTGTTTCCGTCGTATTGGACCAGGAGCAGAGGAGAGGCTGGCAGGGAAGAGCTCCCGTTGGGGGGCGCGACCGCACAGCTGCCGGTGTCACGACTGAGGAGAGGCTGGCACCCAGTGCCTGTAGAGCAGCACCCAGCACAAGCCCCTGTGAGGTCACAGATTTGATGACTGAGAATGAATTTGAAAGGCGAGGATTGGCCGACGAGACCCAAGCGGTCGTTATCCAAGTAGAGGAGGTGGTTCAGGTTAGCGTTAGTAAGGGTAGCCCTAAGCCTTGTCTTCACCCTTTCCAGGGTGGAGAATGCCCTCTCACAGTCAGCGGTGTGTACAGGAATGACCACCATTCTGGCGTAGAGGGAGGCTATGTTTGGATACTGGCATTCGAGTGTTGGGTTGGCAGACAGCACAATAAGCTTCTTGTAAAGTAAGTGATTATATTGGCTTAATTACATTCATTCGTACATACATACATACATACATACATACATACATACATTCATACAAACATACAAGCACACATACATACAAACATACAAACATTTATTTAATATACACACAACTAATCAGACAAGTTAATTGCTAGAAACACATAAAAAAAGAAAATGTCCACCTTCTCCTTGATTGTCTTTGTAATGTCATGATCAATCCCTATTCTTTCAATCCTGGGTGTACACTACAAAGTCACACCACTGACATCCAGAAATGAGTAGCTGGCCCTGGATTTGCCAAAAGTAAGGGTGCGTTTTTCGTAGTTTATGTTCGCCCTGGTTGCTCATTATGTATGGGCAATCTACATAGCTGGCCACATTGGGGCATTTAACCTCGACAAGTCCAAAATTTGGATCCCCATTAGGATCATATACCATCCCATCAGGGGATGCACCCATCCATGGGGCATCAGGGTGGATAAGGAACCCACACTGGTAGTGGTTCACCTCTCTCACCCTGCAATACTCCTCAATTGCTGTTGGTTCAAGGTCCAACCCTCTCTTCATGTCCGCTGTTTGATGCGTTGGTCTAAGCATCCTTCTTGCCAGGTTTTCTGCCGAGCTTTGTGCCCTGGTATGACAGACCTCTCTGAATTTGGTGGAGGTGATGCGGGACCGCCTTAGCTGGTGCCACTCTGCACAGGAACTCTGTTGTTTTGTGGCCACTACCACTTTGTGGGCTGTCTCAAGGGATGTGACGAGGGATACCATGTGGTGGTATTGTTGTTCCAAAAAATGCTTCTTCACAAAAGAATACTGCGGGACCACAGTATTCTTTTCCACGGTAAGTGGAAGTAGGAGACGATGGAGGTCCCGTTGGACGGCGCAGGTGTCGACAAACTCCGCCGTCACTCCATCAATGTCATAGCTATATGACAGTTCGTTCTCTGGCTCTAATGCCTCAGAACTCAAAAAAAACAATCTTGCCCCCTCTGCGGACAAAAAGTCCTCTAGGGAGCCAAAGAAGTCAAGCGCAGCACGCAGGGTGTCTGTGTTATTCTCACTGTTTTCAATGAGGCTTGCCATTTTCAAAAAATCTGAAAAAAGTGCCAAAAGGGCAGAAAAGTTAAAAAAAAAAAATTGAAAAAGGAGTGAGTAGAGGGTAAGGGGCAACAAAAACGGTGCTTTGCACAAGATAAATCTTCAAAAAACTGTTCAAAATCTTAGTAATGCTGAAAAATGCAGGAGCTGAAAAATGTGTGGCCTTCCTAGTACTGCTTCAATGCTTTCTGAGCAGAAAAGGCTTGTGTGCAATATTTATAGAAACGGTGCAAGTAGTGCGTTTAGGGTGAACCGTACACACTAGAGAGACGAAACCACCAGTGGCAGCTGTGGGGGTGATGGGGCATCCAGGTGTGGGCAGGTTCTGGGCACTGCCTTGGTTGGCATTTGATAAGACAGTACGCTGCCCTCTTGCACAGGCCCAAACAACGAATCTACCAGTGGCACGTCACAGGAGATGCCCATTGCCGTGATCATGGGCGCCAGACTGGCAGGGAGGTCCTGGTAGATAACCCCAATGTTTAGGGAAGAGGCTTCAGGCAGGGGTGAGGTTACTCCTCTATACAGGTTACTCCTGTGGAAAAAAGGGCAAAACAACACAAAGGTGAGAATTATTATTGTTAATATTATTTAAATTCTTAGAAAAACAAAGAGAGACTGTGATTCAAGTTTGATACAGTTAGTAACAATACAAACCTTATGCCTTCCACAATTCAATTCAATTTTATTTGTATAGCGCCATAACAATACAATTGCCTCTAGGCGCTTAACAGAGCCCAGAGTCTTTAACTGGACCTGGTTTAATACCTGCAGAGAGAAAGATATATATATTTTTTTTGTATGAGGTAAACAAACTACACACCAGCACACAAATACAACTATATTGTGAAGTTTAACAAGTTACCGTGCTTCTAGGTTTGTGCCACCTCTGCTCTGTCTCTGTGCAGCTGTGGACTGGTGGGACAGAGGTGATCTTCTGCTGTGAGTACTGAGCCGTCTGATACAGCAGAGCTGCTACATGGTTGCAGAGAACCGTACCTGCCACACAGGAACACTGGCAGCTGTCCAGCTCTACAAGGCGTGAATCACTCAGCACAATCTGTTAAAATACACACGTGTTAAGACAAAAAAATGATACTGCATTTGCAACACATTACAGGTGCAGTGAGCGTTGAGATGTGTAAGCAAATGAAGTGGAGCATTCAGCTGACAGACCCCTATAATTAGCAAAACAAAAATGACCAAGGAGGGTGGTCGCTCCCTGAGCCTGGGCCCTCCCGAGGTTTTTTCCTACATGGGAGTTTTCCCTCGTCACTGTTGCCCTTGTGCTTGCTTGGGGAGCTTTCCAATAAAATACAATTATTTTAACTTCACTGAAGTCAGTTGTTTTGTGATTATTTTCATGTACTATAAAAAACACAATGCTGTAAATGTTTAATTATTAATATATTTATTTATTTATTGTGGTGGCAAGCCTGGTTATCTCCACCAGCTCCTTGATCAGCCCCACCATGGTGTCAAGCCTTTCACTGTTTCTTAACTGACTAGCTGGCGATTGGCAACTGACAGTTAACATCTGACAGTTAAGACAGTTGGATGTCAAACATTAGCAATGATCTTTTTCAACAGCAGATTACGTTTACAGTTCATTTTGTGTACAGTTACAATGCACATCTATGTAGACGATCATAAATAACAGATCACCTTTTCTTAATTTACTTATATTTGGAGATAAATACCAGAACTAACGCCAGCAAGCCAGTTAACAAGTGACAGCTACTGTTAGCTACAAGTGACAGCTACTGTTAGCGACCTGACTAACGGATACCTCGCTAACGAAATCAGACCACTTTTGTTAATCAATCATGGCATAATGACGGTACACTGTTTATTTCTCTGTAACTTTTTTTTTTTTTAAAGCAAAAACTTACATCGATGAGGACTTGTGTAGGTCCGGACTGTCATCGAAACACTTTCTGCCGCCATCTTTTTTAAAATGTTCTCTCTGGGCTCTTTACGGCGCACAGCTTTATGGGTAGTAGACGGCATCAAGGCTACACCGATGGTTCCTTGAAAAATGACCGTTATATGACGTATTCTAAGGTGTCTTATTATACGGCTCTTCAGAACGTTCCAAAAAGCCCCGTTGATTTGAATGGGCCATCCCCAACGTTCGCAGGTACTTATTTTCATATAATGACCTGCATATAATGACCGCTGTGATGGCAACGGGTTTTGTGCCTCTGATATAGGTCTTTCGTATCATTCCCCAAGTATTCCACACTAACTTATCAATGGAGTTTCAGCAGACGGTTGAGCAGCTGTTTTCTAAAGAATGTTCAACGTCTTTGAAGTTCAACGTCTTTGGCGAACTATTTCTCTGCTTTTTAACACTACGTATAGTAACAAATACATTGTAAAAAGACACACTGTGTTAAGTGTATTTGTTTTTTTGTTTTGTTGTGGCAAGTAACCGTATAATAAGCGGGATAATGTATAGAACGCAGGTCCTTATCGGAAAATAAGTCCCTTCAGGGCGAAGCAAGACACCTCCGCTTCGCGTCGGTGTCCGGTTCACCCTGTCGGGACTTATTTTCCGATAAGGACCTGCGTTCTATACATTATCCCTTACTTATGACCCCTGAGAAAAAAATTAAGCAGAATGGGACAGTACTTCCTTCTCTTCTTCTAAGACACCAGGGTGCTAAGACAGCATTTTAAGAATATTGAGATGCACCCTGTATCTTATAGTTTAGCCTTCTGTTAGCTGTGGTATTTGTTTAATCAACGTTTTTCACCTGGTATGGAGTAGATGGTAGTGGGGAGGAAAGGAGGTAACTTTTTGATGCCAAGGCTTTCTATCTCAGCACACTTTTAATTTTGTGGTAGATCAAAAAAAAAAATTATGAGTTACCCATGATTGTCACTGCACCACAGAAGCAGAAGGTAGGCTCCAATGATGTATCCTCTGTTGATCCTCTGGATCCTCTGATGTATAATTTGCCAAACTGGCCATATTATGTCATGATGGTGAGACTGCTGTGAAAGAGGCTATTGTGAATTATGTGGTAGTATTTTCATCTCAACAGTGGTAGTGTTTGTTTTCCTCCGCAGACTCAAAGTTGAATTGGGTTCAAGCTCAGTATTAAGTTTCCCCTTACGTCTTATACATTATTTCTTATAAAGCCACAAGCATGCAGCACTCAATGATTTGCAACTAATAAACAACATGCGTGAGAAAATTGCACAGGTTGGCTCGTTATTATGACGTTCCACACTGAAAACTGAGCCAATGCAAGTCATGCTAGCGAACTTGGGTGAGGAATTATACTATTTATACGATTACCTTTTTAAAAACCAAGAGTTATTACATAGAAATAATAGATGTTACCATCGAACTTAGGTAGCCTGTTACTATAGTTTAGTGTTTAATGGAAAGAGTGAATGTTAAACCCCTCATACTGTTGCTCACTATATTATTGAGGTAACGTAGCGGCTAACGTCTTGACTGACTAGCACAGCTAGGCAGCATGGTAATTTGGAATGTTACAATTTAGTTATTAAAGGTTTAGCCACACAGTTTATGTTAGTAGCTGATAATGATGGGTACTATGCGAGTACATTGCAGATGCATAGAATATAAAATGCATGTTATGAATATAGTGATAATAGAGATATGATATAGTTATGAGTTATAACATAACATATTAATGAATACAATGCATGTTTAAGTCAAGTATAGTAATATGAGTATAGTGATAAAAGATATAATATAGTTAAACGTTATAACATATTAATGAATAAAATGCATGGTTAGGTCAAGTATAATAATATGTATATAAGATAAGCCATTACTTAGTGATGTGAAATACTGAATTTTGAATTGCACATTATTATTTAGATAAGGAAAATGCAAGCTTCTAAGCCGATGAAGTTGTTTTATAATCTTATTGTAACCTGAGTGCAACCAGATAATGGTTATACATACTGCTTAGAAAAAAATAACTGAATGAGATCTCATATTAGAATTTGAAACTAGAAACACACTGATTTGTCTGCACTTTGTGTAGATTGTTGTTTTTATGCACATTAGAAACTTGGAACCCTGTGAACCTGATGGTGAGCTAACCCAGATTGTGGATGCGGTGAGGCCAACCGTGGATCAAGATCACAATTGATTTCGCATATCAAGAAGACAGGTAGAAAGGTTGTTGAGACACAGTATAATGACCCGGACCAGAACGATGCACTAACACACACTGAAAGGAATTGAAGGACTATATCCTGGACTTTACACACACACTGAAAGAATCATCATCAGCATCAATTAATCAACTTTTCTTTATTTATTTTCCACTATTGAAATTGTTTTATACTGTGTATACTATATTGTTGCCGTACAACGTTGTGAGGAGATAAACAGTCAATTGTTCAACTGCTCTTTATAGTACGCCTACCTCTCCTTTGAACCTAGGCAGATATTTAGTGACATTAGCCCCAGACAAGTGCTACACAACTTTTTATCGCAATTTCAACACCTAAAAACACTGCAACTTTTTGGAAAAGCCCCCACAAAATCAGTAATTATAGGCCGCAACTATCTCAAAAAAGCCCCGCCAGATCCTGGGTGGACTGGAGAATTCCCTCTCACAGTCAGCGGTGTGTACAGGAATGACCACCATTCTGGCGTAGAGGGAGGCTATGTTTGGGTTGACATACAGCACCTGGCACATGTGGTTTGGCGTCTTCTGACGGTAACTGCCCAGCTGCTGTCTAAAGGAGATCCATTCATCCCTCAGTTCTTCCCGGTCCATCGGAATAGAAGGTGGACAGCTGGTTCATCTCCTCCCATCCATAATCTTCATTCATGGAGTTTGGTAGGCAGCCAGGGTCAAGCACCCCAAATGCTGCCAGGAGTTCAGTTTGGGGGAACCGCTCCTCCATGTTCTCCACTAGGTTGTCGATGAACGCACTTTGAACTCGTGCAAACTCCTGCCGCTGCTGGTCAAAGACTCGGATTTCTAGACCATCCTACCGTCCCCCTGGTAGTCCATTCATATAATCAAAATGCTGCATTAGAAATCAATTTGGCTTAAGTGTGTGTGTGTTTAAGCTTTCATTCTACATGTGGACTAACCGAGAACCGGTTCCCAATGAGCCGATTCTTTGGAATTGTCAGCCAAATTCATAACCAGGTCTGTAAACGGTCCTCTGTGCCAAGTTTTGGTTAAAGTTTTAGCGGCAAGCTAACAGTAATAGTTGACAGTTCAGTTAAGCTGTTGCGCTGATTACTTTAATTTATAATTTGTGTTTTTATTATATCTAAACCATATTTCAGCCAGTTCGATCACGAAAACGTATGTAACTTATTACAGCTAGCTAGCTACAATGTGTTTTCTGTCAAAGTATTAGCGGCAAGCTAACTAAAAGTTTAGAGCTTAATTTAAGACCTACAATATTCTGTTTGACCTCACAGCATTCGTGTAGCATTTAAACAACAAACCGAGTCGGTTAGACATATAAAAAGTCGTATAGATAACCTTTATTCACATAAAATATGTCCCGGTAACTGAGTCCCGATAGCAGCCATCTTGTTTCAATATTTTTGATTACTCCCTACATTGACTTCCAAATAACACACACGCCGAACTGATTGGCTCTCAGAAGGCGGCAAGTCGCCTTCATTTGCATAGAGTTAAAGAATCCCCAACTTACAGCAAAGACGACTTCTTCCTCAGCAGGCGACAAATCGCTTTAATTCTATTCCAATGAGAGCGGCACGATGTCGCGTCTCGTAGACACCCACCGTAAGGCGTGGTTCTATTGCTGCCACTTGGATGGCACGAAACTGCTAGCAGAAACTCTCCATCATAAAAAACAGAGAGTTCCATCTTGTCTTTACGTCCAAGAGGAGCATGTGCTTTGGCAGCTCTGAAAGGAAAACACACACATACAAGTTTACAATAAACAATATTAAATTACAAGTAGTTTATCAATTAAAATTGGTCATAATCTACTCATTTAAATTAACATATATACGTATTTGGCTATGATATAAAGAACGTTTTTAAAAATGTGTTCTTACTTAGGAGTTATTGCTTCTCCTTGAGGACCACTTTGGCCATGTGGGATCTCTTCATCCAGACAACCACAGAACGTATCCTTCCCACCCAGTTGGATATCGTAGTGCAGTTGTAGAGCTTCTGAGCTCCGAGGTTTAAAGTGTGAGCAAAACAAGGCAACTTTATCAGGTGTAAAGACTTCACAGCGACACTCATGTTTGCTGCGTTGTCAACAGTGGCTGCCACTACCTTCTGTCTCACTTCAAATTCCTCCATCTATCTCCTCTGCCACAGCTGGCCCTGTCTGTGCCTGATACACTGCCTTCGTTTTCAGGACTTTTTCCTCATTCTGACCATCCCTGACCCAGTGCACACAAACTTAGTCACTGAACAGTTTTTTCCCCACGGCAGTGGGGCTCACAAACAAGCCCCCTGCATCACACTGACTCTGGGTTTACGTACTCCAATTACCTGTAACTTGCCCCTCGTGTCAGTGTTGCCAAAACAAAATCACAAGAAGTCGCTATTGGTTCACTGAAAAGTCGCTAGATTGCGTCATGACGTCATGCGTCACGTAACCATGCCCACCCCGCGTGTGATGTCAACACGTAGCCAGGCGGAACTAACCTTTTTGTAAATGCTATATAAAAAAAAATTGCACTATACCCACATTTTACCAATAGATGGCACTGTTTTAGCATGTTTCACTTGGTTTGGTTTAACTTACTTGAATGGGACTTGCCTTACCTGACCCTCCCTGACTGTGTTACTTACCTGGTGTTTAGACAACTGTCACTTATCTGCTCCTAAATCTTTATCAAATAGGAAGTACTAGGTCTTGATGTCAATACTTGTTGATTGTGTGTTTATGCATGTCTTAAACCTCACAAAATACCTCACATCAACACGTATTTACATCAAGACCTGTGAGGTGGTTTTCCACATTTGTTTTGTGTGAATCACTTAACATATCCAAAAACAAATGTGGATGCGTGTTAGCTAGTAGCTACATCAGAGAAGTTGATGTAGCTACTAGCTAACACACCCAGCAGTGAATGACAGGCAATGTAGCTACAAGCTAAATCAAATCGTGTTTTTAAAAACCCGGAAGCCACTGGGGTGCAAATGTTGCGTGCCGCATCACGTCTATGGTGATTGGTGAAGCGAAGCATAAACAGAGCCGTAGTTCTTCTAGCTCTGGCTCTTGTCAATCAATACTTCTGTCTCTCGCCACCCGCCACTGAAAGCGGATTGTATGGTGACGCGGGGCAACTGAATTGTCACTCACAAAACAAGTGAAATTGTCGCTAGATTCAGCCAGATTGAGCCTGAAAGTCGCTAAGTCGCTAGATAATTTTTTTTGTCGCCAGAGGTGTCCAAAAGTCGCTAAATTGGCAACACTTCTTCATGTGCCCTTTGTTCTTGTTTATGCTTTTTTGTTGTTATGTTATGTGTTATGTCCTATGCACCAATCACACCAAGTTCATTTCCTGTATGTGTGAATATACTTGGCCATTAAACAGAACACCTTTTATTTAAGTTATGTTAGTTTTATTTGATCTTCTTAATTAAATTAATTAATCGATAAGCAGGAACCAGAATCGTTAAAATCTTATCGACTCTCATCCCTATGTTGGACACACAAAGACACAGACATGGTAGACAATAGACTCTTTGCCAGCCTGGCAGGCCTGTTCGATTGAATTTTTTGAGGAAAAAGTACGTTGAGGTGTCAGCTGCTGCACCAGAGCCACAGCATCCGAAATCCACACAGAACCATCAGGAATGACACACACACACACACTCAGTCACTTCTGTAGTTGGGCTGATCTCATCCTCCAAGGTGTGCATCAGCTTTGCCTTGTTTGTCTTCACCAGAGAACCGTCAAAGCTGGCTAGGGACGGTGGGAAATGACCCAAACTGTAACTGGAAAAGGACCCATGATGTTTCTCCACTGATGAGCAGTGGTGTAGTCCAGGGTATACGCAGGTATACGGAGTATACCCACTTATTTTTCAGTCAGCATTGCGTATACCCACTTCTCAAAACAGGGTGTTTTTCCTGTGCTGTATGGGCTGCATAAAAAATGTTTGAAAAATTAAGAGTATACCCACTTCTACAGGGACCACTACGGTTGCGGATTTATCAGATGCCTGAAAGTGCCAAGCGTCAGAATCAACTTTTTCTAAGGATTTTTTAGGGTTAGAGTATAAGGCTAAAAACTAGGTCTCGGTACCCCCTAGCAATGCCTGAAAGTATGTTACACTTCCTGAACCCCCTGTGTATGACGTCACGTGATTTCCGGTATGGCACTTTCAGGCATCTGATAAATCCGCAACCGACCACTACACCACTGCTGATGAGACTCTTCACCCGAGTCATGACTCTCCCGGCCTCTCGACCCACAGCCTCAGGGGCTCAGACAAACAAACCTGGTCTCGGGGGAAAGAAAGTAGAGATAATAAGGTCTTGTTGCTATCTGTCAAAATAAATATAATGATATCCCCAAGTGTCTCTTACACTAATTATACATTATACTGTCTGTGTTTAATATCATCCGTTTCACTGGTCTTTTAGCATACTTAGCAAACAAATACCTAGACTCCGTTAGAAGAGTTTGCATCAAATTACCTTTTTAAACTTTGACTGCAAAAAAACATATGAGAAAAGATATCTTACAGCGAGCAACCTGAAAGCAAATTATGATATTCTATTTTGCTGATGACAACTGATTATTTAGATTGACTGATTGATCGTTTTATTGACTGAGTACCAAGTTCAATAAAACACATTTGTTTACTCAAAACAAACTATAATGTGTGTTACAGCAGACTGTGTGCATGAATGTCAAATGCTGTGTGCAAAGTTCAATATGTGGTTCACTTAGTCAAACCACAGAGGAAGAGGTTAGGCTGGTAGGAGGTACAAGGCATTAGGAACTTCCTGATGACACTGCTGCAGTCAACTTTCTCAAGGTCCTACTGTCAAGAAACACAGATGAAATCTGGTAAGACCATAATCTTTCTTTATTATTGTGTTAAGACTGGATACATTTTGTCTTAATTATTAAAAAAAAAAAAATCATCTTTTCTCTACCACTATTCATTCACCACAGTCACCACAGATGAATGCATGCATTTTCAGATATTCATTTAAACCAGAAGAGAAGAGGCCTGATCAAAATGGAGACAGTCTTCAAACAATCTCGGGAATGCTTTAATTCCACAGATTTGCAGATTTTGATTGACACCATTAACTCCAAAATGCTCATCGTTAGTTGGGTCATCTTTACTGTTGCATTACCTATCATATGTGTAGCCTTGTATGGACTGTACTTCTTGATAAGGACTGACCATGTTGCTCCAGTTTATGTTATAAACCTCCTTGTCTCTGATGTGCTTCAGATCTGTATACGACCAATTTTACACATGGTATCTCCGGTGAATGCTGTGTATGCAGTGATAGTTTCCATCTACTACACTTGTGTGATGGTGAACGTTTGCTTCATGGTGTGCATTGCTGCAGAGAGATACCTGATGGTGGTCTTCTCTGTTTGGTACAGATTTCACAGGTCATTTAAGAAATCAGTCTGTGTGTCTTCTATTGCTTGGCTTTTACCAATCATGATAAGGCTAATTGTTTTATTGATGTTTAGTATGGGAGGTATTCACTGTAATCAATTCTTTATCGGCCCTGTTGTTTTCTACCTCCTTCCTTACCCATTGATCATGTTCTTTTTTGTGGGGACATGGAGAGCTCTGTCCAAGTCCACATCGGTGTCTCCACAAGAGCAGAGGAGGATCATGGCTACCTTAGCCCTCGTCCTGTGCATCTACACAGTCTTCTTCCTGCCTTCTATTGTTGCCATGGTGTTTTCCTTAGCTTTTGGCTGGAAGGCTTACATGCTGGACCTGAGGGTTGTTTGTCAAACTCTGTTGTGTATGAACCCTGTGTTTGATCCTTTACTCTACGTGTTTCTGAGAAAGGACGCTAAAGAGATCCTGGATGCATTCCCCTGCTGCCACTGTGAGAGAAATGATCAAGTCCAACCAGAGACCTCCTCTCCTCTTGCAGCTGACAAAGGTTGTGAGGAAACTCAAACCTAACGCTTTCATCTGTACCAAAACCGGTTTGCATGTTTCTTATTGTTATTTTTGTTGCTGGTGTTTGTGTCAGCCTATTGGGAATGTATAGGTGAAGGGTATAGTGTGTTTCCAGCTCGCTGCAGATAGTGTGCTGTGACTTGATTACTGCTCATGTAACACTTATTGATTGCTGTGCTCATGTAACACTTATTGATTACTGTGCTCATGTAACACTTATTGATTGCTGTGCTCATGTAACACTTATTGATTGCTGTGCTCATGTAACACTTATTGATTGCTGTGCTCATGTAACACTTATTGATTGCTGTGCTCATGTAACACTTATTGATTGCTGTGATCTCTTATGTTCACTGTTTGCTGTGTGTATTGCTGCGATCTTCCTTCTATGTGCACCGAGTGAATTGCATAGACTACTTTTCCCCACACAGACTTCCCATTGGGGCTCACAAATGACTCAATTGTTTTGACCTGGAAAATTAACTGAACCCAAGGATTTCCCTTCACCGAGAAGATCACGCCTACTGCCCATGATCCCCTGTCTGTGACGGCCAGTGACTGTGGACTTATCTTGTGGATATTTAATTGATTGAAGACTGTTTTTAAAACTTTATTTATCCCCAAAGTTGAATTAAAATAAAGCTATTTGTATTTGTATACTTCGTGGTACTTCTGTGTCCTGGGCATTGGTACATTTGAGGGGAGGAGTAGTTACGAGAATCCAAGGGCCATACGGCTGGTCATTGTCTCTGCCACCGTGTGCTGTTACAGGCTTTTGCTCAAAGTCTTAGGCTTTAAAGAGGAAGTGCACCTGGAAGACTTTCTGAGCTATTGCAACACTTGTTTACTTACAATCTGAGATCTGGGCCATCAGAACATTCTAAATTATTTTCAGGTGCGCAGTCAAACAGAACAAACAGGGTTTTATGATTTTCAGACTTTAGTGACAAATAATGATTTATACATATAAACAAGGCTCAAATCTGTCAACATTTAGAAAATGCAAAATAAAAAACATTCATCAAAATATCTCAATATCAGAACCTTAAATCAACTCAAACCGTTTATGAATTCCTATTTGTTCCTTATTTAACTCTATTATAACCTATTTGATTCTCATTTATCTCTTATTTTATAATGCATTTGCTTCTTATTTGTTCTGTTGTATTTCTTTACAATAGTTAAATGTAGTTATCTTTTAATATAAATTATGATGATACTGTACATGAAAGCCACTTAATGATATAAATAGCCATGCAAGACCCCAAGAAACTGTCTGAACTTGTGGAAAAATGGTATAATATGTCTCCTTTCAGGTACTAAAAGTTGACAGGAAATAAATCAAGAATAGCAAACCCCTACACTACACACTTTTAATGATATAAGTTCATCCAAACATAAGGGGTTGAAGATCAAGCATTGCAGATATCGTCACTGAACCTGGTCTTGACAGTTAGAGAAAGACACAACACCTAAAGGTAATTTCATGTGTACACGTGATGAGTTATACTTTGGATGGGACAGAAGAATTTAGCCCAGAAAGAAGCATCAAGCTAAATAGGACTGTCAGCAATTTTGTCATTTGAGTTTAAGATAGACAGATTTAAAAAGAGAGTAGTCAGATTTAAAAAGAAAGAATTGCCAGGAGAATGGGTCCAACAGCGACAGTGTAATTGTAAACACAAATATCTTTTATGGATGCCGCAGTATCACATAAACTACCACAAATAGAAGCATTGCACTCCTGTCAATCCAACCAAAGGATTAGAGTGTAAGTGTGAGTGACCGTCGCGGCCAGCCCACGATTAGGGATGTGGACTTTGGGGATGGTGGAAAAAAGACTTGCAGGAGCAGTGGTTTACGTTTTAAATGCAAAAAGATTTATTTTCTTTCCCAATTAGGATTTTAGCAAAAGTAATAACAGCACAAAACAAAGTACTTCAAACAAAACAAAGATTCAATATCCAAAATGTAGCTCCACAGTATTACCTCTGTACACAGCTCCTCTCAGCAGGAAAGCTGTCCTTCTACCTTCACTCCCCGAATGGCACTCAGCTAGCCTCTTAAGAAGGCCTATCTATTGCCACTAATTGGCCTCATAGGGCTGACCCATGAATATGGGGAAACCAAGCACATCTGGCTCACTCTTAACAATCCTTATTTAACACATGAAATGTCTATTAAATAACACATGTATGGTTATGCTTTGAATCACCACTTAACCCAACAGTAAATAACCCTACAATGCACAGTAATTACGAACGTGAAATGTGAACATGACAAACACCCCTGTGACCTAATGCCCCGCTCCCTCCACTGGTGACACAATGTAAAAGTGACATTCCACCGCGAGCGCGCTTTCGCGATGGGACCAGTAAGTGCGTGAGCGTGAGAACAAGGAAGTGTGAGTACATGTTTACCAGTTTATGAATTCTATTGCAATGCACATGATAGATGAATGAGATGGTGGGTAAACAGTATGGATATCAGTGTAATTGAGCAACAGCAGGTGTATGCAAATATCATGTATGAATTTTGCGACAGACCAAACAATTCACCAAACTTACGGTAAACACCCAACATCCTTACAAACTTACACAGTGCAACAAACAAGCACAACAAACCCACCAAACACCCCCCAACACTCTCAACAATGTTCAGGGTTCACATATTATGTGATGATGCTATGTAATGGTGGCTGCGTGCGTGCGTGTGTGTCAATGAATGAAGTCACCGTCTCTTACTCCCGCCTGTCGCGGTAAAGCACATAAACCCGTACGGAATGTTTGTAACGGTGAGAAGGGAAATGTTCAGCTTCTCACAGTAAGGCTTCAGACATGTAACTTGCCTTTTTATGAAAATAAAATAATATAAGGACTGTATCCACACTTGTACAGTAGATTGTGGAGCCCAGAGGCTCAGACAAACAAATGTGGTCTCTGGGGAAGGAAAGCAGAGATTGTAAAGTTTTGTTACTATATCTGTCAAAATAAATGATATCCCCAAGTGTCTTTAACACGATTTATACATTATACTGTCTGTGTTTAATATCATCTGTTTCACTGGTCTTTTAGCATACTTAGCAAACAAATACCTAGACTCTGTAAGAAGAGTTTGCATCAAATTACCTTTTTAAACTTTGCCTGCAAAAAGCAAAGGAGAAAAGATTTCTTACAGCGAGCAACCTGAAAGCAAATTATGATATTCTATTTTGCTGATGACAACTGATTATTTAGATTGACTGATTGATCGTTTTATTGACTGAGTACCAATTTTAATAAAACACATTTGTTTACTCAAAACAAACTATAATGTGTGTTACAGCAGATTGTGTGCATGAATGTCAAATGCTGTGTGCAAAGTTCAATATGTGGTTCACTTAGTCAAACCACAGAGGAAGAGGTTAGGCTGGTAGGAGGTACAAGGGGCTAGGAACTTCCTGATGACACTGCTGCAGTCAACTTTCTCATGGTCCTACTGTCAAGAAACACGGATGAAATCGGGTAAGACCATAATCTTTATTTTTTATCGTGATAAGACTGGATAAATCATCTTTTCTCTACCACTATTCATTCAGTCACCACAGATGAATGCATGCATTTTCAGATTTTCATTTAACCAGAAGAGAAGAGGCCTGGTCAAAATGGAGACTTCAACCGACGTCTTCAAACAATCTCTGGAAAGCTTTAACTCCACAGATGTGCAGACTTTAATATACACCATTAACTCCAAAATGCTCATCGTTAGTTGGGTCATCTTTACTGTTGCATTACCTATCATATGTGTAGCCTTGTATGGACTGTATTTCTTGATAAGGACTGACCATGTCGCTCCAGTTTATGTTATAAACCTCCTTGTCTCTGATGTGCTTCAGATCTGTATACGACCAATTTTACACATGGTATCTCCGCTGCATGCTGTGTATGTGTTGGTGTATGCAGTGATAGTTTCCACCTACTTCAGCTGTGTGATGGTGAACGTTTGCTTCATGGTGTGCATAGCTGCAGAGAGATATCTCATGGTGGTCTTTCCTGTTTGGTACAGATTTCACAGGTCATTTAAGAAATCAGTCTGTGTGTCTTCTATTGCTTGGCTTTTACCAATCATGATCAGGCTAATCGTTTTATTGATGTTTATTATGGGAGGCGTTCACTGTAGCCAGTTTTTTATCGGCCCTGTTACTTTCTACCTCCTTCCTTACCCCTTGTTCATGTTCTTTTTTGTGGGGACTTGGAGAGCTCTGTCCAAGTCCTCATCTGTGTCTCCACAAGAGCAGAGGAGGATCATGGCTACCTTAGCCCTCGTCCTGTGCATCTACACAGTCTTCTTCCAGCCATATACGGTGTCCATGGTAATTTCCATAGCTTTTGGCTGGAAGGCTTACATGCTGGACCCGAGGATTTTATGTGAAACTCTGTTGTGTATGAACCCCGTGTTTGATCCTTTACTCTACGTGTTCCTGAGGACGGACGCTAAAGAGATCCTGGATGCATTCCCCTGCTGCCACTGTGAGAGAAATGATCAAGTCCAACCAGAGACCTCCTCTCCTCTTGCAGCTGACAAAGGTTGTGAGGAAACTCAAAACTAACGCTTTGGACTATACTAAAACTTGTTTGCTTGTTTCTTATTTGTTTGTTTGTTTTAGTTTTTTGTTTGTTTTTTCGGTGTTTGCTGGTTGTGTCTGCCACCATGTGCTATTAAAGGCTTTTGCTCAAAGGGTTGGGCTTCAAAAATATATTTTTTTAATCTTCATTCATTTTGCAATATACGCAGGCTGTTCATACAATCAACAACACATCCTCTTTACTCTCACCCCACGTTTTTTTTAAATTAAACTTAACCTTACAGTTCTAGTGACAGATTGTGGATCAAATCTATAGGTAATCAATCTGTTAACTGCGTGGTTAGCTTCATGGTTAGCTTTTGCACGTTGTGAAATTGGTGATGGATTAGCTGAATCTCTTGCTTTATAGTCCCGTTATCTTTCACTGTAAACAGACATATTTTAGAGATGTAATGAAGCTAAAGTCTATATGGAGACGACATACATTTTACTCAACAGAATCGGATCTCAAGCAGATATTTAACTATGTAAAGAGGAGCCTTAGCAGAGAACCTAAACCTGAGCTATAGGTGGGTTTATGACACAGCAATAGGGCTTAAGAAACTTTGTGACTTCTTCTGCAACATGAGAGTTTTAAAACTGTTATATGCTATAAAAGACAGCTAAGCTATGGACAGAAATTGCCCCAAGTTGTTTTTCATACCAAAAACATTTAACATGTGTGTGGTGGTCATTCCCTATTACAGTGGAGTTGGAGGACATTCTCTTTTTACCCATGATTACTGGTTGTAAAAGAAATGCAACTGAGTTTTTCACACCTTTTTATTTGGTCCAACATACAATGTACGAAAACAACTACAGTTTGATTTTACTGTGTCGCCATACAACAGCTGGCTATGGAACTGTCATTCTGATTCTGATGTTCCATTCACAATTGTAAAGATCCACTGCATGCATCTCAACATTGTAGGTTTTTGGGCTCATGTACAAAAATGTATGTACATGTATAGGAAGATGACTAAATGTGATTGTGTTTAAGGACATTATCAGGCTTGCTTTTGTATGATAAGTGCCTGTGCTTAATAGGTTCTGTCTCTTTGAAGCTTTAATTTTACCTGACCTTTACCTCACTTCCTTTAGTTTGTTTGCATATCTATGTGACTCATGTGATGTTGTGGGCTTACCTTACCTGTCACAACAAGACTGCGAGGAGAGTCAATGACTGCTATTAAGAAGGTTGAATTCCTGTTTTGTGGTAACTATGACACAAACTGTAAACAAGAATCTGCATCGATCTCAGTTTTCCCTGACAGCAACGTACCTCTTCATTGTATTCTATTGATTGCCTTTTGTTCACATGTATATTATCCTTCAGTTCACCCAATAATTAGCGTCACTCGATCCTTTGTAAACTGAGCAGGATTTGTGGAGCAGCCTAACTGATGGTGTTACGGGACATTTATAAGCCAATGGCCAGTGCAGTAGTACATGTTAGACAGTATGAAGACCTACCTGGTGGCAGTGCTGGTGCTGGTCCTGTTGGTGTGCCATGATGCCAATGGACTCTTGACGAAGTGCGAGCTGAAAAGTGTACTCGATTCCCTCTATGCAGGAAACAGTGAAGCCCAGGACTTGGTCACTAAGTGTAAGTTTCACTGCATTGCATGCAAAAGCTGGAAGTTATTAGGAGTTAGGAGTAATTAGTGATGCAAGTGAATTTGCATTTGACTCACACATTTCACTCTTTGCTGTGTTTTAACAGTGGTGTGTAAGGTTGAGTTGACATCGGGCTTCAGTACCAGCCTGGTCACCCAGCCTGGCCCAGTTAAGTTTGATCAGAAGAGCCATCAGACTCAGCCAGGTATATCTTTTTGGTATATATTATTTTTGGTATATGTTACTCTGTTATATGTATGCTGTCTACCGCGTAAATGTTGGCTGCTAAGTCTTAAGAATTTCGCTGCACTGAAGCAATTTGGTGTATGCGAGAATAAACACTTTGACTTTGCCAGACTGCAGTGGGAAGGGTATCGACCTGGGCATGCTCTACGGCGCCTTCCAGCTCAGCAACCGCGTGGCCTGCACCGACGCCTCCACCGCCAGCCTCAACCTGTGCCAGGTGCCCTGCTCTGGTGAGTACCTCAAACCCAGGCTGTGCCAGGTGCCCTGCTCTGGTGAGTACCTCAAAACCAGGCAGGCAGGTTTGAAACACGGACCAAATTTAGTTTCACTTGTTAAAGTGCATTTTGACAATTCAGTAATGCAGTAAAATGCAGTCATGATTTTTGTGTTTCAAGATCTGATTCAGCTGAACGTCACAGATGACGCCCTTTGCAATGAGCTGCTTCGAACCATACCAAATAAGTGAGTATAAAACTAGGTTCTACTTAGATTCTTAGAATGTACATTTTATTAACACCTGTTGAACCACCCCATTGAAAAACAACCTGTTTTTTTTTTGGGTGAAGAGAGGTAGTGTGGGAATATTTGAATGAGATGTGTGTTGTTGATTTCACTTATGATTTCATTTTTTGTCATCATGAAGCAAAATACCCAAGGGTGATGCTGAGGCAGTGAAGATACTGACGATGATGTGAGTGGCCTGTGACAACTATGGTTTACAGTCATAGTAGTGTATATCAATGAATACATTAATCAATGAATCAAGCAAAGCTGTCAGTGGCATCTAGTTGTGTGTAATGCAAGAAACAATGCTTGTTGGACTACTTGATAGTATAAGAGTCTAAGAATACATTTATAAAAACAAAAGAAGGGAATAAATTATCAAGGATCTGTTCTACCTGTTTGTTAAATTCAGAATGACCTTTTAGATCTATTGTAGCCTATGCAAATGTGTATGTGTGTTGCTAGAATTACTCCTGGATTACCTTTACTTTACTGCATGATTCTTTCCCCTAAAGGAGATCAAGTATGTTTCTGACGGAATGTTCTTCGCTGGAACCAAGCACTTACTTCTCAGAATGTTAGATGTAATCATCATATTCAAATTTTAAGTTGAAATGTACTCTTGTATGCTAATAAATGCTGGTTTCCTTACCCCATGTGTAGTTATGTATAGATTAGTAGCTTTGCATGTCCTTTTTTAATGACTCACAGCATATGAGACTAGGAACTTTTCATTGATTCCCTATTTCTTATATGTATTTGCTATTATATTTTCAGTTCCTTACCTATCTTGATAAACATATCTGTCTGAAGATATCCAAGTTTGCTTAATACGTTTCCTTTATGTAAACCAATAAACCCTCAGTGATGTGTTGTTTGATAATCTTCTTATTTCTATTTTCTAGTTACTTAAGCTAATAGCTTTCTAACCAGATCCAGAAGCCCAAATAATTGTATAGACCAGACTCAGAACATGCGATTCTGTTCCAGACATAGATGTCAATAGATTAGTTGTCCATAGATTAGACATGGGGTGTTTGTTTGAGATACATTTATTGAGAGAACAGAACTCTAGTAGTCATAGAGAGAACAGAACTCTAGTAGTCATAGAGAGAACAGAACTCTAGTAGTCATAGAGAGAACAGAACTCTAGTAGTCATAGAGAGAACAGAACTCTAGTAGTCATAGAGAGAACAGAACTCTAGTAGTCATAGAGAGAACAGAACTCTAGTAGTCATAGAGAGAACAGAACTCTAGTAGTCATAGAGAGAACAGAACTCTAGTAGTCATAGAGAGAACAGAACTCTAGTAGTCATAGAGAGAACAGAACTCTAGTAGTCATAGTGAGACGGTATCTGACTCTCATAGACAGGCTGTCTCTGACTCATGCAGTAGTCGGGTTCCACGCTCTCGATGGTGCAGTCGGACGTATCCATGGAGCACAAACTGCACTCACAGCTCAGGGCCACGGGATAGGCCACCAGAGGGTCCACCCCATGATCACAGTCAGGCAGACGAATCGTCTCGTAGCGGAAGTTGCCGTACGTGCACACGTGCTGGTTCACCACGGAGAATGGGCTTTTGTACACAGGCTCCTGAAAAATAAAACAATGCAAATTCCAATACGTCATTGTAATACTAGTTATTATTACCCGTCTATTATTTTGCATGTTTGGGTTTTGTTGCCTTGTTTCCGCAAAGAAAATGCAAAGTGTTGCCTCATTTCCGCAAAGAAAATGCAAAGTCTTCTAATTTGGTAGGACTAAGCCAAGGAATGGACTGCACCTTAACATTAATTCTATCTGTCTGTGAGAAAGCTGACTTTGCAATGCTGTGTGCTTGAGCTATCACACTATTAATGTCATTATCTACAACAAATACTAATTATTTATATGAATCCTACTGCTAGTAAAACTGCTGTGGTCTGACACACACACACACACACACACTGGCATATGTGCAGTCACCATGCAACAAGAATAAGGTCATGTGCAATGTTTACATCTCATTATGTCATTTAGGTACAAGATAAGGTACAATACACAATGTGCATATGCACAAACAAAACACCATCACAGACAAACAATCACACACACGATTCCACACAACCGTACTTTGGTTGGGCAGTGTCCACTGCAGATGGTTGTCTGGAACACCAGGCACCTCGGACAGCCTTCCTTCTCCACGGATACGGTCTCGTTGACCAGGACACAGGGCTTCATGTGGAAACACCGTGCAGGTACAGCCAGTACAAACAGACACAGAAGAAGCAGAATACTGCACTCTGGGATACGGGCCATCCTGCAAAAGATAACATCATCATCACCACCATCATCATCACCATCATCCCTTCTATCGAGAAAATAAACTTCTAAATACTTCTTACGAGTATAAGGATTGCACAGTATACTGGGCAAGTCTTTTTGGTGTGTTTTATTTTAAAATAATCAATCGTCTAATTTATCAATAACATATCCACAATGTATTTTCCTCATCATTACTTATTTTTGTCTATGCCTGCGTGAACGTGAATCCATTGAATTCACACAAATATATCTTACCTTTCAGAGTATAGATACATTCAGTCCAGTTGGTCAGCTGGCCAGAGAGTCAGGTGTGTCTGAAATGTTTGAATTGTGGTTTATATAGCAGGCCAGATTTCACGTGCGGCTGTCTGACCGTGTGTGCCTGCCAGTGCTGTTACCTTCAGTTGTACTCAAATTAATTCCATGTTAATCCTGTACGGATCATAAGTGGACACTCTGACACAGTGACTTCCTCCTGAGTCCAGTGAGGGCCAAACATGCTGACCTCCAAGTGACTGAATTGCACCGAATGTCAGCATGATATTACGGGGCCTCTGCTTTATCTTACAATAACAGCATAATCAGAGGTGATTTGCACTCATGCCTGGCAATGAAAGAAATACAGTAAGGACAGTAGATAGATAAACAGATACATGGATACTTTATTGATCCCGAGGGAAATTAAGGTCATCCAGTAGCTTATACTCACAAACTAACATGAATCACAATAAATACAAAAACACAAACAATACACATAGGGAGAACATGTACACATGGGGGTGGGGTGTTTACATATAACATTGTGTACAAAGCAGCTCTGTTTGTGATTGTTGTGCACTGTTGTTGTATCCTGCCACCCTTGCTATCCTTGTAGAACTTTAATTCCCATGCACCATGCCAGCCAATCATAACTAAACATAACACAACAAAACTAAACATAAACTAAATTCCCACACACCATGCATCTGCATTCATATGCCATATTTCTGATTCTCTCCCCTCCCTTCCTGTAAACCATCTTATTTTTGTATGTATTGAGTACATTTGCCACATGTATGCTAGCATGCTTATCCTAATAAGTATGAATTCGTCTGCCATGTTTCTCATTCTCTCCCCTCTCTTTTTCCTCTCTTCCCTTCTGCTCCCCCGCCCCGCCCCCCCCCCCCACCTCTGCACCTGGCCGGTTCCAAGCAGATGGCCCACCTCACAAACCGAGGTTATGCTCAAGGTTTCTTCCTGTTAACAGGGAGTTTTCCCTTGACCCTTGTCCCTGTTGATTTTGTGCTTGCAAAGTCAACGACCAGCATCCTTCAGCTGCGTCCCCAGATGCCATCTGACTACCTGACATCCACCTGCTGGCTCAGTTGAAGAGGCTCATGGACATGTTACCGTTGGAAACATAAAACCTTAGTTTGTATCAGCTCATACCTTGTGTTAGTCACCTGGTTCTCAAGGTTAGAAAGCGGGGCAAAGAGTTGCTATGACTACTACAGCCGTGAAGAATTCTGAAAATAACTGAGAACACAGTTTGCATAGATCATTTGCATCAGTGGCAGTAAGGGAAGCACCTGACCTTGTATTTCTTTCTCAAATTGTGGTGTGTACCCAAACCCTCCACAGCCAGATAGACTACACAGAGGGTGTTAAGGGATCAAATTAACCCCATATCAGAAAAAGTAGCCAAATTTGAGAATTTCACTTAAACAACTTAAAAATGTCAATTGCCCTCATACCTCGTTGTGTGTGTGTGGAGAGAGAGATAATGTGTCTATGACTTGTCTTCAATCAACAGTGATGTTTGGTCTAGGAAGAGATGACTATTCTACCCACTTTGTGCAGTACAATACTGCAGAACATGTTTCATCAATTAAACACAATTTGCAATTAACACTGTCAAGACCTCTGTATCATGCTGCATACACACACACACAGTTTGGTGTGACAAATAAAACACTTTGACTGTGACCTGACACACACACTCTTTAATATTTTACGTAATTATAAAGATTATGATAATTATTGATAATGATCATGATAAACATTCAAAATGTTTATGTATCATTTCTGTGCTCCTTCAGTATCTGAGGAAACAATGATAGTATAATCCTACAACCCCCTAAATCTAAACCTTTACTGTAATTTCCCAACTATTAACCGTGATTTATACATTTATTTTGTACAAAAATCTGCACCCTGAAGGTTATTCCTGCCTTACTTCCCCGTCTGTTTAATGACACCATGTAGAAAGCCTAATCAGAACGGTGTGCAGGCCAGGAACAGACACCTGGCAAGAGTGAAGTGTGCAATGGAGAAGGCCTTATGCATGACAATGAGTCAGCGGGCGTCAATCTTCTTGAAGAAACTTGAGTAAAATAAAATAAAACATATGTTTGTTGTTTGACAATGCATATGTTTTTATGAAAATTCTTAGTTTTGTTGCATATTTGCAACTTGAAGCAACTTGTATATTGAGTTACATATTTTGATTGTCTTATGTTTCACTTTGAACAGAATACAGAGTACTGTTTGATATGTCAAGTCAGGGAAATGGCGAAGAACCTTTGTGCTAGCATTCTATGCTGTCTTTTTGGGTTTCTTTCTTTTTTGGTGGAAAATCAATCAATGTACAATAACCTGTCTGTAGATTATTAACTAATGGAATAACCAGTATAAGTACTACATTTCTTTAACACATGTACATTATTAACACAACAACCAATGTGTAGATTATTAACACTCAAGCCATTATAAATGGAACACTAGCAAATCAACATAATCACTGGGATATACATAATAACACCACTACTAAAAATACTGTGCTATTATAAGTTATATATATACAGTATAAGTTAGAATGCTCAATCTGTGCTCAAATAAAGGGCTGGGCACAGCGTGAGTTAGGAATAATTACATCAAGGACTATAGAGATCCGCTACATACAGGCCGGAAGGTCTGATAACCAGATAACCCAAAGCTGTGACTGGGCTAAACTTATAAACCTGGCTCATATTCAACCTAGAGTTCATCTAAGGACAGGGCATGATCCCAACCTAGAGTTCATCTAAGGACAGGGCATGATCCCAACCTAGAGTTCATCTAAGGACAGGGCATGATCCCAACCTAGAGGTCACTTAGAGCACATCTTGGTGCAGGTGGCCAAGACCCGACCAATGAGGGGAGGGGAAGCAATGGGTGCTAACCGGAAGGAGGAAGCTAGATGACAGACATGTAAGAAGACTCCACATAGGACTAAAGTTGCAATATCCCAACCAAAAAAAACATATATGCCCAATTAAGAAGGGGGGGGGGGGGGGGGGGTGATAAGTGAAATATGGCGACAGGAGAAGCGCCAAGGCCAAGGCCAAGAGAGGGGCCGCTTCTGTATAAAAATGATGTTCAAACCGTTGTAATATCAATGTCGTCTCGAGACGAGCTCAGGTTTATGCTATCCAGTTTCCTAGATTCCTTTAAGTAAGATTAACTTACCATGTTTAACTTCCAACAAATTCTACAGTGTATATGGCAGTTTAGTGTGACAGGATGATGTCGAATAAAATGCGGGTGCAGTCAATCTACTGGGTTTGGTTTTCATACAATACTGTAATGCAGTCCAATGCGTGCGATGGATAGTCGAGGGAAATACGGTAATAAAAACAGCAAAGTCAAAACAATAAACAATAGGAAGGGCTCAGAGCTCAGGAAAGACACATATGCAAACTATACAAGAAAAGTTGATATAATAATTGTTTGTATGATAATTGTAAAATATTCAAATAGAAAAATACCCTCTGGCAATAAGCAGCTCACTGCACAGAAATAAAAAGACAGGTCACAGTTTGAGGGAAAGGCAGTCTACCATGCAAAGGGTGTTGAAGAGCAGCACATCAGAGGACAGAAACTAAAGGTAGGACTTTTTGTGTTTGTTTTCTGTTCTCATGTGGTGAATTTAGCATTTGAACCAATTTGTTGGAAACACTCTAAACTGTCCATTTCAACCCTGAAAAGATTATATTTACAGCGAGCCAAAAAAGGATTTTAGTCCCAATAGTTGTGAGTAAATAAATCTGAGTCTGGGATGGGTGGGTGGGAGCAATGGACACAAGGGGAGCGTATTCAAGATGCAGCGGAACATTTCATTTATCTCATTTATACCTCAGATGTTGAGAACAAGAAAAGAGGGAGAGACGTGATTCATGTTTATAAAAATATCCAAGCCATTAATGCCACTGTACACACCTGGCTATTCATTTTCTTTTCCCTTAACTTTAAAATGTGAACAGCTTGTCGATAAATACACGTGTACACTGTCCATTAGGGGGTCTCAAAGGGCAATTCGTTTTTACGACAGTGGTGTAAAAGTATTCAAGATGCAGCACAACATTTCATTTATACCTCTTTTTTAACAGATGTTGAGAACAAGAAAGAGAGAGAAACGTGAATAATGTATCACATTGAAAAATGTAATGGCGGCCAAAAATTATTTTTAGATACATACACCACATTCAAACGCCAAGAAAACAATGTATATGCGCTGAAAACAGGGGCAATATTTCAGCTAAATTAAGATGTCATTATTATTATTTGTTATTATTTGAGTATGTTAGCATTCATCTCCACTGGTAGAATAAATACAACTATGCAAAGACATATTTGTGTAAAATCTTATTATTCTACCATGTCTGTCTACATGCTTCTTTCACTTCCGCCATAGTCTTTGCTGGTTCCATATCCTTCAGCTTGTCAACAAATACTCGTGTTCAATGTCCATTAGGGGGTCTCAAATTGTGATTTGTATTTACGACAGTGTTTTAAAAGTGAGCTACACTTCACATCTTTAGGGGGGCCCAAGAGCAAAGAATACTAATTCTCACGTAATGAGTCTTAAAGTGTCATGGAAGGCGTAACTCGAACATTTCTGATGGGATTCTGAAGAAAATTTGGTTTTAGTTTTGCATTTTTGTTTAATCAGGGAAGTGAGTTCAGGGAGGTCAATGGGTGTGAAGGATTCTAGGAGTACACCAGATTAGGGGGGTGGTAATCCTAGCACCCTGAGAGGGCTGCAGGGACACGGAGAGGGAGGAGACTGCATTTCTTATTTTATTGATAAAATGTTTATAGGTTACAAGGCTGTCTGTCCATTCCAGGTGAAATACCTCAAGTTTGGTGGAGTACCATTTTCTTTGTAGTTTTCGAGTAGTGTGTAGGTGCATGAGTCTAGTCAGTGAACCATGTGGCGGGTCTTTTCTGTGTTCTTCTTCTCTTTTTCAGTGGTGCAACAGTGTCAAGGGTGAGCAAAGCACACTAGTGACACCATCTGTTAGTGGGTCGATATGAAGTGCCACCTAAAGTGCCTGTAGTAAGAGCTAGAGCAAGTGCAGCTGGTAGTTTACACTTGAACTCTGCTGAAGTCTTGTCAGATAAACAACAGCTGTGTATGTGGGTTATTTCCGATGTTGCGCAGAGTTCTAATTGCATGTTTAATGTAGTTAGGTGATGATCTGAAAAGGCAGTATTTTGAGGTAGAACTATAGAGTGGTCCATTTCCAAGCCATATATTAGTACAAGGTCAACCAAGTCAAGTTTGTGCAAACTTACTTGGCCAATAAAATCTGATTCTGATGATGTGGTTGCAGCGATGAGTTGGCGTGTTTATATGTTGGGGAAACCCAATAGAGTCTATTAGTTATTTACAGATCCCGGGTACAAAACGTGGCACATGTTGTGGCCAGTTGTGCGTTGTTGTATCCTGGCTTATCATATTTTAAGAACTAAATTTAAATATTTAATTTATTTCAATACTAGACCTACATTATATATAAAACTACATTTCATACCATGTGTAAGAGTTCTCCATATGCATTCTCTTCCATGCATATAGGTTGACTTCTACATATGCATTCTCTTCCATGCATATAGGTTGGGGAAATTGTAAAATAGCCGATGCCATGGTGATGGAGCGAGTCCTGCTCTCGGTCCTTCTTGTTTCAGGTCAGTGTGCATGACATTTTAATTCTCAATTGAAAAAAATATATATATATTTTGTCTTGAAGGACATTTAAATTTATATTGCGATTATGAGGGGAGGCAGGTTGGCGCAAGCCCCCCATTTACAGGCTTCATTTCACACGGGGACACAGGTTTGATTCCGGCCTGCTGTCGTTCTCCCGATCCTCTCCCCACGTCTTCTCCGCCTTGCTTCCTGTCCACAACTCTTCACTGTCCTGTCCAAATAAAGGCATAAAAGCCCAAAATAAATCTTTAAAAAAATAAAAAATTACGATTATGACTACCGATTTTGAAAACAACGTAATTTTTTACTTTTTTACTTTGCCTAAAAAGCCCAAAGTCACTAGCGTGTAGCATGCTTAGTTGAGCACTAGCCAAGAGCCTATGAATTAGTCGCACCACAGCTGAAATTAAGTGTGTTTATTATTGATTAAATGTAACATTTTATTTGGTAAAGGAATAGTTAATGCTACAGGCCTGATCTACGGGGCAAGTCAGTGAGTACTGTATAAGACAAAACACAATGCTTGTACAGGGTTGAGTTAGCCTATCCACTCTCTTGGCATTGTCCACTACACCACTAAGACACAATTAACATGTTCTCAGGTATTCTAGTAGCATACCACTTTAAAGACTAAACTAAAACATGAAGGCCGACCTAGCGTTCTCCTCTGATCTGGTATCCGTCAACGAGTTTAGTGTGAAATATTGCCAAGTTTATTTTACAATGTGTTGTCCAGACATACACACTTAAACAGCTCAATTTGGGTTTATGTTAATGTATATGGTTAATGTATAAGGTTGTATACAGGATACATTAAAACAATGGACTTTGAGTATGAAAACAAAACCCAGCGCATAGTACACAAATTAACTAAAGAAGATTTTGAATATGTCTGTATATCTTTTTGCTATTTTGTTATATTGTCGGCAAAATATAGGTCCATATCTTATTATAATATTGAACGAGTAATCGTTTTTAATAATTGTGATCTCAATACTGACCAAAATAATCGTGACTATTTTGTGCCACCAACCTAAATAAACTATGTATTCCTTCTTTTTCGCCGAGCTTTATATACTGTATATATATATAGCATGACTGCTAGGATCAATGTTGTTATTGTTTGTGTTCATTCATACTTTTCTGCCACACAGGGCTCAGCAAAGTTATGCTGTGTACCACTCATGAGTATCACTTTGTGAATGAATCCAAGACATGGACTGAAGCACAGACCCACTGTAGAAAGACATACACTGACCTGGCTACCATTGATGACATGGAGGACATGAGCCGTATCAAGAATATCATAAAAGACCGGACGAAGCACGTCTGGATTGGGCTTTATAGGACAGATATCAGCCTGTGGAAGTGGTCATTAGAGGACAGATCTCTCCACAGTCCAGAAGAATATGCGTTTAGAAACTGGTACAGTGGCCAACCAGAAGGAGGACATGAAACATGTGTGGTAATTGTCAATGGGCAATGGCATGGTTGGCCCTGTATCACAGAGCATGCATTTTGGTGTTATGATGGTGAGTCACCTGGCTGTTAACCTGTAACGTGTTCTGAACTGTGGTGCATTTATATGCTTTAATTTTTCATGTTTTTCACATTGCGTTGTAGCATAATTCAAATAATAATTTTCCAAGTAAAACAAACATTTTATATCTACTTTACATCTATATTTCAACTTCATGTTTGCCTTTTACAGGAAGACCCAATACCACAGAGAAATACAAACTGATAACTCAGAAAATGTCTTGGCGATTAGCTCAGCGCTACTGCCGAGAGAATCACACAGACCTGGCCAGCGTCACAAACCTGGAGGAGAATCAGCACTTGTATGAGAATTCAAAGAATCAACCAGCTTGGATCGGTCTTTTCAGAGACTCCTGGACGTGGTCAGATGGGGCCAACTCCTCTTTACGATTCTGGTACCCAACACAACCTGACAACTATGGAGGCATCGAGGACTGTGTAGTGATAAGGCAATGGGATGACTGGTGGGGAGATAGACAATGTGCTGGAAGGAATCATTTCTTATGCTATAAGGGTGAGTCGACAGAGCCATAAATGTAACACTAGCTGTGTATATGTATAAATATAAAATGTTACCACACGCACTACTCATACTATTTGAAAGTCAGAGTGAGGTGACACGTCTGTTTTTTTGTCAGTTAAAAATGATCATATTCATTTACAGTTACTAATTTGGCAGATACTTTTATCCAATGCAGCTTACAAGTGAGTAACAACAATTAAGCATCAGTAAGTTAGGAGACCTTGGAGTAGGCATAAAGTACTTATTCTACTCAATATGACAAAGTGGAAGGAGATCAGGTAAAGAAGTGCACAGTTAGTGCAAGTTAGGCATGTTAGGGTGTCCAAAATGAAAATAAATAGATAATGCAGTCATCACGCACATTCAATTCAATTAAATGAATTGCCATAACAATACAATTGCCTCTAGGCGCTTTACAGAGCCCAGAGCCTGAACCTCCTTAGTGCAAGCACAGTGGCAACAGGGGCAAGGAAAAACTCCCTGTTAGTCAGGAAGAAACCTTAAGCAGAACAACGGCACATAAGGGGGGATCAATCTGCTTGAGGTCGGCCGGGGTGGAGATAGGAAGGGGGGAAGGGGGAGGGTTGCAATGTAGAGGCGTTAGAAGACAAATACAGAAGACAAAGGGCCTGATTTACTAACATTGCGACCGCAGCTTAATCTGCGTTCGCACATTAACGCAAGGTGTTTTTGCGCATTTTCCGTGGTATTTATCAAACCTGATCAGCGCTGGGCACTTTGTGCTTTATCCGCCCTTTAAAGGCCCTGATTTACTAACATAATTGCGATCGCAGCTTAATCTGCGCCTTTGCCAGGCGCACATTAACGCACAGTGTTTCCCCGCATTTTCCGTGATATTTATCAAACCAGATCCGGGCTGGGCAATCATTATTTAGCGCACCATTAAAAGACGGGAGAAATTGCCTGCAAGTTACTGCCACCATGGAGATTTGAGGAAGAAAAAACGAAGGTTCAGCGAAGAGGAGAAAGATATATTGGTTCACGTTCGCTCAATCACTGAACCTGATTCAATAGGTTATATTGTTGTTTTGCCCGCCATCACCTACAGCGAGATGTTTTAAAGAACACGATTATAAATAATATGCTATTGGTGGCATTAATGCATTAACTGCCTATTATAACAATATAGATGTGTACATGGCGAGATTAATACGTTCTACACGGGACATGGGTTCACTACAATATATCCCCACTGAAACAACTACATTTACCAAGTAGCCAGGCCTCTCCAAAATCACGTTGCTCAATCATGGATAGATGCCACTATTCTGGAAGATAAAACTGTCATGGACAGACCACTACCACGTAAGTAATGGTCATGTTGGCATCACATATGACCTGGACATTCATTGAATATGTGTGCTTTCTGTTTCGGTAAACGTGTTCGTGGATTGAAGGTGGGACTGTTTGCATGTGGGTGCGATCAATGGCTCCAATTACGTTCGGAAAGTTTAATTTCAGCTATCGTAGTTGGGAAATGTATATTGACCAGTGCACCGTAGCAATGCGTCGAGTACCTGGGTGAATATTTGGCTGAGTGAAGGCTAAGATATACCAACTGCAGATGCTATAACTGTTTGAAATGATCCAATGCCAATATTTGCAATGTTGTCCAGAGTTTAACAACTGATGGAATGGAATGTGATCTCCGGTTGGAGGGTTCGATGTCATCTCTGATCTGGTTCAGTAATTGAAGTATAGCGTGGCTGGTTAACCTGTACCGTCTAATGATTTGTGGATCGCTTAACTGAAAAAGTGTTATACGAGTTTAAAACAATATTTTCTGTCTCTGTCTATATCTTCGCCTTGCTCTTATAACTGCTGCTATATCAACGTTTTCAGACTCAATGGAAATGCGCTTCCTGGTTAAGACGTGCTTTTATGAGGCGGAGAATTATCCGGCAAATTAGAGACGTGCGCTCATCAGGCATTTTTAGTAAATACCACGCAATACATCATTAGGCGCACTTATCTTCTCTCCTCCCATATATTTGCGCTAGATGCCCATGTTTCCACCCACGTTTCCGTTTCCTCCCCGTCCACACCCACAAAGCGTTAATATGGGCCTCTACTCAAATGCGCCCCCTTAATAAATACTGTTTTATGTTTGCGCCTGAAATGGGCGCAATCCTGTTAGTAAATCAGGCCCAAAGTGTTTCCATGTAGCAGTACCGTGAAATAAGACAGGGGGAGGCTCATCTCTGTGTTCTATTTCTGAATCTGAAATGACATTAATGGTGTTGCTGGTTTGTCTGAAAATGCCCATGCCTTGTCTTAGAGCTTGTGCAGAGCAAGAGTACCATGAAAGTGACGATGACATTTGAGCCTTCCATCGATATGGAGTGTCCTATAGTGCAGGCAGCCATTTTACTGCAGGTAAGTGTCACCCTGATGATGGTGCAACAATAAAAACACACAAATAAATAACAACAATGTCAAGAATTAAAGTGTTAAAGGAAGGTTCCATTACCAAGATTTTCAGACACACCTACAGACATGTGTGCAGGGGACCCAAAGCCACAGCAGGGCATAGAGAATGAAGGTTTGGGATGGGTTGGTGAAAAGGTTGCCGGAAAGTTTTGATCGCTGAATACAGCAATGGATATACCTGGAAGAAGGCTGTGATTGGCTGAGACAACAAAGGAACGAACACACAAATGATTAAGAATGAATGAATGATATATAAGGAGCTGTATTGTAATTGGATGAGAGATGTTACACCAGAGTGGTACTACTAGTAGAACTGGTGTCCTGAGGTCAACTTCCTTCAGCAGTGTTCAGTGACCACGTCCTGGTTATCTATCCATCAGATACGTAAACAACTGCAGGAGAGAGGGCTGCCTGAAGACACGAAGGTGACGTGGAAGAAGCAGAACGATGGCAAGGTGTTCCACAAGGAGAAAAGAGAGGAAGAGAGGAAGAGGGATGAACCCTAAAGACAGGAGGAGGGATGAGCTCAGAATCCTGTCCAGATCCAGCAACAATAAGACTAATATGGAACATTATTATATGGCAACGACAGGCTTGCCATATAATAATATCGCTATCGCTCGGTAGATAAGTTACTGCCTCAGTCTGATATTTCCCTGCATGACCTCACTCTCGGTTAGTAAGTAGTTATTAACAAATTAACCAGCACAGTAGCAGTGGCACATAGTAACATTAGCAAATAAACCAGTCACACACACACATAGTGTTTTCCATATCTACTTTTATTATTCTGTTTCATATAGTCACTGCTGACCTTTTTGTGAAGTATGTCCAATGTGTTTTCTAGACTTTAATTCATTTGATTTTCCTTGATTCGCCATGGACAAGGAAAACAATGCAAAACATGTACTTTATTTGACTGCTTAGTTGATATTCTGTTTAATTGAACAGACTTTCTTTTTAAAATAGCTGTAGAGTTTGTATGTTCATGCAACTTAGCTTGAAAACAGCTTATGTTGAATGCGTTTTAATTGAAATAAAGTCGGACATGATCATCAGTCTGCCTTTATCTTTCTCACTTTGATGCTTTTTGATTTTTAAGACAGACAGGGTCCTATTTTAGCAAAAATCATCATGATATAGCATACATTTAAAAAGCAAACAAACTCATTTTGTGAGGCTTGGTCTGAAGATAGGGTTGCCACTTCCTATGTGGGGAAATAAGGGATGCTCTGCATTTTGTGAGTCTGTGGAAGAAACTTTGCATTAAGACACAGAAATCAATTTGTAAGGTTTATCTAGGGCTGTCAAGCGATTGAAAAACATTATCTAATTAATAATATGCTTTGTGATAAATGTATCTAGATGTTAGGGGAAAATTCTCTCGAGTTACCTCAGGATTCCGGAGTTTCATATAAGTATATTTAATAAACAACAACAACAAGCTTGTTGGGCTCTCCCATATCCCGGCAGGTCAGAGAGAGGCAAGGGCCTTCTCTCAGAGAGAGAGAGAAAGAGAGAGAGAGAGAGAGGCAATATTACACATTTGCTTTTTACAGGAAGACCCAATACCACAGAGTAATACAAACTAATAACCCAGAAAATGTCTTAGCGATCAGCTCAGTGCTTGCTGAGAGAATCACACAGACCTGGCCAGTGTCACAAACCTGGTAGATTCATACAAGGTCATTATTAATACAAGGCACTTGATTAATATATTCCTACATCATTAACAGTGTTTCTAAATGATCTCACAGAGTCACATTACCATGAAAAACATTTTAAAATCTTTCAGATTTGCCATTGACATGAAGTGACAAAGTAAACAAGCCTTGGCAGTGTGTTGTTCACCACATATTAATGGCAAACAACAGATATTCAACAAACTTTATTTAATGAAGAACACATTTGCTTTGTTCCTGATTAAATTAGCTCATAGTTTATCTAAAATAAGTTCATTTTAGTGTAGTTTCATATTAGTTCATCTTCATTGGAGGGACTTTCCTGTGGGTTAGTGGAGATGTCTACGGAAGCACCCCTTCTTTTCCAATAAGGCAGAGACGAGGACAAGCTATAGGATCCAGTGTTAAAAAGGTCAGGTGGCAACTCTATATGAAACTGTGACCTGATTTTTAGTGTTGCATATTAATGGTAATAATTAGAACATCGCAATTGGTTAGCCTGTTTTTGATTGAAGTGTTCCTCACTGTTAACAGTCCAGTTACTTAGCCACCACGATGTTATCGTAGAAGTAAAAGTAGCAGGGTCAGTATAAGTCAGTGTTACAAACAGTTACTTGCAGCATACCACACAATTCCGACAATTTGTTTCAAGTCTACGAGTCTGTCCATAAATGAATTAACTGGTACCAGCGATGGCGGTAATCCGCCAACGTTACACCATAGGAACTGAAGTATCTCTACTTGTTTCTTTTAGGACGTTATTGATGCTGCACCCATGTTTTACACAAGACAGGTCAGGTAGCCTGTGACTTCAACACTGTACAAAGACATGATCATTTAAAAGTCACCAATTTGTAGCCATTTCGAAGTGTTGCAATGGCCGACGAGGGGCAAGATGGCAAAAAACAGGTATGTTTTTTTTTTTTAATTTACAATGATGTCGCTCTTTGAGTAGGTTCTGACAACCCTCACTCACCTACCATTAGCTATATGTTGTAAGCTAGTGTGCATTTGTTTATTATCGTTATTGTTAGGCGTTGTTATGAAACATTGAGGATGATGAAAATTAGGTAAGTGGGTCATTTAATGACTAAACCATGGAGCGATATGTGTACGTGCCAATCCCCATAGCTAGCTAACTTGCTCAGACTCCCCCTTTCCTCAAAGCACTAGGACGTTTAGAATAAGATTGGAACTAGGATGATGGGGGGAATGCAACCCTCTTCTGAGGTAACTAGATGCCACCGTGCAACATTATAGTTTGAAAGCTTGAAATCTTTAATTCCTCAGTTTTTTTTTTACCAGACCATGTTTTTAAGTAGGTCTCCTCCTTGCAAGCTGATAATTTTTCTTCTTGAATGAACACACTCAGGGATTCAAATTAATGGGGATTCTAGACATCCAGAGCACAGCTTGTGCCAGGGAAGCCCTACTTCACGGCGCAGGAGGGTCTATAGTGGCTGGGCTTCTTCACTTCTTAGCCACCAGTAAGTCCTTTTCATCTCCTTTATGTAGCCTAGCACTGGACATTGTAAAAGAAAATATGCCAGCCTCTGCGTTTTCCCTCATACATATCAGCAATTCTGCTGATCGTTTGTTGTGTGTTGTTTGTCCTGTCTTATTGTTGCTCTTTATGTAGCCTAGCACTGGACATACTTATGTAGTATGGAGTACGTATGGAGCACATGGAGTACTTATATGTTTTTATGTTTATATGTTATGTTATGTTATGTCATGTTAGGTTATGGTAGTGTGGTATGGTGTCCTGTCCTAAGCATTTCAGTGCCCAGTATGACTCTGTTGTTCTGTGTATCTGACAATAAAAGACTTGACTTGACTTGACATTGTAAAAGAAAATATGCCAGCCTCTGCGTTTTCCCTCATACATATAAGCAATCCTGCTGATCGTTTGTTGTGTGTTGTTTGTCCTGTCTTATTGTTGTTTCTATGTTTATGCTCATGTAGGCTAATGCATGTTTACTGTCTGATGGTGGTGTGTACCCCCTTTGAAAACGAGATGGTACATCTCAATGGGTTATTCCAAAAAAAGATCATTTCCAATACTGTCAGTGGTCATGATGACAGTCAGAGACTGTGAAGGTATCTCATGGGTCTTTCGTACCCCTCGTTTCTCAGGTCGAGTGAAGAGGTCCTTTGATGTTGGCTTCGCAGGATTCTTTCTGACAACAGTGGGATCATGGTAAGTACATGTCAACATGGCACCATTCTTTGAACTGCTCTCCCGTGCATAGTCCTCCACTTTCCTCAACTAGAAATATTGCTGCATTTTCATTTAGGCTGAACTAGCTGCGTTGCTAGATTGATGGAGTAAGCAAGTTGGGTTGAGAAATTATGACCTTGATTCAAGTATTTGTGCTCAGTTCCGTCATTGCTGCATACACACCCTGGTGTTCCTTAGCCTTCAGGATTCCATCTGGGGCTAGTAAAGGTGTGAAAGCATATATGACTGCAGGCAGAATACCTATGCAACCACTAGGGATACTTTAACAGCCATTGAAGTAATGATAATAATGCCTAAGGCTAGCCATTTGGCAGGGTTACAGATAAGAATGGTTCTAGATTTGAAAAAATAAAAAAAAATATTCAAACGAACCACCAAAATTCCTATTAACTGTTATTGAGCTTTGTTCTAGGTTAAATCACACTGATTTCGAGTTTATTAAAGGAGAAGTTCAGTGTGATAAAGTCAGTTAGTATGCCATTCTGTGATATCCATAATCCAGTACGTCAATTGTCTGACATTTTCTCAAATGGTTTATTAAGTCAAAGCACAACCAAATGTTTTTGTAGTCATGTATTTCAGAATCAGAATCAGAATTGTGTTTATTTTCCAAATTGTATTTTCACGATATGGTCCCTTGGTCTTTAAAGTCAAAGTTAAGGTTCCAATAACTCAACTGCTAAAGCTAGATGCTAACCACACCAGTCATGTCAGCCACTCATCCACACATACACAAATACAGTGAAATGTGTACCTTTGATCGCTTTTGATTAATGAATAACTGCAGATCTAATCATGTAGTACCCTTTTGTTTATAGCTATGAAATGCTGTGTTTTTTTCAGGTGCTACTGTCGATACAACAATGCAGTGCTGCGTGTTCAACAGAGAGTCATACAGGAAGGAATGAAGAACAAAGTCATGTATGAAGGCACCAGTATTGACCCCACGCGGAAACCCAAAGCAGAGGAGAAGAGCTCCTAGCACTCAGGCTGTCTGTCTGCAAAGAGCTATCGTCGTCATCGACTCTCTCTCTTTCTCTGTTTCAAAGCCCTTCATTTCACTGTTATTGTATATTTATTGACAATGTACAATGTGGCAATGCATGATTTATAAAGATATATTTTGCCACACATTTTTAATAAAATGTAGATATGATTGGAAACCGTGGATCTTATAGTGGTAAAGAACCTTTTTCAGAGTCGTTTGGATCTTTGACCTTCAAGCCATCAGGTTATATTTCAAGGTGATCCAAGGCCAGTGTGGTGACTATCTAAGCTCAATGCCATGAAAGTAATTGTTTGACATTTGAAATGAAGTGTTGCCCAGATTGTTCTCTTTCTTGCCTGACATTCTTCCAGTGGATGATGTTCGTCACATCTTCAGCTCAGAACATCGACAGGGAGGTTGTTGTATAATCAGGTGACCACTAGATGGCAGTGCACACAGAGAAATACAAAATCCATTAATTCAAACCTCTTTTAAGCAGGTGCAGTTCATTCACATGAAACACTGTTCATTTTGGTGAAATATCTCCAGGAGTTTTTTTTGCAGCAGTGGCATCATTGTGTTTCCCCTCCATCTTGGGGTGTAAGTGCACTTCAAAGCAGCAATGTTAGAGGAACAGTGTAATATTTTGCTGTGTTTTCGCCATGTAGACTATGATACATTTTATTCATATACTGGATGATAGTTATAGATTTCTCACTGAGATCATAGTGAGTGTAATCTAAACTGTACATGGCTCTTGGTATTTATTATGTGCAAGATTTTGTGTTAATTAAAGGCTGACGTACAAAACATTTTTGTCTGGTAAGTTGGTATTTAGTATTTATTTGAAAATTAGTTTACACTGACCTCCCAGTAAAAACAGTACCCATTTTAGTGGTTAGTTTAGTAATGAGTATATACACTTTTTAAATCTTTATAAAATAATTTACAGAATATTATATGGCCCTCATTATTCTGTTCAGGGCCTGGTTTATTGTTTTTTTGTAAGTGTAAGGTTTCCCCCTGATGAGAATTAGGGGGGCCATATAATATTCTTTAAATTATTTTATAAAGATGATTGGTTTTGTAAGTCTAAGGTTTCTCCATGATGATTGCCTTCCAGAACCCAAGCAGACAAAAGTGTGAAACAGAGGCAGCTTTGATGCAGTAAAACCATAGTTAAATTATGTCTCATTAATATCAGCTGGTTCAGTCCCAACTGATGGCCTATAAAAAGGTGTCTCATTACCAGGGTGTCACACAAGAAACATCTCATGATGGGTAAAAGCAAAGAGCTCTCGCAAGACCTAAGCAACCTTATTTTTGCGAAACATACCGATGGCATTTGTTAAGGATGCATTTCTAAACTTCTATGTGTTCCAGTTAGCAATGTTGGGGCCATAATCTGGAGGTGAAAAAGAACATAGTTTCACCATAAACTGGCCATGCCCAGGTGCTCCTCGCAAGATTTCTGACAGAAGAGTGAAAAGATTTATCAGAAGAGTTGACCAAGAGCCAAGGACCATTTGTGGAGAGCTTTAGAAAGACCTGGAATAATCAGGTACAATTGTTTCAAAGAAAACAATAAGTAATGCACTCAACCGCGATGGCCTGTATTCATGCTCACCATGCTACATTGCTGAAGCAAAAACATGTTGAAACTTGTTTAAAGTTTACTGCACAACATTTGGACAAGCCTATGAAATACTGGGCGAATATAGTCTGTTCAGAGGAAAGCAAAATGTAACTCTTTGGGTACCATAATACATACCATGTTAGGAGGACAAATGGCACGGCACATCACCCTAAAAATAAAGTTTTGAGGTGGGAACATCATGGTGTGCGGCTGCTTTTTCAATATATGAAATGGCAGAACAGCACTTAACCACTTAGATGGGTTGGTTCTGCAGTGTTACATTCAGTATAGCTAGCTATGTACTATGACCAGAGCAGGGGCGTCCCTCTCTACCTTCAAGAAGCTCTTGAAGACCCAACTCTTCAGAGAGCACCTCCCTTCCTAACTGGCACCTTGGCTTAACTTGCACTTAAGCAGTGACAGTCCCGCACTTCTTTTTCTTTCTATGTCGTTTTTCTATTCCTTAAAATTCCTTAAAAAAAGCAGTATTTACTGTTTCACCAGGTTTTTTTGCTCTGAGCTTGACTGTTCTCTCCCTTGTACGTCGCTTTGGACATAAGCCTCTGCTAAATGTAAATGTAAATGAGTAGGTGATCCTTCAAACACAAAACTGCTCAAAACAATGAAGACATAACATGTAACGACCCTTGACCCCTAACCTACAACTCGCATCTCATTGGCTTACATATTAAAACATCATATAAACTCTTACATTTCAATAATACATGACCTTAACCAGGAAACATATGCAGTAACAACCGTATTAATAGTTTTTAATCTTTTAAATCCTTTTTATTCTATTTATTTACTTATTCTATTTATACTTTTAATGAACTTTAAGCATCTAGCCTACTTTTCCAAATGGCTACATTCAAAATATCAAATTTTTTATTTCTTTCCCCAATTGTGAGAACTGGCACAACACATTCTCCTCTGCTTTAAATGGCATGTTTCCACATTGCTGACAGAAAGAGCTTTCAGTGTCGTCCCAAACATTTGTTTTCTACAGCAAAAGATGTAATCACTAATATTCGAAGCAATAATGATAAAAACAACAACAAGCTACAATATTATTAAGTCCTCATCGCCATCATCCTCAAACTGTGATAAATGTTAGAAGTACAAATGAAAAACCAGGGGCCAGATTGTGTGACCAGAATTTAATACAATTCTTCATTTACATTTTTAAATACATTTCTTTCATTCGAAGTAGCCAACATAGCAGAGACGATACAGTCACTGGTATTTTGTATGACTGAGTTTTTTATTGTGTTTGGACAATGAAAATACTTTTTCTTCTTCACATTTCTTTCTCTTGGTACATTGAATAGTGGGCATAACATAGTATTTCTGAAGTGATGAGTTCTGGACTTGAATTGAATTCATGGCACACCATCTTTATGATTGAGGTGTTAGTTATTGATCCCATAGGGCATTGCAGCAGAATCAGACAGCAGTATTTCAATGTATCTTTGAAAGTGCATTGATCTGAACTGCATATATTGCGATCATAGTTATGAGAAAAACGATCCCAGTAACTAGTCCAATAATATTGAATATTTTGGCCTTCCGAGATGAATCTGCTGCCTTAGTGACATCTCCGGCCACACTTGCAGTGCTGACCTGAAGTGAACAAGGAGAACATACAATATCAGCCTCCAAACATTTAAACAACACACATGAATGACCGACCATATGCACATATAAAACACACACACATGCACACAGCACAAAGAATGTTTTTTTTTTTTTTTTTTTTTACCTGACTTGAGAAGAAGATGGCAACCAGGCCCAGAGGCAAACAGCAGCACAGTGTTGTGAAGATGGACCAGTTAAGATAAGAGGGTGGATTGGAGCTTGAAGGTTCCATATTCTGTCTTGTCTTGTTTTTTTTCTTCTCTTGGAGTTCAAATCCTGAAGCCTTAGTCCAGACCGCCAATGCCTCTGAGGTAAACACGAGAGCTGAGGATATATATAGTGTGTTGGCCATAGAATAGAAAGGGTGAGGGTGAGGCAACAATTGCACATCTCCAATTACGTGACTTCCTTATATTGTGAAAATCAGTACATTTATTTTTGGCTTTCCGTATGTTCAGCAACAAAATGTCCCCATTGATTATGAAGTCAAGGTAAAAGTATGTAATATTTGTATTGCAATAAAACATTGCAACGAGGGACTAGCCAGGAGATCTTGAGCCAGTGGTCCTCGACTTATGCTCCCCACATTCTCATCAGCAGCTTTACAACTTTACAATGCACATATCATCGTGTGGTCCTACACTGAAATAAATATTAAGTTAGAATAAAAAAAAAAACATTAAACTATATTTAGTTGGATCTGCCGAGGTGACGTCCACATGAATACAGTGAAAACTATTTTTTTTCGAAAACTGAGAAGTTTTGTTGCGTTTTGACCTTTTGTCTACATGACATGAAAATGCATATTTTTGAAAACGGGTTTCAAAGTGGAGACATTTGAGAAGGCAAACCTAACACCGCCATGTGAACAGTGGAAAAAGAGTTTTTTGAACTACAGCGACACCCCACCAACTTTATCCAATCATCTTTCACTCTCTGTGAAGGCTTTGCTGCGCCTGCCAGAGCCATGGCAATGCATAGAACATCTATTTTAGATTGTTAGACACATCATGGTTGTCAGCCAATTACGAAAAGAATGCAACCTATCGGAAACATCAGTGGCCAAAGCCTTTGTTGGGTTTGATATAATTTCAATCTTAATGCTAGCAACTTTAAGCAGGGTAAGTTCACTTCACTGGGGAAATTCTGTTGTGACATGTCTTCATAGTCTTTGCTCATGCATGATTAGTTCACAGAGATCATTTCTGGAACTGCCTGTTACTGCCAGGACAGGACGAAAATCAGATGAAAGAAGCAGAAATAAAAATATTGTTTACTTGCATCTTAAATGCGTTGTCTTCTCTGCGCAGAGACCTTTAACCCACATGAAGATTCCTAAACATTTATGATTGTTTTATAGGCCTCAAATCCACCAGTAGATTGTGTGAAGATGCCTCTATTTCACACAGATGTTGACGTCAGGTTGTGGGAGATGGTTACAATATTTGCTTAGGTCACCATTTAAACAGGGGGTGTCAATTGGAATTAGGGTAGAACTACAAGCCATGCTCTGTACTGCGTACCATGTATCATGTATTGGCAGCTGTGAAAGATAGTTTAGACAGGACACCATCTTGACTGTCGTACTGTAAAAGAGACATTTTTATATCACCTGTGTGCTTGCTCCAGGTCTCAGGGTCTGTAAAATACCTCAAGACAATGCTGATGGTCAGGGAACCTCCCGAAGAGGCAGCTAGAATTGAAACAATAAGCATGCCAGTGGATTTTGGATGACTGAGCCCTCAATAAAAGACACATCTCACTACACAAAGAAAACTCATTCTATTTCAGTATTAGACATTTCTCAGTGGAAGATTACCTCATGAACTTATTGGGATATGTTGATGATTTTCATAAATATTTAATTATAATAGAAACCAAGCTTCTGGGGGCTGTCAGGGGAGTCCCTCTGTACAGAGTGGAAAGGCCAAGAAACAGGATGTTTAACACAACAGCACTGTGTTGAAACTCCTACTTACTGAAAGCAGACGCGATACAGGGAAGTCCCAGAAGTTTTTTTTCCCAGGGTTTCTATGGTCACAGTAGCTTTCAGAATATCAAGAAAGCCAACCTAAGGATTTAGCTTAAAAAAACTGAAGGCTGCAATGGACATCATTTAATACTTTTAAAATAACTATTCAAATACACTTTAACTTTTCTCCTTATTAAGCAGTGCTGTATAGGCAGACAATAATTCATAATTCTTAATAGCTGTGGTATATAAACAAAGGCTAATATGGTGAACAACTAATTACACGCTCAGTAAAATATCAAAACCTACAACACATCTCAATGACAGTAACAGCAACTAAGGCAAATGACGATATTTTGACGATTCTCAAAATACATATTTGTCTTGCAATATTAAAGCACATTATGAAGTTTTCTTAGCCCAAAGGTGTTAGGCCAGATTACAGGAGAGGCAGTGTTGATACATGGACACTGAATATACACACTACAGTTCAAAAGTTTGGAGTGTGTGGGTGTGACACTTGCTTCCTTCTGCTGTAACAATGTTCCCCCTCTCTGAGGAGTGTTCTTTTCCAGCAGGACAATGCTCCATGCCACACAGCCAGGTCATTGAAGGTGTGGATTAAGGACCCCTCAGATCAGGACCCTGTCATGCCCAGCCCAATCCCAAAACCTGAATCCCATTGAAAACCTCTGAAATGTGATCAAGAGGAAGATGGATTGTCACAAGCCATCAAACAGAGCCGAGCTGCTTGAATTTTTGTGCCAGGAGTGGCATAAAGTCACCCAACGGCAATGTGAAAGACTGGTGGAGAGCATGCCAAGACGCATGAAATATGTGATTGTAAATCAAGGTTTTTCCACCAAAATATTGATTTGTGAACTCTTCCTAAGTTAAAACATTAGTATTGTGTTTTTAAAAAATGAATATGAACTTGTTCAAAACTGAATATGAACTTGTTCGAGATCTGAAAACACTGCATATTTTTTGTTATTTTGACTAGTTGTCCTTTTTCCGCAAATAAATGCCCTAAATGACAATATTTGTATTTGAAATTTTGGGAGAAATGTTATCAGTAGTTTATATAATAAAACAAAATGTTCATTTTACTGAAACACATACCAATAAATAGTAAAACCAGATAAACTGAAAGTGGTCTCTTAATTTTTCCCGGAGCTGTATATTTATACTTCAATATGTCTCATACTGTTTTTTTCTGCAGTCAGTACATGATCATACCAGTGGAGGATAACAAAATAAATGAGAGGACTGTTTTAGAGAATAGAAGAGTGTAGATTTGAAGTAAGGGAGCTATGGGTGTGAGATGTGCTTTATCCAATCATGGACTTTCTAGAGATGGTACAGGATGTCACAAAGAGACATTTCAAAATCCGTTTATGCAAGGAAGGTTTTTCTTTTAGCAATTTGCTGAAAACACACACACACGCACACACGCACACACACACACGCACACACACACACACACACAAACACACACAAACAAACAAACACACACACAAACACACACACACACACACACACACACACAAACACACACACACACACACACACACACACACACACACACACACACACACACACACACACACACACACACACACACACACACACACACACACACACACACACACACACACACACACACACACACACACACACACACACACACACACACTCTCTCTCTTTGTTTCAGAGTCTCTTTAAAAAAGAGCCAGCTCTAACCAGTCTTCAATGAGGCTCCAGTTTTTTCTCACTCTTTCTTTTTTCAGTCTCTTTTAAAAAAAGGTTTCGCAGAGTACAGTGTGTCATAATTATAGTTAATGTCATTGTTTTTCTTATACTATTTTCTTATACTATTTCTGACAATAGTATTGTAGACGTGCTTAAGTTGAGGAAGAGGCAGTGTTTGAATTGATCTATTCAATTTAACTTAAATTTGATTTTAAACTTACATTTTATTCAAATAAACATAATATCTATCAAATGGATTGTGAACACATTGAGGAATATTTCTAACATGGTTTTACTAATGATGAAATCCTTGCTTTTCTGGCTGGATAGCATGGGGATGTTGTAAGCAAACACACACTGGAAAGAATTTTATTCAGGAAGAAACTGTGACACAGGACGAACAAAACTGATGTGGCTGAGGCAACACACACACACACACACACACACACACACACACACACACACACACACACACACACACACACACACACACACAAACACACAAACACACACACACACACACACACACACACACACACACACACACACACACACACACACAAGCTGATGTGGCTGAGGCAGCTTCATTTCGGCTGCAACGTGAAAATAGTTTGACTGCAAGAGAATGCACGCCTCCCAGGAAGCTTCTGTAGCCTATGAGATCTTAATCTTATGAGACAGCAAGTCATAACTATGAGATACTAAGTTATAATTATGAGATTGTAAGTCATAGGTTACTTAGACAAAATGATGAGATACTAAGGTATAATTATGAGATACTAAGTAATGGTTGTGAGATAGCTATAAGTCGTAATTGACATACTATGTGACATTTTATTCTAGTTGCGGAATATTCAGATTGATTATCTGACTATGCGGTTATGAGGGACTTCTTGTACTGCCGGACTTTAGTGTTCCATGCATTTTTATCAGTGTGTGGGCCCACTGGGTATCGGACCATATTCTCGGGTCTACTGGCTGCTCTAGCAGTTGAACTGCGAGAAAACCAGTGGCCAAAATGGCCACAAACACGGGTTGCATTTTAAATGACCGTAACATCAGGTCAATTGCAGCTGTGAACTATAACCTCTCAAACATTTCCAATGCTAAGTTGCATCTTGTTGATTCAACTACAGTCACAGCCTATACCTCTCACTTAGTCAGTGATCTTCACTTTAAAAAACAAAACAAAACAAAGCCCACTAGGTGGCAGCAAATACTATGGGATTTAGTCCACCCATCAGTTTACTGTCTACTGCCAAAAAGTGTGATCACAACGAGACGTGTTGCTACAGGCGGCGTTTTTGAAGCGTCTGCGCCTATAACAACGTGCCTCATGCCCAATTTATACTTCTCCGTTTTCACGGAGACGGACACATGGGCACGCCTGTGTCTCGTCAGTGGGTTTGTCCTAACGTGTGTGTGTGTGTGTGTGTGTGTGTGTGTGTGTGTGTGTGTGTGTGTGTGTGTGTGTGTGTGTGTGTGTGTGTGTGTGTGTGTGTGTGTGTGTGTGTGTGTGTGTGTGTGTGTGTGTGTGTGTGTGTGTGTGTGTGTGTGTGTGTGTGTGTGTGTGTGTGTGTGTGTGTGTGTGTGTGTGTGTGTGTTTGTTAGTACATGGCATGATTGACATATTAGGGTTTGGTGCCCCACTATCTTATGGGTGGACAATATCCTGGTGGTGTAGTGGTAAGTATGCAGTTTGTGATGTTCATGGTAAGAGGTTCAAATCCCACTGTGGTGAAGTGGATCATGCATCTGACCTGTCCAATCAGAGGCCTGTGGGCAAGCACACCAGTGTATGTGTAACACTCACTCACTCACAGATGAAGCTCACTGAGGAAGCCTTCGGTGAGAAAAAGCATTACAAATCTAACCACTGAACCCCTCAGCCCCTGATTGACTTTTGTGGGAAGCTGATGTCAGGACATAGGCGTCATTTGGGACAGACAGGAGATAGACACAGACAGGACAGGAGATAAACACGCAGACAGGAGGTACATATGTGTCCAGCGTGCAGCTTTGGAGTGGAGCGCTGGTGGCGCAGTGGTAGTGTCCACACTCCACACCACCAAGGTCACCGGATCAAACCTCAACACAGTAAAGAAGGTGGAGAGGACCTGGTGGACTCAGAGGCCCTGAAGCAGGTGGGATGTCAGGATGGATTGCAAAGAGAAATACATGGGGGGGCTTACTTGGCCCCCCGAAACAATCTAGTAGAAAAGCAGAGGGTTATAGACTTTTTTCAACTTGACATATTAGAGTCAACTGCATGACTCGACTAATACTATGTCAAGTTGAAAAAAGTCTATAACCCTCTGCTTTTCTACTAGATTGTTTCGGGGGGCCAAGTAAGCCCCCCCACGTATTTCTCTTTGCAATCCATCCTGACATCCCACCTGCCTCTCCACCTTCTCTCCTGTGTTGAGGTTTGATCCGGTGACCTTGGTGGTATGGAGTGTGGACACTACCACTGCGCCACCAGCGCTCCACTCTGGACACATATGTACCTCCTGTCTGCGTCATCTTTTTCTGTTCAGGTCCAAACCGAAGGCTTCCTCAGTGAGCTTTACCTGTGAGTGTGTGCGTCTTCCCAAGGCAGTGTTTTTTTTTTCAGGTTTGTGTTACAATAATGGAGTTAGCCTTGAATGAATGTTGGTGCAATAGTGCAGGGGTTCGCCTTCTGTTTACCAGGAGGGGGCTTTGAACCCTCAGAGACAACAGTCCCATGGATCTCAAGGCCTTAGACTTAACCCCACATCCATCCTGGTATATACTTTTGATGTACATGCCAAGCTGATCTTGAACATGTTTTAGATTGGTAAATGGTCATATAAAGATGCTGTATTGAACGTGAACTGGGTCTGAAGATGTAAATGTAAATAGACTGGGGTTTGAAAACATGCTGACATTTGTTCATTGGGTTTTAAGACCAACGCCTTATCCCCACATCCATGATATCTACTGCTACTCAGCCTGCTAATTTGATTTGGAACGATCTGGGATTGAAAGTGAACTGAAGACATGAAACTTCCATCACATCTACTTTGAACCCACGTAGACAACTGTCTTTCATCTTTCAGACAGGTCACACGGCTAGTGATAGGCCTTTATTATTGAGAGGATGTGCTTCAAGTTAATTAAGGGATGTAGATGTTATAAAGAGCAATCTTTTACCAGGAGTGGGGTTCGAACCCATGAGGACAATCATCCATTGGATCTTAAGTCCAACGCCTTAACCACCCGGCCATCCTGGTACTGAAAGCACATGGTGATTAACCATTTATATTTTTACCTGAAGGGGTTAAACGTTCGGACATAAAAAAAAAATAGGATTCTATCTTATTATTAACCAATGTGGTGTAATGTTGTTCAAGTATATAATAGATGTATATTACTACTGTTGAAGATCATATGGGCCATCTAGTGTAAAGTCCACTGGTAAATCGGATGTTGGCGCTGTAGTAATAGCATTCATAGTTTACCGGTAAACCCTTATCATGGTTAAAGTATAATCCTGCCCACTGTCACAATAGGCAGTAGTTGCCACACCTTTGGGCTATAAATATAGCAAGCGTGCTCTCATCTCTCTCAACCCACAGGCATCTGGAATCTGCACCAAGGACTCTGCACAAAACAACCAAAGAAGAAGAACAATGCATTCCACAACCACCCTGCCAAATGTCAGCCACATTGGTCCTCACATTTGGCAGCAGCCAAATGTCAGCCAGGGTCCTCACATTTGGCAGCGACACACCCAACCCCAATCTACTTACCTGGGCTGGTCCATATTCACAACGCTTTGCTGCTGTTTGCCACTGGGAATAGCTGCCATCATCTTCTCCAATCAGGTATATTATATTATATTATACTATATTATGTTAATTGATAAATTGCCAACTGATTGTGCTCCCAATTCTTGATGATTCATTTCAGGTGTGTGTGTCATGTAACATTCTATACAAGCTGATGCACAAATAAATTGATTGAGTGTTTTCTCAGAACTTGATTGCAGTTGTGTTATTTGTCCTCCCAAATGTATAGAACGTTTCGTAGGTATATCTAGCAGTCAAGCTCTGTTTAACAGGTTATGGGCCCAGATGCGTTTGACGTTTGTGCACAGAGATATCCGGCGTGAGTAGGCACCGAGAGACATTTGTTTGTGAGCGAGTTTTGAATACGTGTCTCACGGATTGGAGTGCCAGCACCATGAGCGAACGTTCAAGTTCACGTTGGTCTCGTCTTGTGTTTGACGGAGACGAAAAGAGACGAAGACGGTATTATATTATAGGTATATTATATTATAGGTATATTATTTTATAGGTTTATGTATTAACACTATAGTTCCTTTCACTCAAGGGGAGTCAGCAGTGTCTTCATAGTCTTTGCTCATGCATGATTAGTTCACAGAGATCATTTCTGGTACTGCCTGTTACTGCCAGGACAGGACGAAAATCAGATGAAAGAAGCAGAAATAAAAATATTGTTTACTTGCATCTTAAATGCGTTGTCTTCTCTGCGCAGAGACCTTTATCCCACATGAAGATTACACATTTATGCTTGTTTTTTAGGCCTCAAATCCGCCAGTAGATTGTGGGAGGATGCACAATCAGTCTGTTTATGTGTTGGTGGTAGGTCATGCATGTTAATACATGATTTGGTCTGTTATCCTGGCACATTTTAGGTCAACAGAGCAAACGCCGTTGGGGATGTCAACAGAGCAATGGATTCATCTTGGAGAGCAAGAAACTTGAACACAGCTGGACTTATCATTGGGGTACTTGCCCTCGGGATACTTGTCCTCATCGGAAGCGTAACGTTGTTTATTCTCACGAAAAACTTCTGAAGGAAAGATGTGATCCTGGAGGACTGTTATGATTTTGTTATGATCTGCTGTCTACTCTGGGCCCTGTTCGGCGTACAACTGAAGCTAAGATAATTAATTTAGCTCGCAACTGGAGATTAACTAGCTCTCTAAATGAGAACAGGCCAAGCCGGTCTGGCGACGGGCGCTAATTTATTTTAACCTCAAGTTAATTTATCTCGTCAGCTAAATTGCGCGTGCACGTCTTGCTTCAAAAGGCAAGAAAGGTCGATCCCCAAAACCATGATTTTTTTGAAAGGTACAATGGTCTAAACTCAAAGAAAAAGACTATTTTTTTTCTCCGATAAGGCAGGATATGATCATGAACGCGTTATGAAGAATTCAAGACCATAATCATGTCAAAATTCAACACTCCTGCGGTACCACAGCAATATAAGAAACTGTCTATAGGATGTATAAGTGACATCTTTTCCTTTACCGGAAAGATACTATGGTGCAGCGGGTTGAGCTTATGGTTTGCATGCTGTAGATCATCGGTTCGACTCCCCTCACCCTCGTAGGTATTGTGGTTTTAAATCGCTTTGAATAAAACCGTCTGCTAAATGACTAAATGTGAATGTATTAATAAGAAATTCAATACATTTAAGCAATGAAAAAAAATTGTGTCTATTTCTCTCTTCTTATCATGCACCCACGTTACCATCCACCTCCACCATTCACTACCGCACAAACACTAGACACGTTTGCAAAACTAAACGTTTGCAATGATGTAAGTTAAAGTAGGTAAAACAACTTTAGCAAATATCTATTTGGGTCATGTGCTCAAATGTCCTGGGATCAAAGAAAACGTTAGTATTCATGTGCAAACTAAAATTCACGTCTCAGGCTGCACATGAAAGTTATTTCGGGTTTATCAACTGTACCAATGTCTCAACTGTACTAATAGGCTACCACTGTCATATAATTATGAGTGCTTTGTTCTCCGCATCGCCGACATAACAAAAATGAAGGCTACCACTCGCAAGAAAGTGATGACATTCAATGTTCGACGGTGGAGTATGCAATAAATGACTCGAGAAGGTCTTCTAAATGAATTATCCCTTGTCGGGTGGATCGGTAGCGCTCATACAAGAACTCATCATGATGGACAAATGGATCTTCTTGGCGATCGCAAAGAACTCTTCCTACGCTTATCAAACTATGACTCCTTGTCAATGGGATCCCTCCTTTTGGCGTGGGTGTGGCAAGTTTAGCCAGCTAAACTTTGCTTAGCCTGCCCTGGAGCAGGCTAAGGCTAAGCGATTAATTACCATGGTGATTGATAAAAAATTGCGTCCGCGAACTCGCTTAAGCGGTGTTGTCTTTTTTTAGCCTGGAATTTAGCTCGCTAAACTGCTTAGCGAGCGTCGCTGAATAGTACCCTGGACTATTATCACCTGTGAATTGAACCACTCTGTAAGCAGGAATGAATGCAAGAACTGAAGACAGAAACTATGGTGTTTATGTACAAGATTCAAAGCAACATGAGACCAGAAAAATTGAAGTTGAAACTTTCTTCATTGTATAAATGTGTTATAATAAATCCATCCTTTGGCTAAGTAATTTACTGTCCTGTAACTAATTACTTTATTCTTAAGTAATTCATGTGGTCCTAAAACATCGATAGCTATAGAATTATATATATATATTTCAAATTTAAATTTAACAAAAATAAAACAAAATATATTTATCAGAAATACTGAACTTAACTACAATTGGTCCCTTTCACAGAACAGTAACAGAACCCCCTTTTAAAGTCCAGATTTACGTACCCTTCAGTGATAAGCTTTAGTTTCCAGATAGGGATCGATTGTTTGCATTATAAGCAAATGAGCAAACAATCACCATTTTTATTTTACTAGCCATTGTGTCATTATGAATATCCATCTTAAAAATGGATGAGTGGCATGCAATACATTCAACAGAGACAGTTTTTTTTAACTTTTATTTTACAACACAAACGAGATAAATAAATGGCATTGGCAGAACATTAAGAAATAGTCTGGGCACCAGTATTGTGTACACTGGTTGAAAAATAAAGTCAAGTCAGAACATGGAAAGGAGTTTTCAAACACTCATCAAACGGTTGAAACTTTCAGAAACAGCCATGCAGACACACACACACACACACACACACACACACACACACACACACACACACACACACACACACACACACACACACACACACACACACACACACACACACACACACACACACACACACACACACACACAGACGTTTGACACTCTACTAACATTCATATCTCCAGTTTTAAGGTCGGATTCAAACAGTGTACAGCATCTCCCGCACAGAGCATAAGCTCTTAAGCCATTTAACTCTCAGGGTCTCAGAGATGGAATACTTCGGTATTTTAACCATTTATACATAAATTCTGTCAATCACTGACCTGTACAAAACCGGGTCTCCTTCTGTTTTGCAATTTTGCACATCACTCAGAGAAAGTGCCTCAATATTATTGAAAAGCTTACTTCAAAACTCAACTACTATAACTAAATGTGTAGCATTTTAACTGTATGGGTCATCAACTCACTCAAACAAATCCTATAATCTGTCCAAACAAAACTAACAACAAAGAAAAAGGTTCATCTTTGGTCTTCACCACCAAAAGCACGGCATTGCCTTTGCACCCTAGCACAAGCATAGCTTAGCACAAGCATAGCTTAGCACACTATGAAAATGGAAATTGGAGCCAAAACACATAAACTGGACCATTTTAAACTTTCTTTCACTTCTGTCGAGTTCAATGAATCAGTAATGAATTGCTGACTGAATTCAGTAAATCACCAAACAAACTGCTTGTTACATACACAAACAATAAACAACAAACAATAAACAACACAAGGATCAAAAGACTTGAAGAAAGAATTAATCAGTATGTTCAGTACAGCAGTTTCACACATGACCATTCCCCTGCGTTTACAAAATTAATTATGATTTAATAATTGAATTAATTATAGTTTATTATTGAATTATTTAATTATGATTGGCACACCAAGTTGCCTTTATTTCCACCGGCAGCATAATACCAAGCAATGCCAAATGTCCAAAGTTTCACAGAGATACTGCTGTGTCTGTACTGTAAAGCACAACCTGTGTATAAGATGATTTAATGTCAATGTTTGGGAAATTAAACATCTACTGATTCCAGGATAAGTGAACTTATCTTCAGCATGTAATCCATCCAGAAGACAGGTTTTAATAAAACACTTGCATTTTGTGTTATGATCATAGTCGGAGACAGACATGCAAACCACCAGTCACATCACGCTTGCACACGCAAACACTTCAATCAAGTGGCTTGACAAAAACAGCATAGTCCTGATTATCTGCCTTCCAAAAGATAAAAACAGGAATGGAATGGGCATGTCATCCAAGGGTCATGTATCGCGTCTATAATAAATGGCACAACATCTGATTTTTTGTACTACAGTATATGCAAAATTTCAGACAAAAACATTCAGTCATCATTAAAATAGATATGTATATTCTGAATATATTAAGCATTCGAATAAATAAAATATACAATGATTCACAGAAATAAACAAATGGCCACTACAATAAATACAATAAATAAATATAAATAAACATAAATAAACATATTGGCCACTATGATACATCATTTAAATTAATTAAGTATGCAAAAGCTCTGATTCAGTAAAAAAAAACACATAAATCAGTAGGAGGAGAGCAGAAGTACCACACGAGTGCTAGCATGGTCAATATAAACATAAACAACAACAAAAACACAAACAACAACACAAACAAGGCCAAGTTTGCTTCCTCCCTTCATTCCAAGTCTACGTAAAAATACTCCTGACCTCCAACGACCTCCAGACGACCTTCAGGGACACGTTTCCAAAAGGGTCACGCCACGCCTCCCGATGACACACCTCACAGGATGATGTCATAGAGCCGATGACACGCCTCACAGGGTGATGTCATAGAGCCGACCCACCCGACCCAGCCACTCCCTGACAGCGTGTCGGACCTTGGGGTCGGTCACGTGACAGGTCAGCTGACTGATGCAGGGGAACACGGTGGCCTGGAGGGCGATGAAGGTCGGGTCGGGCAGCAGCAGGATCTGATTCAGGACCGTCAGGACCATGGTGGTCCATGCCTGCCCAATCACACACACACACACACACACACACACACACACACACACACACACACACACACACACACACACAGCAGAGATTGATTACATAACGCAGAAGTTTACACCGGTTACACCTGCCCAATCAACAAGGTGAAAGAGACACTCATTATTTCAGGTTTGCAGAGCAATGGCCTTTTTCTCTTTTTCTAAAAGTTATACTAAAATCATAAACACAGTATTATCCTCACACCTATCCCCTCATCCACCCCAGCCCTCCACCCATCCTGTCCCGCTCACCTGTATCTCACACACACACACACACACACACATACACACACACTCTCACAAACACACACACACACACACACACAGACACACACACACACACACACACACACACACACACACACACACACACACACACACACACACGCTCACCTGTATCTGTGCCTCTGCGTCCCTGAGGGAGACGTTGTGGGAGGAGCTTGCCATGGATCCCGAGCGAGGCCTCTTCTCCTGCCTCAGCACCTCGGGCCCCGCGCTGAACGAGTGCCTCATGGGGCCCGGGTCCACCAGCTGCTGGGGCCTCTGTGGTGCGGGGGACTCTGGGTCCCTCAGCGAGCCTACCTCACTGGGCTTGGCCTCCCTGGCGAAGGCTGGGTGTGGATGATGGGAGAGAGGATCAAGTCAAAGTCAAGTCAAAGTGTTTATTGTTGCAAGCACCAAATTGCTTCAGCACAGCAAAATTCTTAAGACTTGGCCAGCAACATCATCTACGCAGTAGACGTCATACAGATAACAAGGAACATTTACCCAAAAAATAACATATAACTCTGTAACACTATAACAATAAAACATATAACATATAACTCTGTAACACTATAACAATAAAACATATAACATATAACATATAACTCTGTAACACTATAACAATAAAACATATAACATATAACTCTGTAACACTGTAACACTATAACAATAAAACATATAACATATAACTCTGTAACACTGTAACCATTAAACATATAACATATAACATATAACTCTGTAACACTCTAATAATAAAACATATAACATATAACTCTGTAACACTATAACAATAAAACATATAACATATAACTTACAACAATGAAATGATGGATGGCTCTGCTGTTGTGGTTGTTGTTGTTGTTGCTTGCGGCGCTTGTACTCGATCATGAGTTTGGTGATGGTGCGGTCGGTGGCGATGGTGTAGAGCTTGTTGCTGGCGCTCTCCCACCACTCCTTCTTGCGGCCGGTGGAGTCGGCGCGCTCCCGTGCTCCTCCGTCCGCTCGGAGGTGGGGCAGGCTGCCACCGTAGATGCCCGCTGAGGGTGGCGGCGGCGTGGGTAGTGGAGGCGTCTGCTGTGGCGTCTGCAGTGGGGGCTCCTCGCCCGGCGTCTCCACCTGTGTTGTTGCAACTTTGGAAGTTATTCTTGACACAAAGATGCATTAAAATGCCAACCACTTAAATTTGATTTTGCTGACAAAAGGTGGAGTATACTTAAGCAATAAGCCCCAAGAGGCCGTGGTTTGCGGTGATTTTAGAACAGGTAAGGGGAGTTGTTAGGCACGACGCAAAGCGGAGCTTATTGCTTTTCTAAAACTGTTACTACAAATATTTTATATGGTTTCATAAATAAAGACAATTCAATTTAAGAAACAATAGTTTAATGATAAACCGTCATTTTTCCGCCACTAAAAAATAAATAAATAAATCGTTGCTACGCAACCCTTGAAGCAACGCAACAGCCAGATGGAACACTCTATGAATACACAGCCTTGCCTTGCCATTTGCTGCGCAATAATATGGAATGTTATCATAGAATGTTATGAGGACAAATTGTAGGGTTATGCTGGATTTTACAACGGCTTTTAGCCAATCACAATCAAGGATTTGAACAATCAGTTTTAGAATCGTACTTTTATATCACTGGGGTTGCTGCAGCGGAAGCTATCCTCGGACGGGGTTCCCTTGCTGGAGCGCCCTCCGGTGGTGGAGGGGGTGGGCGTGGAGCTCTCGGAGGGGAAGAGGGGGAGGAAGAAGAGTGGGTCGCCGCCGCGGTGACCAGGCGTGGGCTCCACACTGCCGCTAGCCCCCAATCAATCAATCAATCAATCAATCAATTTGTTTATTTGATCAAGAGAGACAGTGTACATTCATGAACATTAAGATGTAAATGCACCCAATTATAGTCAAAAGGCTAGTTTCCACTGGCAGTCCCCCTGCCAGAGTGAAAAAGGCTATACAACCTTAAAAAAAGGCATTTACGTATATATCAAACACATAAATCAAAATCAGACAATAAATCAAAAACACATTTTGTTTAAGTAACAAATAAGTAAGTAAATAATAATAATTATAGTAATAAATAAGTTTGCGACTCTGAAGAAGACACGCCACACACCCAGCGGCCCCCAGGCTGCCCTCGAGGTCCAGGTGCATCTGGATGTAGTTGTTGCTCAGGTCCATGCTCAGCTTGTGGAGCCGCCTGACCAGCCACGCCCAGTCCATGCCGCTGGCCGGCTGCGAGCTCAGGGACGGGATGGTGGCGCGCCACTGACGCTTGTCCTTACCCCGAGGCGGGCTCACCTGTGTTGTTGCAACTTTGGCAGTTATTCTTGACACAAAGATGCATTCAAATGCCAACCACTTAAATTTGTTTTTGCTGACACAAGGTGGAGTATACTCGTACTTTTAAATCACTGAAAAATCATCTTTACAATACTTACAATGGTTTATGTAAAACTAATCCTGTGCGCTGGACTTAAGTTACTCTAAACATGTGAGTAAATGGAGTTCATGATGAGTATATATATAAACAAGTTCTACCTGCGCCGTCTCCTCAAAGATGTCTTCGTCCTCTGAGGAGCAGGGCTGTGACGAGTCTGAGCTGCCCTCCTCCTCTTCTCCCAGAATCCTTTTCACCTGCTCCACAGTCAGGTTCTCCTGATTGGTCAGCGTGGCACACAGGAGTGCCTAGGGGTTGGGGGTCGTAACCATAACGATTTTGATCACAAAATCAAATACAAGTGTCTGTTTGGTGAAATATAAGATCATTACTGTTGATCTACATTGTAGATTAATAATTTGTATTTTTTAGTATTTATTTTATATTGGTTTAAATTGGGATTACAATATTTCAAACATTCTCATTAAGCATATATACAATAACATAACCCAAACATGTTGAACAAGAATGGCAGGTATAAGGACTCCACTGGTAACCACATGTTACCATTTACCAGTTAATGATACCAGTTTGCTTTGCCCCCTGACCTGGAAGTAGATGTTGAAGCTCATGGCTGACTGGCGGTACAGGTTGGCCGCCCCGCTGACTCCAGACACCTTCATCAGGAGGTACTTGAGGCCGGGCCGGGTGTCGAAGTCCCGGGCCGTCTGGTACGAGTCCAACAGCAGGTCGAAGATGATGGCCAGGTTCTGCATGGAGATGTAGCGCAGGAACCCGGCGGCTCGTGGTGGTTCTGAGACGGGCGTGGTGCGCTCCTGGCCGTCCTCTCCGGCGCCGCCACCGGACCCTTTGACAAACTCCTCCAGCAGGATGTCATAGAGGTTCTGAAGGAGAACCTGGTGGGACAGGAGGCTCACCACTATGGTTCTGAAGGGGATCCTGTGTGGAGAACAGAGCAGAACTGGAGATGTTTGTCGGGATGTTTTCTTTCGATGTGATCTGAAACTATCAGAGTGTGTGGAAGAATCTTAGAATGGTAGAAAGCTTTGACTATAGGTTGATAAAAACGAATTTATCAATTCAGCTGATCATAAAAACTTTCTGATCTATAGTATTAATGTTGTCAATCTACTGGGACAAATTTAACAATGCCTCCCACACGCATCTGAGTAGGACTCATGACCAGACATGCTGAAGCTAGCTACATCGTATATTCATGTATTCATCCATCCATCCATCCAATACATTTATTTTATGGAAATACAAATGGGCATGCAGTTTCTTATCCATGTTATTTGCTATATGAAGCAGAAACCCCCCCATGCAATGCCAACACACGGATGCAACTAACTTAGTTTTTTCAGTTCTGGAAGAGTTACATTTCATCTTACCCAATTTTCCTGTGGGAAGTCCAGCATGAAAAGGAAAGTAAGTTAAAAAAGTCCAGCATGAGACAAAAAGTGAGTGGGAATTCAACATTCCTCAAATTCCAAGGATACAATAGAATTTGACTCCAAATTAGTCTTTACCACCAAACATGAAGGTCCTATCTCACGCGTAAAGTTGACTTGGGTTCTAGTCATCAGTCGAGCAAAGAATTAATAATGCAGCGGAATGTTGGACACCAGAGCCTGTATTCCCGGAGCATTTTATCTTATATAAGAGTACTCCATTATGCCCTTGAGATTCAGACGGTAACTTCTACACTAATTCACCTTATACATTTAAAAATATTATAACGAGGAAAGATACAAACTGAGATTTTATGTAAATGTAGGGGTGCAATAGGAGTCCTCTTGACTAGTTCTTAGTTCTCCCAGACGTGGGTGCAACTCTAGCAAGACGTTTACCAAAGTTAGGATTGACATGCCCGATATTTTTAGGAGTTTCTCCTAAATCGGCAGGTTAAGAGCTCATTTAAGCCTTCAGATGCTTTGGGAATACAGGCTCAGAAGTAACTGATCATCATTCATTTCAATATATGAAAGACAACACCTCTATTTAACTTCAGCAGGAGAAAATAAACTTACTAAGGGGTCTACCAAAGATAGCATCCCTTTATGGTACTTAAGTGTCAAACTTAAAATATTCCAAGATTCTCATGGGTCCTTGCTCCTGTACCTTCTCCTTATAGCGGGAATGACAGAAGAGAAAAGCAAACTCGTTCAACTCTAATGCCAATAATGCGTTATGCTACTAGCGGTGACTCTTACTTCTTCTGTGTGTGTGTGTAGCGACTCCTACCTCTTCTGCGTGTGGCCATTGGAGTGCTGGTCAGGGGGCAGTTCTATGATCAGAACGCAAGACTGAGCGTGCTCAAAACCCTCCTTATTGCTGGGGGTTTTAGGGGAACACTGAGTGTCAAGCATGAAGACCTGAGAGAGGGAGAGAGAGAGAGAGAGATAGAGAGAGAGAGAGAGAAAGAGAGAGAGAGAGAGAGAAAGAAAGGGAGAGAGAGAGAGAGAGAGAGAGAGAGAGAGAGAAAGAAAGCGCGAGAGAGAGAGAGTGAGTGAGTGAGAGAGAGAGAGCGAGAGAGAGAGAGAGAGAGAGAGAAAGAGAGAGAGAGAGTAGCATTAAAATAATATGTCAAGAATTTGTCAGGATTGACAGTGAGGTCATAATCAGAAAGTGGTGTTGGGAGGGATTGACAGTGAGGTCATAATCAGACAGTGGTGTTGGGAGGGGTTGGCAGTGAGGTCATAATCAGACAGTGGTGTTGGGAGGGGCTGTGGATGCCCACCTGTTGGGCCATGGGTTAGGGTTAGGGTTAGGGTTAGGTCAGTGGTGTTTTGAGGGGTTGACGATGCCCACCTGTTGGGCCATGGCACGGATCCTCCAGTACTCTGCTTCGGCAGAGGGAGAGTGGGACGGGGCCGCGACCTTCACCTCACACGCATCGCCTGAAAAGCTGTCCGACCCGCTGCGGAAACAAGCTAGAAGGTTCTGGAGAAATGAGGACAAGGTAAATAATGTCAGCAGGAGAAGGGAATGAAATAGTAAGTAAATCAAATTTGGTTAAATATATGTGATATCATATTTAGTCTTTTTTCTCAAAAATTGGTTGCGAGTGGTTGACACACAAGAATAGGTATTATTCTCCATCAAATAACTGCAAGAAGTGCCACGATGGTTTGTTGTTGAATGTACAACCAGATAACACCTGTGATGTAATATTTATGACTCTCCCTCTCTAGATCCATTCCATAGGTAACCACCCATTAACAAGAAATACAATTAAATGAACAAAATGGTGGTTGGGTACCAGTTTTATGTTGTATGTATCAACTCTTTCAAAAATCTTTAAAGCCTGCACAGACCATCCATTAGTTAAAATGTGCCACGACATAGATGGCATTACACTATTTCATGACAGCTAGTCGAAGGGTGTAATTGAAATCCACACAAAAAACAACATTTCATATATCATCCATATTATGAAAGTAAGAGTATTCTTAAACCGGCAGAGTATTCAAACATTCTAATGATGTGTCTACATAAATTTCATCACAAGTTTGCACACACATATACTTGTATTTGGCACCAGTCCTAAACCTCCTACAAAAAATGTATTCTATGAGTTCACACCAATATATATGTACATTCATCCCTCATGCAATGTGAGGGCACAATATGTCTCTCTTCTCAGTACGTTTACATTAAAGTCTCTGGCTCTTAGGCTACCTAACTGTATGTGTACTGAATTCATGTTCAGACCAGGGGCAAACACTCCGAAAATGCAAAAGCCCTAATCTCCAAAGATAATTCAAGTCTGTGTGAATTTGCCAGACTGAACGCAAATGAACCAAAGTCAGTCATCACACAGAAGAGAGCGTCCCGGCCAAGCCTCTGGGCTGGTCTACTGAAAAGCTGCTCACACTCAGCAGAAGGTCGGTTATGCAACACACTCTGGTCTACTCTGATTCTGCAGTGTTATTTTTGACTCATTGGCACAGTAATACTGAACTGAGCACAGTTTAGGAAAAAACTGACATAGCTATTACTTCACTAAATCACATTTGAACTTTATCCCTTTTGTCGAAATACCGGTGGCAGCAGTCATGTTAGTTTGGGGGAATTGTAGGACTGATGTTTGCATTTACAAGAAATGAATCATGATAAAGGTCATTGTTTAGGTTATTATTAAGGTAAAAGTTTAGTGTTTTAAGGGCAGCAGCGTTACCTTGACAGGCTCCAGAGTGGCAGAGAAGGCATCTTGCAGTGCACAGCAGGCTAGGCGCCACATCTCTTCAGTGAAGACGGGCCCGGCAGTCACCAGAACATACCTGGAAATCACCATGCCGTACGGAACCAGGCACATGACAGAACCATCACCATGCAGTATGGTACCAGGCACATGACATGAACAACTCCAAGGTTTGAGGTAAAAACAGAAGTCAATCAAACAGACAACAAACACATGTTTCCACAGACACACTGGTATCCCTCATCCAGTCAAGCAGTAAATTGTGTGCATCAAGCCAAAATAAGTCAGGAATGTCAGTTCATGAGTGCAGCATTGCCCTAGTGTAAAAGACAGAACAGTCCAGTTTACTAAACTAGGATCCAAAGCTCTAGAACACTCCAGTTTATTAAACTAGGATCCAATGCTCTAGAACACTCCAGTTTACTAAACTAGGATCCAATGCTCTAGAACACTCCAGTTTACTAAACTAGGATCCAATGCTCTAAGACATAACTCTCCAGTTTACTAAACTAGGATCCAATGTTCTAGAACACTCCAGTTTACTAAACTAGGATCCAATGCTCTAGAACACTCCAGTTTACTAAACTAGGATCCAATGCTCTAGAACACTCCAGTTTACTAAACTAGGATCCAAAGCTCTAGAACACTCCAGTTTACTAAACTAGGATCCAATGCCCTTAGAGACAAAACAGTTCAGTTTACTAAACTAGGATCCAATGGTCTAAGAGACAAAATAGTCCAGTTTACTAATCTAGGATCCAATGTTCTAGAACACTCCAGTTTACTAAACTAGGATCCAATGCTCTAGAACACTCCAGTTTACTAAACTAGGATCCAAAGCTCTAGAACACTCCAGTTTACTAAACTAGGATCCAATGCCCTTAGAGACAAAACAGTTCAGTTTACTAAACTAGGATCCAATGGTCTAAGAGACAAAATAGTCCAGTTTACTAATCTAGGATCCAATGTTCTAACAGTCAGAACAGTCCAGTTTACTTCACTAGGATCCATGAGTGTACCTGATGCAGGAGCATCCCACTCTAGAGATGGCCTCCGCGGGCTCATGAGCGTACCTGATGCAGGAGCATCCCACTCTAGAGATGGCCTCCGCGGGCTCGGCCACACAGGCCACCAGCAGCTTGAACAGATCCTTCAGCATCAGGTTGATCAGACTCTCGTAACCAATGTCTACGGAACAACACAAAGTTAAGTTACGAGGACAATAATCGACAGCAGATCGATACATGCACTCATTATTGCTTCTATCCATTCACCAATGCTACAAAATCAAGACGGTTTCAGAAAACAAAAGTCCACACTTTATTATTATTACCTTCGGCATCCTTAGGTTTTTTGTGCTTAATACAAATCAATGAGTAAAATGTACTTTTAGGTTAATAACCCACCCAGTCTGATAAGGGCATTGAATTCATATAAAGTGGGTGACACTAAAAGGATAAAACTGTTCTTCCAGGGAACCATACAGTTAGAAGAGAAAAAAATAACTGGAATGCTGTTTCTCATCACAGCTGTACGGCTAACTTATGAGTTAGTGGTATAACTCTCTTATTAGTTTACACCGGTAGCTACACACAGGAATGGGAGCGGGTCGTTGACTGCACCTGAATGGTAGCTCCACACAGGAGTGTGAGCGGGTGTGTGTGCACTGGTAGCGACACACAGGAGTGTGAGCGGGTGTGTGTGCACTGGTAGCTACACAGGAGTGTGAGCGGGTGTGTGTGCACTGGTAGCTACACACAGGAGTGTGAGCGGGTGTGTGTGCACTGGTAGCTACACACAGGAGTGTGAGCGGGTGTGTGTGCACTGGTAGCTACACACAGGAGTGTGAGCGGGTGTGTGTGCACTGGTAGCTACACACAGGAGTGTGAGCGGGTCTTTGACTGCACCTGAATGGATGAAGCTCTGGACGTGCTCCACCACTAGCTCACACGAGAGCCCGATGGCGTGTTTAAAGTTGCCCGCGGCGATGTCCCAGTAGGAGTGGTCTCCATGGCTACGCTGCAGCCACAGCGACATCACCGGCAGGAGAAGCTGGATGACAGAGAATATGGCAAAGCCTGGCCCTGGGGAAATACACAAACAAACAGATAAATAAAGACAGAAAGAAAGAAAGAGACAAAAATAAATAATGAATGGATGAATACGAGACAAGGAAAGAGGATTAAAGAAAGAAGGAGAAAAAGAAAAAAAATACAATTAAAAAGTTCTTCCTGTCTCTCTGTTGACTGTGGATGTTTGGCAGCACCCTGGTGTAGTTTCGGTCTGCGGTACACACACACACATATACTTTCCCTCTCACACACACACACACACACACACACACACACACACAGACACACACACACACACACACACACACACACACACACACACACACACACACAGACACTTGTGGTCTGCGGTACCTGGTATCCTGGTGATATCTCTGAGCAGCTCGAACAGCAGGTCCAGGGTTGGCGGCTGGTGCTGCCGCGGGCAGTTGGAGACAGCAGCCGTCAGCTGCTCGAGTAGCAGGATCCACACCTGAATAAGGCCTGCAAAACACACACGAGTAGCAGGATCCACACCTGAATAAGGCCTGCAAAACACACACGAGTAGCAGGATCCACACCTGAATAAGGCCTGCAAAACACACACGAGTAGCAGGATCCACACCTGAATAAGGCCTGCAAAACACACACGAGTAGCAGGATCCACACCTGAATAAGGCCTGCAAAACACACACGAGTAGCAGGATCCACACCTGAATAAGGCCTGCAAAACACACACGAGTAGCAGGATCCACACCTGAATAAGGCCTGCAAAACACACACGAGTAGCAGGATCCACACCTGAATAAGGCCTGCAAAACACACACGAGTAGCAGGATCCACACCTGAATAAGGCCTGCAAAACACACACGAGTAGCAGGATCCACACCTGAATAAGGCCTGCAAAACACACACGAGTAGCAGGATCCACACCTGAATAAGGCCTGCAAAACACACACGAGTAGCAGGATCCACACCTGAATAAGGCCTGCAAAACACACACGAGTAGCAGGATCCACACCTGAATAAGGCCTGCAAAACACACACGAGTAGCAGGATCCACACCTGAATAAGGCCTGCAAAACACACGCCAACATCCACCATTGTGGATCTGAGGTGGAACTCATGAGCACTTGCAGCTAGCCACCATTACAGCTTTCTTGTTTAACTTGCATACAAATCCAATTGTCCACCATAAGGGATCTCTGGTTTAAAGCAGCACAACGGATCAATAGCTATTCGCTAACGGAATGCTAGCAGCTAAAACTAACGAAATCTCTTGAAATGTGCTGACTTTGACATTATGACAAACTAGTAATTCAACGACTGACCTTACACAGTCAAACATCAAGCAAGTGCAACACAAGATAAAGCAAGACGGCAAATAAGCTACTTACTAGTTCAGCAGATTCGGCTGCCACAGGCAAAACTACAGAACGAAGTTATATGCCTATGGACCCTGGTATGGCAATGGCACGGAGGTGATTCTCCATATTAAAAGTCATTGTAGCGCCCCAATTTATTTCAAGCTGTTATTTTAAGGTTAAACTGCTTATCCTAACCCTAATCCTGAAGTATAATCGTTGCATTGTGTTACTTTAACATAAATACAGACCCAATACTACCCTTTTTGGGTCACTTACAGTACATACATATTCAAGTGGCAGCTACTATAGGTATCTGGTTCAGTTTAGTAACATTCATAAATACACCTCCAAGATTGCCAAACCACACTGGTCATCTACAATCACAATCCAACTGAACACCATCCAAGAAATGTCAGTATTCTCCAGCTAACAGAAAATATCTCTTTTCGTTTCCCATTTACTCTCCGTTCCTGACCATGAAGACAGTATAACAGTCAGTGGTCACCCCTGACCATGGTGTACAGTATAACAGTCAGTGGTCACCTGTGTCATCGTCAAACTCGGCCAGGACGCAGTCCATGCCGTCCTCGCTGCTGACGGAGCGCTCCTGCACCCTCAGGGGAAGGCTGGCCAGCCGCGCCCCTAGGAACACCGGCTTGGAAGGCATCTTGTAGATTTTGGCAAGAAGCTGAGGACACAGAGTCACACACACACACACACACACACAAGAACACAGAGTCACACACAGCAGGTGGGCATGTTGACAGAGTGTCAACGGTCAGATATTTGCATACAGTTGTTAGTAGCGGTTGAGATACAATTAGGTTGATTTTATAGGTTTTTTTTTTCTCCAAATGTGTTTATTGGATTTTCTTTTTTTCCCTTTCCTTTCAAGCAAGAACTAGTTACAAATACAGTAAACATAAGAAACAAGCTACCCGACAACAACAAATAAAAAAATAAATACATAATAATACAAATAAAAACAATTATATAAAATGACACACTCAAAACTGGAGGGCACGTTCATTGGTACATTGGCAATGGGTATTTAGACAGTGGTTTGCTCATCGATTGTACAAGGTAATGTCTGTATGGTCACTTTAGAGCCCTAAGAAATTGAGGGCCCTTTACGCAGATGGTAATGTTGACAGAGTGTCAACGGTCGGATATTTGAATACAGTTGTTTGTAGCGGTTGAGATACAATTAGGTTGATTTTATTAGTTGATTAGTGGACAATAAGTACACAGTATATAGCCACTGCATAGTATGCCAGTATACTGTATAGTTCTGGCAGTACAGAAAACAGAACTGAAACCTAACAGCATTTATGATTTTGGGTTCCTGTCATCGTTATCTTAAATGACAAAGTTGGCGTAAACTGTAAATCCTGCAGTGCTGTCCTGCAGTGGAGCACACACACATAGTCAGGTGCACCTGAGCTGTATAGCCATACAGTACCAGAGAGCACTTCCTCATAGCCATACAGTACCAGAGAGCACTTCCTCATAGCCATACAGTACCAGAGAGCACTTCCTCATAGCCATACAGTACCAGAGAGCACTTCCTCAGGTAGTCCAACGCAGGCAGGCACAGGTCTGTGGAGCTGTAGCCCATCACGTGCACACAGTCGCCGATCTCCTTATAGTCCACCTCTCCTACGACCCAGAACACAAATATCTCATTTAGCTCCGGAGAGAGAAGAGACACACTCATTTAGCTCCAGAGAGAGAAGAGACACACTCATTTAGCTCCGGAGAGAGAAGAGACACACTCATTTAGCTCCAGAGAGAGAAGAGACACACTCATTTAGCTCCGGAGAGAGAAGAGACACACTCATTTAGCTCCGGAGAGAGAAGAGACACACTCATTTAGCTCCAGAGAGAGAAGAGACACACTCATTTAGCTCCGGAGAGAGAAGAGACACACTCATTTAGCTCCGGAGAGAGAAGAGACACACTCATTTAGCTCCGGAGAGAGAAGAGACACACTACAGTGATGCCATGGCTTTTCACATGGACCCTGATTATAGTCTGGGACTTTGACACTTCTCTAATTACGTTTCCTCTCTATTGTGTTTCTATTTGTGTGTATGTAAATTGAATAATTATTATTAGTGCTGTCAAAGGATTAAAATATTTAATCGCGATTAATCGCATTTTTGTCATAGTTAGCTCAAAATGAATCGCGATTAATCGCAAATGTATTAATCGCAAATGTATTAATCGCAAATTTTTATCTATTCTAAATGTCCCTTCAATCATTTTTTTTTAATGCTCTGGGAGGGTAAACGTGTACATGATTAAAATGAATTATTATTATTATTATAATGATTAACACTGCTGCAGGAAGCAGAAGCGTATTCCTTTGAAGTACTTTGTATAACACAGCATGCAATGAATATAACATATCTCTATCGCTAGCAACTGCCGTGTAGGGTGAATGACTTGTACATGTTGGGATGTACATTTGCAATAAACTGCATTTCAGGAAACTAAATGGTATGTCACTGGCTATTTCAGACGTACACACATGAGATACTACACATACATATTATGGTTTCAAAGCTGACTTACCCAATCCTTTGACAAACTTCATAAGGCACATAATGTAGTCCGTTGCCGCATTGGCGAACACCTGAATGTTGTCTGTGTTGATGAAGGCTTCGAAGACGTCAAACACAGGGGCCTGGGACTTCCCTGCAGTGGCAATGACAACATAAATACAATAAATACACGTCAGATGCCATGTCCAGTTCTACACTCGAGTCTGCTGTGGATGTTTAACAATGGACATAACATAAGTCCATTGGACTTTAATCATACTTTTTAAAATATTAACTTTTAAAGGCAATAAACGTCCACAAAAAAAAAGTTTTTAATACTTATGATACATACATATCTATTTTCCACAAGAGTGTATTTCTAACATGTATTTCACACACACATGCCCACGGGGTGCCCTGCTAAAGGACCCAAGCTACAGGCCCCGCATGCTCTCCGACTCACCCATGGAGTACCCCGCGATCAGGGTTAGGGTTAATTCACCCATGGAGTACTCCCCGATCAGGGTTAGGGTTAATTCACCCATGGAGTACCCCCCGATCAGGGTTAGGGTTAATTCACCCATGGAGTACCCCCCGATCAGGGTTAGGGTTAATTCACCCATGGAGTACCCCCCGATCAGGGTTAGGGTTAATTCACCCATGGAGTACCCCCCGATCAGGGTTAGGGTTAATTCACCCATGGAGTACCCCCTGATCAGGGTTAGGGTTAGGGTTGACTCACCCATGGAGTACCCCCCGATCAGGGTTAGGGTTAACTCACCCATGGAGTACTCCCCGATCAGGGTTAGGGTTAGGGTTAATTCACCCATGGAGTACTCCCCGATCAGGGTTAGGGTTAATTCACCCATGGAGTACCCCCCGATCAGGGTTAGGGTTAGGGTTGACTCACCCATGGAGATCAGGGTTAGGGTTAGGGTTCACTCACCCATGGAGTACTCCCCGATCAGGTAGTCCTTGGTGTCACTCTTGCCCCCGTGGACGGTCCTCAGGGCGCTGAAGAGGGGCCTCCAGCCCGACTGGATCTGGGGGGAGCACATCTCCACCAGCTCCCCGATGGAGGTCACCACCTGGGGGTTAGGGTTACACAGAGCACAGTGCAGGGAGTTAGGAGCCGCACACACACACAGAGCACAGTGCAGGGAGTTAGGGAGCACTCACACACACACACACACACACACACACACACACACACACACACACACACACACACACACACACACACACACACACACACACACACACAGAGAGCACAGTGCAGGGAGTTAGGGAGCCACACACGCACACAGAGCACAGTGCAGGGAGTTAGGGAGTACACACACACACACACACACACACACACACACACACACACACACACACACACACACAGAGCACAGTGCAGGGAGTTAGGGAGCACTAGGGTTTTATTTTGTTTCTTTTTTACAAAATTGGTTTTGTATTGATTTATTGAGATTGGAGGCTCCATACAGACTCTCAAAGGCAGGTAGTTTAATTCACGTACTGTCTGAATGAATTAAACATCGGTTAAATATGGATTACAGAGTATCATATCATAGTATTCCCTGAGCTGTTAAATATGGATTACAGAGGACTGTGCCATACAGTCACAGCTGTAGATCAAATATATGTCCACACATAGTATAGCATTCCCTGAGCTGTGATCAGAGGGTCTACTGATGAAGCCAGGACCTTGCATTCTGAGCCCAGAGCCCTCACCTGGTCCTGCACATCCTCGTGACACAACTCCAGCTGCATGATGTGATTTGTGTGTGTGTGTGTGTGTGTGTGTGTGTGCCCTCACCTGGTCCTGCACTTCCTCGTCACACAGCTCCAGCTGCATGATGTGATTTGTGTGTGTGTGTGTGTGTGTGTGTGTGTGTGTGTGTGTGTGTGTGTGTGTGTGTGTGTGTGTGCCCTCACCTGGTCCTGCACGTCCTCGTCACACAGCTCCAGCTGCATGATGTGCTCGAAGGGTCGGAAGAGCGCCTCGTTGAAGTGGAAGTGTGGGAGCTCGGCCCAGCTGGTCAGCACCTCCATCAGAACGTCGTGGATGAAGGACACGGCCTTCTGGGATACGTGGCGCTCCTTGTGGCAGGCTGCCTGCGAGGTCAAAGGTCAAAGTAGCTTTATTGTCAATTACTTCACACGTCAAGACAGACAAACGTTTCCCACTCTCCCACGGTGAAACATATAAAGTGCACAGGCACAACAGGTAACATTTCCTAGTACTAAGTATCTCATACAGACAAGACATTACATAACACTAAGTAGAACATACAGATAAAGGGTGACATGGGGTAAGAGGACACAGGGAGAGACCGAGGGATGTATAGAGATAGAGACAGAAAGAGACAGTGAGGGAGAGATGGAGAGAGAGAAAGCCAGGGAAATGGAGAACGAGAGAGAAAGAGAGAGAGAGAAGACGAGGTCATTTGTGACCAACACAAGGTTCCCGAATAGTGTTTGCTGAGTGGTAGTATGAGATTAGTAGATTTCATTTGTTAGAAAGCACAATAAGATGACATCTGAAACACTTCTGGATGTGGGAAAAATAGAATCCTTACCATATTCATTCACTAGGTCAAACATAAAGGCTGAATTAATTAATTCAGACATAAGTCTGTATTCGCATAAAGTTCTGTGTGAGTGTATGCACAGCGTTTAGTGTGTATTTACTTAGATGATACACTCTGAAACACCTAAACACCACGTATTAATTTATGGTGCAACATCACACCGTTGCACTTACTGTTATTGTAGAAGGAAATGTATTCAGACTAATGGTATGCTTCCTTGTGTTCCAGTCTTTAGCAATAAATCTCTTGCCACATGTGCACTGAGCTAAATTCCCATTCAGATAAAAGTTTAGAGTACGACACACTGACATCACAGCTCCCACACTGACACCACAGCTCACACACTGACATCACAGCTCCCACACTCTTCTCTCCATGAATCACTGCAGGGTGGGTTTACTGTCTGAGGTACACTACTGCTGCAATAAGCATATGCACCTGTATTGCCTCTCAACAAAAAGCTCATCATCATCACTAATTATCCACCACTACCCAGAAGCCCTAGGGGCAGGAGATGGGATAGTGTAATAAGGTCTCCTTACAGAGCACCACAGTATCCAGGGTCAGGACTCATTTCTTAATTCTTAATTCTCAATTCTTAATTTCCCTCGGGATTAATAAAGTATCCATCTATCTATCTATCTAGGAGATTAGTCCATGGGATAGTGTAATCAGCTCTCCTTACAGAGCCCTACTGTATCTATTTACTTTTATGAGTGTGATGAACCATCGTGTGCTGGAACTCCACCTCATTAGCGCTGCCGCTCCCCTATTTCCCGCAAGTGGACGACACTCTTAACCTAACTGCCTGACGAAACTTTACATCCAATGACGTCGGGCGGAACTGCTTCTGTTCCAGGTGCAGATGGACTCTGCCCTCTGACAGGTAATCACCACCGTCACGCTTCCCATAACCGTGGCTAATATTGCCGACTCCATAGCAACCTCTGAGGTGAGCCAGGTGTGAGGTAGTAAAACTCGGCACATTTAACCGTCTCTTTTGGCAACTCCTACTATAAGGAAGATTTGCGATGTTGCCGACATGAAAATGAATTTAGCAATGCTTTTCCTCACTATAAACTCACAAACCATTAGGTAATCACATTGCTCTAATGACACAGGGCTGGTTGTGACGTTAGTGTTCAATGTAATAACGAATGTTGGCACTGTGCAAAGAACAAACTGTTTTAGAGGATTTTAGTCAACCTTGTCTGTGAAACACTGTAACTGCATTAAATGTGTCGGATAATGAATATAATTTCAGCACAAATATGAACAAAAAAAAAGAATAACAAAATGTCCGAAGATAAAGGTCTAAAAATTCACATTTTTGTTCCATTCTGAGCGTTTACTGAGTGCAGTGTCCTACCTCCACCAGGTGGGGCGCTACCACGCTCCAGGCTCTCATCATATGCAGCAGAGGGCGACTCTTGTTCCGCACGATGCGCAGCATAGCTTCCCCCAGCCGGTAGAGATGCAGAGCGCTGCGGCGGTCCTGTGTGGACTTCGCTTCACCTTTAAGAGAGGAGGAGGACGAGGAGGAGGAGGAGGAGAGATGAAGAGAATCCCAAAAAAAGAGAAGAAAAAAGAAGAGTGAAAATAAGAGCAATAAAGAGATGTTATAAAAGGAAGAGTAGTCAGAGTAGGACAGTGAAAACAAAAAGAAAAGACAAAAGAGGAGAAAAAAGGAGTAGTCTCCAGTCTCAGTGAGCTCTGAGAGGGGTTTGGTGTGTGTGTGTGTGTGTGTGTGTGTGTGTGTGTGTGTGTGTGTGTGTGTGTGTGTGTGTGTGTGTGTGTGTGTGTGTGTGTGTGTGTGTGTGTATGTGTGTGTGTTACCTGGCATGGCGAGGGAGTAGTCTCCAGTCTCAGTGACGGAGTCAAACAGCTGGGACTGGGAGGCCTTCCTCAGCTGGTGTAGGAATCCCACCAGACCCACCAGGTTCAGTTTACTGGCCGCATCCTCAAACAACCTAAACAAACAAACAAACAAACAAACAAACAACCTAAACAAACACAAATCACCAGCATTGATCTGAACAGTCTGTAACGAAATCACTGATGAATGCAATGTTGGACAATAGTGTGTTACAAATGACTGATGATGCTCCTTGTTCAGTTTACAAGGAATGTACACTGTATATCTCCAGTAAAGAATACTGTATCAGTTCTCAGATCACTTCTCAGACACTGCAGAACCCTGCATTAGGGTACGCCAATGGTAATACAATATAGTCTTAGTCAAACTATTATAAGGTTAGGTATAAGTCATTTTTTTTAACTTTGTCATTTTCATTACTTTATACTTTGTTCCAAGACAAAACTAACCAGGTGTACTGTAAAGTAACATTTCAGTGCACTCCAGGATTACTTAATTTTGTGGGTAAAATCTGTACCCAATGCCTTATAAATGGCAATATATATTGCAATACATTTAGATACATTGGTGATTCAGTCAGTAAAATTATTATAAGTAATTTCAAGCAAGACTATTAAGCATGAAAAAGCAAGGAATTAGTGGCTAGAATGACATATATTCATATATGCTGTGAGTTATATAGTGCTCATTCTTGTGCTTGTACAGTATTTCCATTAAACTTGTGAGACCTGGCATAATATTACATTACATTTTGGATAGCTGCCAAGCCAAGGTGCAGTAATTTCAAACAAGACTATTAAATCTGAAAACTAACAGCTAAATGCTTATATACTGGCAAACTGATCACACTACAAACCAATCACGTTAAGAGTGATCTGACATAATATTCGTATCAATCAAATCAAAGAATCCTCATAATGTTTGGGCAAAAAGCCCAAAAACAAATCTTTAAAAAAAAAAAGACCCCACCCCTTTTTCACCCCCTCCCAGACTCTCCACACTTCTGCACTATTACTCTGGAGCAACTGCATGCTGCTTTCCACTCTCGTTATAAACTCATTGGATTTCATTCTTTACACAGGAGGCCACTACACAAACAACACTGAACCAGATTTCATGTGATATCACTGCTGATACTCATGTCATTCATTCAAAACCCAGCAGACTGAATGAACAGCGTGGACTGCCGTTACTTTTAACCAGCTATTACCATAGACAGACTTAGATGGACTGCAGTATTACCTTAAGAGAGGTTGAGTGTTTTATGTCTGCCCATATGCATACAGGATTAAACTGACTCTTACATTTTCCATATCATCCACTTAGTGTGCAACCTATTTACTGGGGTTAAGTGCGGCACTAATTTTGACATCATCCCAACATTCACGGCAGAGCTCTTCAGCACTGCCATCTACTGGCCATTTGTTGGTAGCACAGAAATACGCAACAAGTATCAAATCGTCAAATCAATCCAAATGTTTTGGACATATTATGTAACGATTTTAATTTTGTCTTGACACGACATAAGGTGTGAGAAAATATGATGAATGATCCTAAAAGAAGATTTTTAATATATCCTTCTTAAGATCTTTAATATATCCTTCATCCAGTTTAATTTCTGTGTGAACAAGGTCAGGAATTAAAGAATGAAAGCTGGTGGGAATCTAATCACAACACATCATTCTGGTATTTAAATGAAGAGGGAAAAGACAAAAACAATAAAGCTCAAAAATTAGATGAAGGGATTTGACTTTGACGTTTGACATTTACATACAGTTCTAAAAAGATGCATTGTTTGGAAGGGGAAGATAAAAACAGACTATGAGCGAGTGACAGTAAAGTAAAGTGTAGCGAGAGAATGAAGGAAAAAAAGACTGCAGGATGAAATGTTATTCATTCCATAACATTTAACCAGCAAAAGAGAATAGAAACATGAGAATAGATTAGAAAAGAAAGAAAGAAAGAAAGAAAGAAGGAAAGATGGAAAAGACTACATTAAAAATTAAACAGGAAATGAAAATAACATGATAGAACACAATATCAAATATGTGTGAGTGACGTACACCCCATCACGTATACGTACGCATTCCCACATTCCCCCCACAGACACACACCCTTGCTCTCACCTGTCGGCCTGCGTGGAGAGCGTACACACAGCCTTGGCTGCGCTGGGTCCCGTGAGCAGGCTTCCCCCCCGCAGCTCCAGACCCCTCCTGCGGCCGCCCTCCCTCAGAAGCTCTGGGATGGACAGAGGCTGGATGACCGGCTGGCTCAGCCCCAGGCTCAGCTCCCTCTCTGGGCTTGGCTCGCACTCCAGCTCCAGGCCTAGGTCCACGGCCTGCTGGGCCTGCGTGATGGCCAGGTGCGGCTGGGCGCTGCTGCCGTCGCTGAAGTGGGTGTGCTCCAGGGAGCTGATGTACTCCACCACCCTGAAAGTCGTGAAAAGTGAAAAAAAAAAGTGAAAGTCCTCTCTATGGCTAGAGGTGGTGTAGACACACACACTCTGAAATTCACCTCTGCATTCAACCCATCCAGGGAAGTGACACACACACAGTGAAGTGAGGTTACACACTAACCCGGAGCAGTGGGCTGCCATTGGCGGCGCCCGGGGAGCAGTGATCGAGATTAACTGCCTTGCTCAAGGGCACTTCAGCCGTGGATGTGGGGATGGGAGAGCAGTGGTCTACCTCTTCCCCCTCCCACATTTTTCCTACTGGTCGGGGATCGAACCGGCCTCCCTACGGTTTCCGGCCTGAAACCCTAACCAGTAGGCCACGGCTGCCCCTGTCCAGGAGGGCAAGCAGCAGGGGAAACCATAATCCAGTCATTAGGTAGTCTCCTTTATGTGGCTGGGTACATTTGGCATTACGACCCCAAACACAACACGATTTCGCCATAACATTTGCGTAAATAAACTACTTCGGCTGTTGACAGGATGACAGTTTGTTCAGCTTGATCAGTGGAAAGCGTACAAATGGATGGCAGTTTGCCACCCGTAAGTACCTTGGCAACCTTTGTTTACAAACAATCTGATTAGGACTATAGATCTAACGTTTAGTCTTGAGTGTCACTGTTAATGTCCCCGTACCACATACCGGTATATACTAATGGGGAAAAAAGAAGGGGTTATTTTAATTTTTTTATACTTTACTTAATTTTCAGTTGTGAGGACCACCTTAGAAGGCAAAAATGCCTTTTTTCTACCCACTGAAATGTCCCTACCTACTGTGGGGAAAAGTTTAATGGGGAGCCTTTGTCATTTTACAGAGCCCTCCAAGAATCTTTATTTCCTGTGGATGTGAGGAAACACAGTGGTGTTCTGTGGATATTGTGAAAGAATATAACAGCAAGAAGTGTACACCAGTTGTACATCTTTCAAGTCGTCAACATCCATTAGTCTACCAAAAAGGAAATCTACGCTGTAACTTCTGATATCCTCTCTTTTGGGCGACAGTGGAACAGGAGGTCGAGAAGTCGTTTAGTAATCAGAAGGTTGCGAGTTCGAGTCCCTGTCAAAGTATTCTTGAGCAAGACACATAACCCCTAATTGCTCCTGATGTGCAGTGTGCCATCAGTGTAAATGTAAAATGTGTATACATCCTTGTGAGTCTCTTTGGATAAAAGCGTCTGCTAAATGACGAAATGTAAATGCTTGGCCTACCTGAAGACGTGGGGCCAGCAGTCCTGGTTGTGGCTGCCCATCTCCAGCCCCACGTTTAAGATGGCGTCCATGCAGAGGACGTGTGCCGTGTGCAGACGCACGCCCTGTGGCCGAGACATTTGCTCCAACTTCTGCTCCATACGCTGCTTAACTGCACACAACAGAGGATTGTGGGTAATAAGTATAGACATGTGTACATGGTGAAGTGGAGGTTATCGGGTAACTATAACGTCTATAATGCCAGCAACCTTAAGATAAGTATAGACATTCTCTTCACTGAGGCAGTTCTGTTTGCACATGTTTTGCTAATGTAAAGGATATTTACATTTACATTTAAATTTAGTCATTTAGCAGACGCTTTTGTCCAAAGCGACGTACAAGGGAGAGAGCAATCAAGCTAAGAGCATTAAAACCTGGTGTAACAATAAATACTGCTTTTTAAAAAAAAAAAAAAAATAGAAAACGACATAGAAAGAAAAAGAAGTGCGGGCCTGTTACTGCTTAAGTGCAGGTTAAGCCAAGGTGCCAGTTAGGAAGGGAGGTGCTCTCTGAAGAGTTGGGTCTTGCATCTCATCTTGTGGTGCCAATGCTTTGATAACACTTTTGTGTGGTTGCAGCATAGACTATAACTTGCAGCATAGGTTATGCAAACAATGTGGCTTCACAATGATTACAGTGCTTGGAAAACTGTGCGTTTCAATGCTACACTCTAGTTTCTTTAGTTTTACGTCTTCAGCCTAGTTTTTTAGTTCCACGTATAATTTCAAGCAAGATGTTGTCATACCTTTGTCAACCTAGGTGTAAGTTATGTAGGTTACATTATATTGTTACACTGACTTACACTGGGTGTGTGGGTGCGTGCGTGCATGCGTGCTTGCGTGTGTGCGTCTGCGTGTCTAGGTGCGTGTGTGTGTGTGTGTGTGTGTGCGTGCGTGTGCGTGTCCAGGTGTGTGTGTGTGTGTGTGTGTGTGTGTGTGTGTGTACGTGTGTGTGTGTGTGTGCGCACATGTGCGTGTCCAGGTGTGTGTGTGTGTGTGTGTGTGTGTGTGTGTGTGTGCGTGTCCAGGTGTGTGTGTGTGTGTGTGTGTGTGTGTGTGTGTGTGTACGTGTGTGCGTGCGTGCGTGCGCGTGTCCAGGTGTGTGTGTGCGTGTGTGTGTGTGTCCGTGCGTGCGTGCGTGTCCAGGTGTGTGTGTGTGTGTGCGCGTGTCTAGGTGTGTGTGTGTGTGTGTGTGTGCGTGCGTGTGCGTGTCCAGGTGTGTGTGTGTGTGTGTGTGTGTATGTGTGTGTGTGTGTGTGTGTGTGTGTGTGTGTGTGTGTCCAGGTGTGTGTGTGTGTACCTTGAGTGATGGTGTCCAGGTGTGTGTGTGTGTGTACCTTGAGTGATGGTGTCCAGGTGTGTGTGTGTGTGTACCTTGGGTGATGGTGTGTGTACCTTGAGTGATGGTGTCCAGGTGTGTGTGTGTGTGTACCTTGAGTGATGGTGTGTGCGTGTGTACCTTGAGTGATGGTGTCCAGGTGTGTGTGTGTGTGTACCTTGAGTGATGGTGTCTAGGTGTGTGTGTGTGTACCTTGAGTGATGGTGTCTCCCATCTCTGTTGCTTCTCTCTCCTCCTTCTCCTCCTGAACACAGGAGGCTGCAGCCATCTGGGCCAGAGCTGATGCACAGTTGGCAGCGATACCTACACACACACACACACACACACACACACACACACACACACATAGACACACACACACACACACACACACACACACACACACACACACACACACACACACACACACACAGACACAGACACAGACATATTAGTTCTGTTCTCTGTAATACTTATTCAGTGTCTCCATCATTCATAGGTTGCTGCCCTCACACTCCTGTGCTGCCTGTTTTACATTTCACACATCAGAAATACTTCGGAATATTCAGTCACTCTCACTTACAAGGCTGTTACCATGGCAACATGGCCAACGTACATAACCTTGACATTACAGCACTTATCAGAACATTCAGTCGTGCCATGAGTGCTATCCTGTAACCAACGTGAAGTCTGATCTCCTATTCAGCCTTGACAACAACAACAAGTTACAGTAACCACTGCTTCCCATGAGACTGTAGTCACATGCGGTAGTAGTCAGTGAGGTCACAGTGGCACGTTGCCATGGCGCGTTACTTAGCGCGCAGCTGAGGTAGTAGTCAGTGAGGTCACAGTGGCCCGTTGCCATGGGCGCATGAGGTCACAGTGGCACGTTGCCATGGTGCGTTACCTAGCGCGCAGCTGAGGTAGTAATCACTGAGGTCACAGTGGCCTGTTGCCATGGTGCATGAGATCACAGTGGCCCGTTGCCATGGTGCATGAGGTCACAGTGGCACGTTGCCATGGTGCGTTACCTAGCGCACAGCTGAGGGCGGCGGCCTTGCGCAGGCCATTCAGGCTCAGGCAGATGGCGTCGCGCTCGCGCTGGCTCTGCTCCTTCACGCCCTCGGCGCCCAGGATGAAGGCCAGGCCCTTGGAGCTGCCTGCCATGCGACCCGTCAGCGGCGCAGACAGCGTGTCGATCAGGTTCTTCCAGCAGCCCGTCAGGATGTAGCGCGCAAACACCATACCTGGATACAGGTAAGACAACCATCCAGTTTTACCATAGTCGCAAAATCCAAAGGATATCTGTGTGTGTGTGTGTGTGTGTGTGTCTGGGTGTGTGTCTATACTGGTACTTACTGTATGTCTGTGTGCTCATATGTGTATGTGTGTGCACGTGCGTGCATGTGTGTGTGTGTGTGTCCATGTGTTTGTGTGTGTGTGTGTGTGTGTGTGCTCATGAGTGTATGTGCGTGTGTGTGTGTGTGTGTGTGTGTTCACGCGTGCATGTGTGTGTGTGTGTGTGTCAATGAGAAGGGATACTCTGACAAACCTGCCATCAGTGTATCACTTCCAGCCTTATCACAGAGAAAGGGTGACTGAGTGGAGGCCTTCCGAATCAGCTGACCCCCTATAGCACTGCTGCCCAAACCATCAATGTCTACAGGAGAGAGAGAGAGAGGGAGGGAGCGAGATGGAGAGAGAGGGAGAGGGAGAGGGAGAGAGGGAGGGAGGGAGGGAGGGATAGATAGAGAGAGAGAGGAGGGAGGGAGAGGGGAGAAGAGGGCGGTGGGAAAGAGAGGGAAGGAACAAAATGGGGAAGAACAAGAGAGTGAGAGGAGAGAAAGAAAGGGGGAGAGAGGGAATCCGGGAAACAGAGAGAAAAGGAGGGGGGGGGTCAAATGATAAATGTAGACAGACACATTAGACAGACAGTAATGAAAATAAATGCCAGGGATGTCTTTAACAGCTACGGTAAGAAATAAACGTATTAATTGCATTAAACTATTTTGAACATTGCTCTTTGTTTATTAGGAAAAACGTCTGATGAGCTGAAATGTTTTGGTTCTAAATAGTGTATCTCAGCTCATCAGGATTTCCTGGGGCACATTGACCCTAACGGCTAGGCCAGAGCTGTGGGAATTCCAGATCAATAGTCACTGAATGTAGCTATATAATAAAAACACTGAAAGGAGGGAAGACATGGATTGTGGACTGTTCCAAATTGTCTGGACAGGGAGGATAACCTTTTGGAATATCTCCTCTGTTTCTACTGACTTACACAGTATCTGTGCTGTGCTCATGTCAAGTTCTGTCATCGTACTGGACTACTGGCTAGTGGCTGTAAAGGTCATCCAAAAATACGCAGGCTAAGGAGAACACACTTCGATGACATGCCAGAAAAAGATTGTTATATTGGAGACCAGTCTTTGATTTGTCAGCCAAGATCCAGGTTTTAATCTTTGTACAATGATGGCCATCATTGTGAGACAGAGACTTGAAGATCCACACTGCCTCTCAGCGCTTATCAAAGACTGGTCTCCAATATATGGTGCAAAACTAATTCATATTAAAGCCATGGGCCATTTAAGATGATAAAGTATGCATGAAGTAGAATTTGGGCAAAACCACCAAAGCTCTCCGTTCCTTTAGAGGTTAAGGTGAATGCATACCACATTCTCATTTCTTTGCAGTTTCTTTGGATGGATGAATTTACATCCTCCTACTGTAGGAGTTATGGGATATATAGATGCCAGAAAGCTCTCTTGAACAGTCATATATACCTCGCTGTGTGGAGTAATTACCATTAGCACTGTTGAGCTGTATCAGAGAATATATATATAGCTGCTTAATTCATTTTTTTTTAATATAGCGGCATAACATTACCATTGCCTCTAGGCGCTTTACAGAGCCCAGAGCCTGAACTGTCATATGTAACCAGCAGTGTTGAGGTACCTGTGAGCATGGTGATGAGGGGCAGGGAGTGTGTGTGTGTGTGTGTGTGTGTGTGTGTGTGTGTGTGTGTGTGTGTGTGTGTGTGTCTGTGTGTGTGTGTGTGTGTGTGTTGAGGTACCTGTGAGCATGGTGATGAGGGGCAGGGAGTGAGTGAGTGTGTGTGTGTGTGTGTGTGTGTGTGTGTGTGTGTGTGTGTGTGTGTGTGTGCAGTCTGAGAGGGTGACGTGTGTGTGTGTGTGTGTGTGTGTGTGTGTGTGTGTGTGTGTGTGTTGAGCTACCTGTGAGCATGGTGATGAGGGGCAGGGAGTGAGTGTGTGTGTGTGTGTGTGTGTGTGTGTGTGTGTGTGTGTGTGTGTGTGTGTGTGTGTTGAGCTACCTGTGAGCATGGTGATGAGGGGCAGGGAGTGAGTGTGTGTGTGTGTGTGTGTGTGTGTGTGTGTGTGTGTGTGTGTGTGTGTGTGTGGTACCTGTGAGCATGGTGATGAGGGGCAGGGAGTGGTCCTCGGGGGAGTCCCAGTATCCTGCCTCCCCCAGCAGGTTGTGCTCCAACACTTGGTGGTAGAGCTCCTCGATCCAGGCCTGGGACAGGACCACCAGCACCCCGCTGCTCTGGATATGACGCATAAACTCTTTCTGTGGGGGGAACAAGAGCTATAAGGCTAGTAGTCTGTGTGTGTGTGTGTGTGTGTGTGTGAGTGTGTGTGTGTGTGTGTGTGTGTGTGTGTGTAACAGAGCTATAAAGCTAGTAGTCTGTGTGTGTGTGTGTGTGTGTGTGTAACAGAGCTATAAAGCTAGTAGTCTGTGTGTGTGTGTGTGTGTGTGTGTGTGTGTGTGTGTGTGTGTGTGTGTGTGTGTAACAGAGCTATAAGGCCTGGGATCAAGGCATGGATGCACGATGATAGCATAGTGTACAGTACATAGTATAGTGCTGCTTCCTTCTCAATAAACGACTAGTTCTGCTTAAAGAACATTCCCCACAACTACCCTTAGTTTTATAAAAAAAGCCAGTGAAGGATCCCGTGTGATGGAATACTACGATAAAACTCAGACTGGCTACAAAAGCCCTTTCATCAAAGGCTTCTATGTTAATCTCAAACATCAGCGTGGGTTTCCTGCGGTAGTAGTGTGTGTGTGTGTGCGTGTGTGTGTGTGTGTGTGTGTGTGTGTGTGTGTGTGTGTCTCACCAGAGTAATGAGAGCAGGCGTGGGTTTCCTGCGGTAGTAGTCGCAGCAGCAGAGCTTGAGGTTAAGCAGCAGGGCGTAGTAGGACACCAGGTAGAGGCCGTCTGCGTTCATCAGGGCCTGGCAGCTCAGGCTCTCACTGGCCTCGAAGCCTGGACACACACACACACACACACACACACACACACACAGAGGAACACACACATACACACACACACTCTCAGACACCCCCTGAGTAAGCTCCTAGCTCAGGCTCTCACTGGCCTCGAAGCCTGGAGAGTGAATAAGTGTCATGAGCTCCACAGTAATGTGAACCCCCTGTCCCACATAACTAATATTTAATGTTTATTAATTGACAATTAACCAGCTATATGATTATATACCATATTGTTACTATCTATGACTCATTGTTTTTATTATTATTATTATTATTTATTTATATTAATTGTGATTGTACATTTTATGTAAACATGCTTTGGCAACGTTGTATTGTATGAGGTCATGCCAATAAAGCCTTTTGAATTGAAATTGAATTGAAATTGAATAGCCCCTGAGTAAGGACAGGGCTGCTCCAGTTCAAATTTGGTTTAACTCCAGTTTAAGTGAACGGAGCTGAATTTAGGTTTAGTTTATTATGCCAAGTTTAACTTAATTAATGAATGTACTCAAATTCATATTCAGCATAGGTAGAGCTCGTAACGTCCCACCCATAAACTGAAACTCCCTCCCAACATCAGCTTGCCTAAGCAATGAAGTCTTAAGAGTTGGGTGAGTACATCAACAACCTCTCCTGAAATCACTCCAGGATCTTTGTTGATGGACTGTGAACAAGTGATATAGACACAACAGCTTTGGGGCCGTATTCACAAAGCCTTTTATCTTACCACTAGGAGTGCTCCTAACTCGCGCTAAAACCTTTTACGTAGGAGTAATTTCTTAAAAGTGATTCACAACGGCTCTGAGACCTACTCATACTAAGGATAATACCAACTCCTAAGCTTAAGATAAAAACTCCGTTGCTATGGATGACGTCCATTCTCATGCACGAGTTTAGAAGCGGTGCGTACGGTGATTGGTTGCTGACAGGCGCTCTCATTCAAAACTCAGTCCTAACATCCCCCTAACGATCCCACTAAATCAACAGAAAATAAGAGAATAACCTAGGCTTCAAATGAAGTCATATTAAATAGTTATGGATAGTGCACTTAGCAGAATGCACACGCATGATGACAAGTTTGTGCATCCAACGAGAATGACGCTTTGCACGTTAGAGAAAGAGAAATTGCCGAAAAAAACACGGAAATTGCATGAAATCAAGGAAGTAATAATTAAAGCTCCCTGCAAACTATTAGGTAATCGGCATATTTCCAGCCCATAAACACTTCAAATATCAGTCCATACGGCTCTTTAAGTCCTCCTGTCATAATGGACGAAACGAGGGCGAGACGTAAGAGAAAGTCGAACTGGTCCCAGGACCAACTGTCCATGTTGGCCCAGAGTGTGCTGGAGAGGAAGGGATTTATAAAAGCTAAATTTGGCTGTGGGGTGACCACAAAAAAGAAGCGTGAGGCATGGGAGGACATATGTGTTAACATAAATGCTTCATTCCCTGCCGTGTGTCGCTCTGTCGATGACTGCGAGAAGCGGTGGTATGCGCTCCAGTCACAATGTAGGATGGAGATTGCGGAGTGGACTTTAAAAGAGCCGTCGCGGCTACAGGTATTGTGTCACCAAAATAGGCCTCATGCGTATACTTGCATGTTGTAGTTCAACTGTGCTCCCGGTTGTGGATTGAGGAAGGGTGTCAAAAGCCATGTCTTGCATGGATCCCACTGTCACCCAACAAGTGGCATCCAGCAGGTACATGGTGCCGCTCAAAAAGCTGGCGCAGACCGCGCTCTCCATTAAAATGCGCGAATCGTGAGTAGATCCAGGCCACTTCGCAACAATATCCATGATTGTGAAATTTGGATCAAACACTATCTGTGTATTAATTCAATGTACCTTTTTGCGGTTTACAAAGACGTCCTCATCTCTGGATGGAGCAATTATTTTAATGTGTGTTCCATCGATGGCACCCACGACACCGGGCATTCCTGCAAACGCCATGAAATTGACCTTGATCCTGTGAAGTAGGCGATTGTCCAAAGGGAACCGGATAAACTGTTGTACAATATGTGGTCTACAGAGTGCTGTGATTGTTTGATGAATGAATCGGCTTACTGATGATTGCGATATTCTGAAGTCGTCTGCGTTGCAAAGTTGCATTTTCCCCGTAGCCAAAAATCTTAATGTTATCAAACATTTAACTTCCGGACTGATTGGGTTGTTTCGGATAGTTGGAGACGTGATTGCATCCCGCACTAATTCTAGTAAAATGTTGATGCCTTCACGGTTTAAACGATATCTTCTCAACAATTCAGAGTCGTTCATTGTCTCCAACACGTTACGTCTGGCTTCAGCCATTTTAAGACTTTTTGTGAATAGGTCTTAGTGACTTAGGAGTCCTCATGAGGAGTTTTAAGCTGTCCTAGACTTAGGTGCTACTTTTAGGGATAAAATATTTTGTGAATTGCTCTTAGTAAAAAAAAATCCTAAATCTAAGTCCTAAATTTAAGACTGACACGCCCATTATTTTTAGGAGTTTCTCCTAAATTCGCCACTGATGAGCTACTTTTAGCCCTAAGATTCTTTGTGAATACGGCCCCTGGTGTTTTAAAAGTGTGTGTGTGTGAGCGTGAGTGTGTGTTTGTGTGTGTTTGTTGATGGACTGTGAACAAGTGATGTATAAACAACAGCTATGGTGTTTTAAAAGCATTTTTCAGCCACAGTAGAAAATGACAACTCTACAAAGAGAAAATATCTGTCTATCTATTTATCTATCTATCTATCTATCTATCTATCTATCTATCTATCTATCTATCTATCTATCTATCTATCTATCTGTCTATCTATTTATCTATCTATCTATCTGTCTATCTATTTATCTATCTGTCTATCTCTGTGTAATCCTTTGACATGATTACTATACGTAAAGAACCACTGAACATGATATAAGAAGATGCCCTTGTGTGAGCTCCAGCCACTCCAACAGAACTCCTCTCTGCATCAATACCGTCCCTCCCAATCCCTCAGTGTGTGTGTGTGTGTGTGTGTGTGTGTGTGTGTGTGTGTGTGTGTAATACCGTCCCTCCCAGTCCCTCAGTGTGTGTGTGTGTGTGTGTGTGTGTGTGGGTGCTCCTAGACTTAGGTGCTACTTTTAGGGATAAAATATTTTGTGAATTGCTCTTAGTAAAAAAAAATAGGAGTCCTAAATTTAAGACTGACACGCCCATTATTTTTAGGAGTTTCTCCTAAATTCGCCACTTATGAGCTACTTTTAGCCCTAAGATTCTTTGTGAATACGGCCCCTGGTGTTTTAAAAGTGTGTGTGTGTGAGCGTGAGTGTGTGTTTGTGTGTGTTTGTTGATGGACTGTGAACAAGTGATATATAAACAACAGCTATGGTGTTTTAAAAGCATTTTTCAGCCACAGTAGAAAACGACAACTCTACAAAGAGAAAATATCT